>NC_137654.1:830000-1097500 GCF_963422515.1 Blennius ocellaris
GCACCTGGTGGAGGGTATAGAGCTGGTCCAGTGTTCCACCATCAGGAGAACCTGGTGGAGGGTATAGAGCTGGTCCAGTGTTCCACCACCAGATTCCCATTCAAAAATAAAATTAATCTACTGGGTCCTCACAGGCTCAGATGAAGGCAGTGAAAATAGACTCCTCTGTTTGATACAATTAATAATGGTGCATCTGGCGTGTTTTGCTTGCATCTTTGCCATGTTTAATTACCTGTGGAGTAACAAATCGAAGTGCACGCGGAGCTGCCTGCTTGTGGGTGGGTCCAAAGCAGGGTCTACCTGGATTGGGGTTGGCTGAAAAAAAAAAATCCTGGTGATGCTACACTGTAGGATAGGGCCAATCCGATCCAGTATCGGTATCGGGTTCCGATATGAATGTAATTCACGGATCATAATTTTCTGATCCAACCTGCGGAGGTTTCCGATACATGAAGCCTCATCTGTGCTTCTGCTGAAATGAGTCCACATGTGTTCCAGCTGCTCTGCTCTGCTCTGCTCGCTGCAAAATGTGGAATGGATTTCCTGAACAGAGGCGGGTCTCAATGAGACGTTGAGTAATGAGTCAGGAAATCCATTTCACTTTTTGCAGTCAGCTTAGCATGCTACAGAAGGAGCACCATTCTGCAAATTGACTTTTCATGACAATATGTTGCTGTTTGGGCAGATTTTACGCTCAAAACACCACAAAGTATCGACGTGAATATTTGTATAGGCGTTGTATAGCGAGGCAGACCCTCTGCCGCCAGACATGACCATTTTAAAAGCCAACTCGCTGAGGAGAACAGCTCGTTCCTCCTCCACAGCAGGCGATTCACACCTCCGTGAAGCTGCGTATTATTCCACGCTAAACTTCCTGAAAATAGTCCCTAATCATCTGTGTTGCGTTAGAGCTATAAAAATTGTAGCTAAATTAATGTTAATAATATTATTGAAGCAAAGCTGTGGTATCGGAATAATATCGGTATCTGCAGATATTCAAATTCGGGTATCGGGATCGGATCGGAAGTAAAAAAAACTCTGGTTCGGTGGGATCTACTACACTGGGTTTGCTTTGCATTTGCTCGTTGGCGCACACACTTTCGAAAAAAATTGAACAAGACACAAAAAGAGATCGCAGACTTTCTTCAATTCTGGAGTGACATTTCCATGTATGGGGATGATTATTACTGTAGGAAAACCATTGGAAAATGAATTTTGCATGATATGTCGCCTTTAAGATTTTTCACACTCTAATATCTTACAGGTTGTCTGATTTTCATTCATTCTCCTCTGGTAATACTCATAAAAAATGCAGCCATGGAAATGTTTCTGTAATTCTGTTAATTAATTTGTTTCACGAATGAATCAATCTCGTATCGGTATCGGGTTCTGATACCAACGTAATTCACTGATCAGGAATTTCCGATTCAACCTGCAGAGATTTCCGATCCATGAAGCCTCATCTGTGCTTTACTGTTGCTGAAATGACTCCACAAGTGGTTCCCTGCTGCTGCTCTGCTTGTTTGCTGCAAAAATGTGGAATGAATTTCCTGAACGGAAGCAGGTCTCAATGAGTAAGGAAATCCATTCCACAGTTATAATACTGCGGCTATTCAACTTTTCATGACAACATGTTGCTGTTTGGACGTATTTTACACTCAAAGTAAAGCAAAGCATCGATGTGGATGTTTGCAAAGTTGTTGTACAGTGCCAGACGTCACCGTTTTAAAATGTCAGCTCACTACAAGGTGCTGACCGTGGTATGAAAACAATGAAAAGCTCGCTCCTCCACTATAGCAAGTGATTCACACCTCCTTGAAGCTGCGTCCAACTACACACGAAACTCTCTGAAAATAGTCCCAATCATTTGTGCTGCGTTAGAGCTGGAAAAATTGCAGTTTGTGCTGCGTTTCTAAAGAATTTCCCCAGGGATCACTAAAGTGACTTGCTGAGGTTTATATAAATAAGATGTAAGAAATTTATTTTGAGATGATGTCATGCAGTCCCCCACATTGTCCAAATTGAACAAAAATAGTTTGTACTGCTTCCTTTTCTGACCTTATACTAACTTCAAGTTGCTTTTTGAGAGAATACATGCATACATTCTTACATTTCATACTTGCCTGTCGAGAGGAGTTTATTACAGCCTCATATAAAATCAACAATAACGACAATAATATTATTAAAGCAAGCAGAGCTCCAGTATCTGAATAGTATTGGTATCGGCAGCTATCCAAATTTGGGTATTGGGATCAGATTGGAAGTGAAAAAACATAGATCGTTGGATCCCTATTTTGTTTTGAACAATGGCTCCTCATATAATTTAGGGAACAGTTGATGTGAGATGACAATTAAATGACCTTGTTTACCCTGGTAATTCAATATTATCAGGAGCCAAATCAATTTAAAACACTGCAGCGAGAGCAATGACAGGAATCAGCAGCAGAGATCACATGACTCTAAAAACTAAAGTTCATCATTCCAAAAGGATGTTTATTTATCTTTGTTAGCAACTCACATGCAGCTACAATAGATTTTTTTTAGGTGTATATTACTTTGTCTAAATCAACCTTCACTAAAAAGTTTATCAAACATGGAGTTAATGTTTCTGATTTCTGAACAGCATATTTTTACAGAAAAACACACAAAAGAGATACAGAAATTGAAACCAAAGCAGAATCATACAATTCTTATCTCGATGGTTGTCTTCATCTCGGAATTTTAAATCTGACATGATTCCCAGGAAATCCTGTGACTAACCTGGAAGAAAAGTGACAAAAAGACACAAAAAGGAGTAGTTTTTTCAGGTGAGTCAGCTATAGAGTTTTTCATTGTTCAGTCATTAATCATGAAAGTTTACCCAATATACTTCAATGAGTAATAATTATGAGTCATTAATGACTTAAATAGCAATATTTCTGTGCAACAGAAAAAAAACCTCAGAAATTGCCCACACTTGGACAAATTCAAGTATTTACTAAATAAAATGTACTTGATGAATTTGAACTTAAACGTGAGGAAATCAGAAATCCAGTCTCATGCAAACTATTGATGAAGACATAGTCAGTGGACTTATAGTTTGTATTGAATCTTTAGAGTGTTATCAGTATTAAAGTGCTACCAACCAGGTTCTCGAACTGGTGCCCATTTATGCAAACTGCTTACACTCCTCTGTTAGAAACATAAACTGGATGCACAGACAGTCTGAGATGGTGCTCGGACCATCAACCTTTGTATTTGAAGATGATCATCCTAAGACCATTGTCATTGTAAATAAATAATTTGAAGTTAAAGCGCTGACTCGTCAGGATCCATCTATTCACCTCTCTGAATTCCATTTGCAGGCTTACCTCGTCCACTGTTGCACCCCAAACCGCTGGCATTTCCTATTCGATCCATCCTAGCCCCAAAGCACCCAGATGTCCTTTTCCTGGCCGTCATGAGCAGGTCGAGGAGGTGATTCCTCTGACTTGAGGTTGGACTGTGGCCCTCAGCTGGTGGTGAAGCTCTGTCAGCCAGAGACTCCTGGTTCGCCTCCTGGTCCAAAGACCATCCTCGGGCCCGGCTGTGCTCAGGTTCCTGGTTTGTTCCTTCATAATCAGGTTCTGAGTCCTCATCCTGGGCCGCTTCAGTCAGTGTTTCCTCAAAGCGTTCCAATAAAGACTGAAAAGATGATCATTACACTTCAGTTCAGAGCTTTTTTCTATAGTGACTGCTTGCTAGAACACTAAAGTGTTCAAGGTTTTCTTTTTATTAGTTACTATTTGTATGATTCAAAAAAATCCAACCACATGTATCTTCGGTTGAAGTAGCAGCTCCTTTCACCTTTCCTTAAAGGCAGAAATCTTCAAAAATTAAAACCAACTCAATTGGTTTTCGGAGTTTTGTCCGTTGTTAATTCACCTCCCAGAGTTTTATCATGAACGCTGCCAAACAATGCCCAAAAAAAACCTGTGTTTCGGTGAACAGGTGTGATGCTAAAAGTTTGCTTTCTTACCTTGAGCTGATTTAGGTCACTGGCCAAAGATGGTCTTCCCAGTATATGTCCACTGACCAGCATCCTCTGACACAGCAGGACCAGCAGGCCCCACAGGACCACAGAGCTCATGTTACTTTGCTGTTGCTTCCACTGAGAGGGCTTCCTGCAGTGCACTGGCTTTATACACACACACACACACACACACACACACACACACACACACACACACACACACACACACACACACACACACACACACACACACACACACACACACACACACACACACACACACACACACACACACACACACACACACACAGACAAATAGTGTCAGCTCATCATCTTGTAAATGATCTCAAGTGCATTCTGACACCTCTGCATGATAAGTCAGCTGGTCAGATGTCTCCGCAAAAGACACTTGGTGTTAGGTGATGTGCCGTGTGTGTGCGTGCATGTGTGTGTCTGTGTCTGTGTGTCTGTGAATCATCATGATTAGCAGCCACCAGTGACATGACCTCATGTTGGTTCCCTCAGCTCAGACATGGTGTGTATTGACGGGCAGCATTCACTATGCAAATACTTCACACTGTCTACAGTCCTGAGCTCCAATTATTCCATAGTAGGTTAAAACTGTTGCTGCCAATTTACAGACGGTCTGTGTGGTTTACAATTACCACAAGAAGTTGAAGGCATTGGTGGTAAAACATATTAAATAGTTTGGGGAATATGGCTAAAGAGAAATAAAATAATATGGAAGATAATTCATCACAAAGGCAAAACTATGGAGAATGAGTAGCAACAGAAAAGATTCAGGGAGAAATTTATGAATCAGATACTACATTTAAAAGTTTTCTGCTACTTTCTCTGATGCAGCTTGTTTTCTCTTTCAATTTGTGAATATACATTGATGTTTACAATTTCACCCTTTCAATATATTATTGTAGGTGATTGTGTACTAAAAGGAAATAGAACAGATTTGAATGGAGAAAGTTTTTATTGAGGGGTCACAACACAATAAGACTTCTCGTCCACTCACACTGCTGTGACATTGCGTCTGCGAGGGAACCTCGTATGTCTCCTCTTCAACTGAGTTCAGCTAAGAACACACACAGTACTGAGCTCCTGGTGATGTGTATCACACCTGTCCCTTTGTTTTGGTTCTATCATAATTCCCTTCAGTTCACTGAAACAGCATTTCAAGAGGTTTTGAAAATTCTGAATAACTAGAAAGTTGAACCTGACCTGCAGCTTTTCATTCAAAATTCTCCTTTCAAACAGTAAATTACAAGATGGAACAAAAACAAAAACATGCACTGGAGGTCCCTGAGCCCCGTCGCCCATCCTCCTTTAGCGCTGCTCTGTGCGCTGCTACCGTGGGTCATTCAAGATGGAATTTCCCCTTTGGGGATTACAACAGTTCCATTAAAAAAACAATAAATTCAGTTCCCAAGATATTCATATCAGCATCAAAACATGACAAAGAATCCCATGGAATCTCAAGAACATGGCACAGAAAATGGATGATTATAGAAATTAACCATTAAGGAGAAAAATAGTATAAAGAAACAACAAAGTAATACCAACACACAGTATAGGCAGGTTGGATGGACAGTGACCACAGATCAGAGAAGCCACTAAAACCAAAAATATTAGCAGTGTCATCCTTTTTCCCCTTCAAATGACAATAAATGATAACAGTTTGTGCTAACATATCTCATTATTTGTACCACTAATTCTGAGAGAGTCATACATAAGGAACACAGAGAGGAATGGCACTTAAAATGTTACTGTCATTGCACTAATAACTCCCAAATATACTGTGTACAAGATTAAAAATTAAGGCTCTTTACACTGTACATAAAACAATTATCGTCATTTTTAAGGGTTTTGCTCTCAGAGAACTTACCAGTTTCTGTGATCACCAAGAGAATCCAATGCAATATCAGTTATCAATATTCATGATTACTCCCATTCCGTTACCTACATGAGCAAACGTTGGGGGAAGGATATGTTTTTGTCTGCATGTGTTAATTTATTGTTTTTTATACAATATTTTTTATTCTACCAACTTTTTGCAAAAACTTAACCCAAATTGCATCAAATCTTCAGGAACGATTTGTCATTATTCAAGGATCAATTGGATACATTTTTGGGTGTTACTGGCTAACTGTTTCCAAATGAATCCCAAATAACTGCAAAAAATGTCCCATACATACCAGATGGGAGAGGCACCACATGGAACAGATTAAAGGAGATCAACGCCTATTGCCATGGAGACGCTCCCTGCTCAGTGTTTTTCCCACAGTGATGTTGCTCCCTGATAGGCTTGTTAGCATGCACTAATGGCTAACGTGCTAGCAATGCTAACTTGGTTCTGCAAATAAATGTCACGAAGGTATGCGCTCTACCAAGTGCTCATTATAGTTTTATTAGTGATTTGCCATCAGCCCTCACAATTCGGAAATACTACAGACTATGGATTATAACCAGGATTATCTTCCATATGGACACTCACGTGTTAAATATTGTTTAAAGTTGTCATGATGGCAAAAACTGTTGACTGTAAAAGGACATTAGAGTCAAAGATGCAGTCAAAAATATTTATTAAAATAATTAATAGTACATTGATAACAGTCTTACATACATTTTGAACAAATATTTGAAGACACAAACATTTAATAAATATTAATCAATAAATAGTTTTCAGTACAATTCTTTTGGTTGAGCTACGGTAGAACTAACATGATGAGATTTTGGTCTCATTTTGGATCTGCAGGAGAGAAAGAAAACAGTTAATAAGACAAATTGTAATAGGCTACATTTAAGAGAAGTGTGTAGTTTACACAACCCAATCAATCAAACACTCATGAGTAGCAGCTTCACTGAGATTCTGTCACGTACTGTATTTGCCGACGGTGTTGCAGCCCAGAGAGCTCATTGATCCTATTCTGTCCATCCGTCGCCCAAAGCAGCTCGAAGACTTCTTGGATGAGTCATTGCGGACACTTTTCAAGTTCTTTGCTGAAAAAAAGTCCCTGATCTTTGCATCATCCAGTACTGTTGTCTGTTGATCTTCTGATGTTGCGTCAAAGCCCAGGTCCTCCAGACTGTCCCTCTCTGGAGGGACTTCCTGATCCATCAGATTCCGTTCTAGAAGAGACTCCTCCAGTCTGTGAAGGAGCACCTGCAACATTCATCATTATCATGGGTCTAATCAAATAATACCGAACGGACACATTCATAAGAGGGATCTCAAACAGACTCATCAGCAGCTCCTCTCAATCAATCAATCAATCAATCAATCAATCAATCAATCAATCAATCAATCAATCAATCAATCAATCTATCTATCTATCTATCTATCTATCTATCTATCTATCTATCTATCTATCTATCTATCTATCTATCTATCTATCTATCTATCTGTCTGTCTGTCTGTCTGTCTATTCATATGCTGAATTTGAAACAGTGCTGTTTCCAATAACACTCATTAGAGCCCATACCTTTAAGATATCCATGTCAGTATCAGTCAGGCGTGAACTGATTGTATATGTGCTGGACAGCTGCAGGTTGGAGATGAGGAGGCCACAAAGGAGAATAGAGAACAGCTGCATGTTCCTGAGGGTCTTATCACAACTCGTTTGCTGGCTGGCTGAAGGGTCTTCTGCTCCTGCTGAAGCGGTGAGCTGTGGCCTGTGCTCTTTTATCCGGAAGCTTGACACACATCGGCATGCCAGGAATTGGACTGGCATTCTTGACACCTGAGTCCGATAACAGAAGCTGTCAGAAACTGCTCCTTTTAAAGCATTGTCTCTTAGATATGAGTTATTCATATGACATAGCTGCTTTCATATGACAGTTTGTTTCAGCAACATACTCAAAGCCCCCTCTTCAGGAGACACTGTTGTCACTGAGCTACGGGAAGAAGTAAACTGGTGTGACAGTGTGACAGTGTTACTAAATTAAGGGACTTACGTGATTGAGGTAAGGTGATATGCTCTTTGTTAGAAAATTAGCAATCAACATCTGGAATTAACATTCAAACTGTGACTTTGAGGAAAAAAAATACACAATCCTCCAACCTGACAAACAAACCACCGTAAGCCACCGTCTACAAAAAGAAAATCACTGACAGTAGAAGTACACTATATGCAAAAGATCTGACAGGTCCAATAAATAAAGCCTCCTTTTTATGATTGTCATATGACAGATAAGGCAAATATATAGTCAAAAATAAAATTGTGATTTGATGTTTCAGGCTCTCAGTTCAGTTTGACTATGGAAAATATCTACAGATCAACAGTCGACCCAAACACCCAGTCTCATGAATAACTCCACACAGACACATGACTAAGAAAACGTCTTGGTGGAGACAATCTAACTTCAGAATCTTGATATTGACATTGTTCTTATGACAAGACTGAAGACATCGAGACTGACTGAAGTTCTTCTGGAAGCTTTACAATGTAACTCAAGAGCACCTTAATTTTTTTCTTTCTTTATCATACTTGTTAATGTACCAAATTCACTTGTAAATATATTGCACAGGGTTTAAGCAGAATAGCACAAGATGTTTCTGGTTAAGACGACACGCCACACGTGTCTCCTAAATGCTTTGTTTTATGACGGTTTAAAAAAACCATTTTATTGATCGGATACAAGATTACAGCCCCATTTTCAAAATGGTTTTTGTTTTAGAAAAAGTAGAAAAGGAAACTCTTGGGTGTCTCTCCAGCGTCCCTCTGGGATTGGGAGGTCAGGGGCTCTGTTAAAAACAAAACACAACAAATCTATTTTCAGAACATGTTCAGTCATGATCTGTGTGTGTGTGTGTGTGTGTGTGTGTGTGTGTGTGTGTGTGTGTGTGTGTGTGTGTGTGTGTGTGTGTGTGTGTGTGTGTGTGTGTGTGTGTGTGTGTGTGTTATTGCCCACCATGGTCCATCCGAGTAGCAGCATCACAACCACTTTTCTTCTTCTTCTGACGGGGGGGTCACAAAGTCGTTGCCGTTATCTTGCGGCTGGAGAGCGTGCTTTTTAATTTTGGGGTGGCTTGATCGACGGGGGAGGCTTCCGTGAAGCATCTAGCCTATAGCTGCAGGGTTACTGGACTCGCGACTTGAAGATTAGAGAGAGAGAGAGAGAGAGAGAGAGAGAGAGAGAGAGAGAGAGAGAGAGAGAGAGAGAGAGAGAGAGAGAGAGAGAGAGAGAGAGAGAGAGAGAGAGAGAGAGAGAGAGAGAGAGAGAGAGAGAGAGAGAGAGAGAGAGAGAGAGAGAGAGAGAGAGAGAGTTAAGTGTGCGCGTGTGTGTCTGTGTCATGGTGAAGCATGAAGCGTGTGTGTGTGTGTGTGTGTGTGTGTGTGTGTGTGTGTGTGTGTGTGTGTGTGTGTGTGCATACCAGCCACAGTCTGTAGTCTGTATGGCAACGTCGCGCCTCTGGGGGCTGGTTTGTGTCGCTGCGTCACAAGCAGTTGTGACAGATCTCACCTCTGAATTGAGGACAGAGAGATTTTTTGATTTTTAAAACAACCTTTATTTATCAGTTCGAAAACAGTCGTCCTTTTTTTCACCTGTATAAAAACAGTTCAGAGTATAAAATAACAACACATCTATTTCCCGTCAAATAAAGAGCTGTTCCACCACCACAGTGCAGATGGTGTTCTTATAACACCACCTCTTGTTCAAACTCTGCAGGTCCTTCATTTCTTGAAAAAAATTTAAATCAACCCAGACCCGGGCCCTGACCAAAGATAAAAACATACTGAGCAGATCCTGGTCCGCCCCCTGCTGAGTCTTGCGCTTCCTGCTCAGATACAGTGCCAGCTTTGCTTCTCCCTCTTCCTCTTCCTGTACCCGGCCCCAAAGATAAAAACCTGATCAGACATTTTAAAAAACAGTGAACAAGAGTCTCTTCCTCGTCATAGAAAGGACAAGCCGCGGACACAGTGGGATTCATTTTTTGCACTAGGCTGTTGACAGCCACCGCACCATGGAGGATCCTCCACTGTAGACCCCCAGTTCTCTTTTTGGAGGGGAGTTTATAGAAGACCCTCCACGAAGGTCCACGACTAGAGCCCAGGGTCCATTCCCCCCACAGTCCATCCTCTCGTTCAGGTCTCTGCAGTTGATCACCTTTACACACCAGTGGTACAAAGTTTTCCCGGTTTGGGAGTAAAGGTCACCCCCCTTTAACAGTGGTCCAGAGCAGTTCCTGAGGTTGGGGTAGATCTTCAAATACGGGAAGGGGTCCTCCAGATCCGGGACCTCCTCCCCCACCCTGTACATCCTCAGGAGGCTCCTCTCCTGCTCAGAGAGCCGCTCTGCCCACTTCTTCAGAAGTTTTCCCGCATGGCGATTCAACTGCAGGTCAATAAGCTGAGCAGCGGCCCCTCCATCCATCAGCCTCCACCCGACTTTGTGGATCAGGGTCTTGAGGGTGACCACCCCCCTGGTGCATAGTGCGCTGGTGAGGCCTGGTGTGGACTGGTCCTGGATGTCCAGCCTGGACCCCCCCACCAGAGGCTCCGCCAGCAGCCAGTGCAGAGACACAGCAGGGGGCAACACAGTGCATCTAAAATGGTTCTAGACTTTAAAAACACTTTTATAAAACAATGACATATTACTCAGGTTTAAAAAATTTCAATCCATTAAAAACAAAGTGGCATCAAGATTAAGACCGTTGACTCTCTGTAAAACCGTGCTCATCACATCCTTCCATACTAGAAAACTACTCGCAGTCAATAAATATTTTTGTATGTGCTGCAGCCGGAATGCTGCCACTCGGCTCTCCATGTGCACCAGGCCGTGACCCCCCTCCTCTTTAGGGAGGTAGAGAACAGATTGGGGGACCCAGTGCAGTTTGTCCCCCAAAAAAGTCTAATAAAACCCTTTGTGTCTCCGTTATCAGTCCGGGGGGGGAGGCCACCAGGTTATTTATCATTTTGTGGAGCAACCACCTCCACTTGGTTAGTTTGCCTCGCATCTTCTCCAATAATCCCTCCCAGTTTTTCTCCATAAAAGCGTCCTCTCCCCCAGATATCTAATCCCTCCTCTCCTCCACAATAATCCAGCTGGTAATGTTGGCAGACCCCCGGTCCAACCCCCAACTGCCAGGGCTTCACTCTTTCCCCAGTTGACCTTTGCCCCCGTCAGTAAATTAAAAGAACACACACACTTATCTAAAAGGTCAACGTCTTCTTGATCGGATATTAAAATAATGATGTCATCAGCATATGCAGATAAAACCTTTTTAAAACCTGGAGGACTGAAGCCGCTGACAGTGGACCGGATATTGTGGAGCAGAGGTTCAATGGACAGGGCGTAGAGCATACCTGAGAGAGCACAGCCCTGCCGGACCCCCCTCCCGACTTTAAAAGGAGCACTCAGCCCCCCGTTGATCTTCAGTACACTCTCAATGTCCTGGAACAACACTTTGATCATTGCTATCAGACCTGGGTTGAGACCAAACTGGGCCATCACCTTCCACAGATAGAGGTGCTCAACCCGGTCAAAAGCTTTTTCTTGGTCTCACGAAATGAGATCAACCTCTGCTCCCAATAAACTAGAGACGTCCAAAACATCACGAATTAGAGACACATTGTCTCTGATGGACCTGCCGGGCACACAGTAGGTCTGGTCTCGATGGATGACGTCGTCCAGCACCCCTCTGAGCCTGTTGGCCAGGGCCTATAAGGATCTTATAATCAGTACACAGGAGGGAGACCGGCCTCCAGTTCTTCATTTCTCTCAGGTCTCCTTTCTTGGGCAGCAGCGTGATCACCGCCGACCTGCAGCTCATGGGCAGCTTCTCCTCCCTGAGGCTCTCTGTCAGGACCCCCAGGAGCCCCCCCTCCCCAAGCTCCTTCCAGAAAGCCCTGTAAAACTCCACTGGGAGCCCATCGATCCCCGGAGATTTGCCCCCTTGCATGCTCTGCAGAGCAGCAAGCAGTTCGTCCTGTGTCAGGGGGTCTCCGAGGTCAGGGGTCTCCTCAGCACAAGTTGTCTGGAGTCCACCACAGAGGGTGTCAAACAGGGCCTGGTCCTCCTTGTACTGGCTCTTGTAGAGCTCGGTGTAGAACTCAGCTGCTGCCCTCTGGATCTCCCCAGACTCTGTTAGATCCTCTCCTTTAGCCGACTTCAATGAGTGAATGAAGCGACTCTGCCCGTTTCATTTCTCCAGACCAAAGAAGTAACTGGATGGCACATCCATCAGACTGACCCACTAGTACCTGAGCGAGCCAGCGCCGCCTGGGCCTGTATGCCCAGCAGATGCTCCATCATATTACTTTTAGTCTTCAGAGCTTCAAAATGCTCTGGATTTCCAGTAGAACCAGTGTGAAGGTTAACCAAGTCAATCTCTAGATTTCTCAGAGATCGTGTGATGTCCCTTGTGACATTTCGAGTGTACTGCTGACAGAGTTGTTTGATCTTGATCTTGCCACAGTCCCACCACTGCCTTCCGAGAGTGAAAATCATCCTTTTCACCCCTAAAACTTTGCCTAAAAAACCGTACAGTGTCTTCAAAATTACAGCCTGCGAGTAAAGAAGTGTTAAAAACCCAATATGCGCTCCGTGACATAATATTAGTGATAAAAACACTGCTAAGAACCAATGAGTGATCACTAAAACCTACAGGTGACATAAAACACTCCTGAACTGCCCCAAAGTGGTGGCTAAAACAATAAAACCTGTCCAGTCTGGCCAGTGAGATGGAGCCTTCTCTAAAAGAACTCCAGGAGTACTGTCTGGTCCTTCCATTCTTCCTCCTCCAGACGTCCATCAGGTCATGTGTCTGAGCCAGGCTTTTAAAAACTCTCTGGGACTGTTTGTGAGGCTCCCTGTGGTTCCTGTCTGAAAGGTCATCCTGAGTACAATTAAAATCCCCCCCAAAAACAAAAAGTCAGTGGAATCACAGTGCATTAAAAAACTGTTCAGTTCATTTAAAAGTACAACTCAGGCCCATCAACGGGAGCATAAATATTAATAAAAACAAACTGCTCAAACGTCGCCGTCTAATAAAAAAGAAAGACATTTTAAAATACATTACAGTCATTCCAATGTGCTTTTATAGAGAAAATAGAAAAGCCCAACATATCCACATGAGCAAGCAGGTGTGTTTGCGACTGTGGAAAGGAAAAACTCCCCTCAACCGGGAGAAACCTTTGCAGAAACCAGACTCAGAGGTGGCGGCATTTTGCGGATCGGTTGGGGTGAAAGGATAGAGGAGAGGAGAGGATAGGAAAGACAGAGATAGACTTGGTGGGGAGATACATGCAATACGCTTGTTAGTGCTACATTTTTTTTTTTTTTTTATAAATACAGTAATCACAGTGATCCAAATATTTTCCAACTGCCATGAGATTAAACCAGCCTGAACAACAACAGAGCAAAAACCAAAATAATCACAAGAATGATAACAAAAGCAAAAACAAAAAGGATAGAAAACAAAGAACAAAAAACAGAAAATAAGAAGAAAGAAAAAAAAAATTAACAAAAGCAAGAACAAAAAACAATACAAAAAAACAAAACAACATGATTTTGATAATTGACAGAACAAAAGCAGAAAATAAGAAAAATTAGCAGCAAATCGTCAATGAGGAGTGGAAGTGTGTGTGTGCGTGCGTGTGGTTTGTCCTCTGGATGTGAATGGAACTGTTGTGGGGGGGCCGCAGTACCACCCCGGGGCCCGAGGCCACCAGGGCCGGACGCCGCCACTCCGGTACCCAGCAGCCCACCGGACCCGTGGAGGCCCCAACTAGCCACGCCCCAACCCGGAAGGCACCAGATGGAGCGTGCAGAGAGGACCCCCCCAGGCCAGAGGGGCCCAGAGGAGAAGGATAAAGGGCACACAGCACCAGGCCCCGACCCAAGCCGCCAAGCCGAGACCGGCCAGTGCAGCGCCCTCAGGCCAGGCGGGCAGGGAGCCCCCTTCGATCCCGACAGCGGAGCCCTCCGCACCCCCAGGGGCCACCCCCACCACCACCCCCCCCAACCCCGGCGGGACAGAGAGGGCCCCAGCCGCCGAGTCCCAGACCAGCCCCCCCCCAGATCAGGAAGAGCGAAAGCCCAGCTAGGCCCGGCCGGAGGACAGCCACCCTCAAACCCCCAGGAGCCCCAATGCCACCCCCCCCCTCCCCCCCCACCCCCTAATCCCAACCCACACACATGCACCCACACCAAAGCATACGCACACATATACACGCACATACATTGATCTGGTTGGGAGGGGGTTGCCCCCCACTCCCCATGCCACCAGCCAGGCCCTCACCAGGCCACTACGGGATCTCATCCTCCACTAATCCGACTGTGAATAGGGAGGGAGAACCACTACCCAGCCCCCCCGGGAGCGCCACTGCCGAGCGAGCGCGCCCCCCGTACTCCAGCCGTACTCACCCCGGAACATGGTGGGACCACAGCGGGAGGTTCTGGGGGGAGCCCCACCCCCTCCACCCTGTGGGGTGTTGGATGCATGTAGAGATGTGTATTTGTGTTTTGAAGAGGTGGTGCAATGTGTGTGTCTACGGTGCGGTTTAAAATTGAGGGGTAGCGGGAGCCCGGGCGTTCTACCGCTGCCCAGCGGCAGAACCCCGAAAGCCAGCTTATTCCCTCAAGACCCTGCATGACTACGTGTAGTTAAAATTGTGGGTGGTGCAAAGTCGGGGGAGGGGCCAGACCAGAGTTAAGTTGACTGGACCCCCCACCCTAGGGGGGTCCAGTCATTTGATATGCAATCTACACCATATTGGGACTGGTGGGGATATGGACCCACGTAATTTAAATGCCTCGCCAAGCTGAATTTGTGACGGAAGTGTCCCTCAGATAGATCAGTGAATCTGCGAGCGTTCAGGAAATCGCTGAGAGCCATACTGAGAAAAGATAGCGAGTCGATGCATCTCAGCTGATAGTCCTGTTCTGTCATATTGAGGATTTTACGGCTGATAGAATGAGGATCGGGTTGATTCCTAATCTTATCATGGCATTTATGACCAGGTAGCTATCGAAGCCTTTTCCGTTATGCGCTATGAAAACACTGTTTTTGAACCCGGGTCTCCTGAAGTGTGTAAGAAATTTCTCCACGCAGTCTAAACCATAAGCACTCCATTCATCACCTCTGAGTGTTTTTGTACACACCAGATAAGCTCAGTGTGTTGCGGACACATCTACGAGCATCTCAAAGTCATAAAACAATCAACTTTTCAGAATGCTCTGACTCCCGAGCAAGAGGCTTCATGAAACACTGGGCGTCACGCATCAAATTTTTCTTGCAGACACGACAGCGTTGCACAGGTGTGTGATTTGCTCTCTCTCATCATAGCTCTGTCATAAGTGCAACTGCATTTGAGAAATTTTTTATAGAGATCACAATAACTTGCATACGTCTGGCAGCGAATTCTTTCTTTGGGTTCTTTATGCTTGACGTAACAGATCTGTGACCTACACAATCTGTTACACTGCATGCAGAAGACGCTGTTTTCACTCTGTGGGTCCGCACAGGATCATTACAGACCGAACAGGGACCGGCGCACTGGTGCAGGTGTCGGTGAGTGTAGCCTTTGTAACAATAATCAGTCCCGAGAAAACCTTTGAGATTTACCATGCCAGAAAGATACAGAAAGATTGGTTGAGATCGATTGGGGAAGGACGTTTCAAATTTTACGATTGTCCTGTCAGTCTGCTGAGTACAAAGATTTTGCGGTGTAGCAGTGCTTCAAATTTATGTATGTCACCAAAACTCACTTCAGTTTGAATCTTCACTTCGCTTAGACCAGCCCTGTGCTGCAGCTCTCTACCGAGCATCACAGCTTGACTGTCGTTGAAGGACTGATTAGTTAAATACGCTACGTTAATCACGAAGCACAGCCAGTCATCTCTGTCGTAGATGTACAATGTACAAATGTCTTCGTTTACAGCGCAGTACCTCACATTCGAGTGCGTTCCAGTTTTCTTTTAACACCCCCTCTGGGGTCCTGCACCACCTGAACAATTAACTGATGCCCCTCATCAGCAGCAACGGCTCTGTTGGACTGAACCATTTTCTCAAACAATCCTTCAATTGCGGGGAGAATGTTACCACCCGTATCAATAGTAACAGAAGCGTGATCATGTGCAATCTCACACACCACCTCAATTTGTACAGTCTTTACGGTTAGCTACAGAACTGACCCTGCCAGCTGCCACAAGAACACCCTGGACTGCCTTGAAAAACTTTGGCAAATCATGCAAGTTCTGAGATTCTGGGATTACGAAGTTTTGCCGAAATTCTCTGTTGTTAAATCGCTCTCATGTCACGCAGGGACCAGGGCCACCATTTTGTGTCGCTGGTTGAGATCCACCACCATCGCCACCACCCCCTCTGCGTTCACCTCCTGTCCATCGCCCCTCACCCCTCCTCCTCCACCGCTCCTCCCACCCCTCCCCCCACCCCCTCCATGTTCACCAGATCTCCCTCTGCCTCCTCCTCCTCTTCCTCCACCGCCACCAACCTCCCCTTCCTCCCCCTCCTCCTCCCCCTGTCCCTCCCCTACTGCTACCAGCCCCCCCTTCCTCCTCCTCATCCCCCTCTATCCTCCCCTACCACCACCACTCTGGACAACTGGTCCATCCATGAACGACGTGAGCGGAATAAGAGTGTTGTGAGACATTTTGAGGTGGAAAAACACAGTATCAGGTCTAAACCCCTGAAATAGGTAAAAAACAGAGAAGACACGGGAATCGAGAAATAATCAAGGCACTTGCAGCAAGGGAAGACAACGAGTTCACCTCTCAGAGCTTGCGTAGAAGTCTTCCCAGAATTTGCATAAGCATGAAGCAATGATAATAAAGTATTTCCTCAACACACCGCTACTCGCTGCTGACACCAGAGTTTCTGATAAGTCAACACCGTCCAGCAGAAAAGCTTCAGGGTCCGCTGCCAGCTATTCTAAAATGTTATCTAATTCAGACAAGCCCTGATTCATGATTTAAAAATATAATAAAATGTCACACCCCTATTTTTTTTTTTTTTTTTTTTTTTTTTAATATACGGAGTACCTGATGAGCTCGGCGTGTAGTTCATAGTTCATGAAGAATACTATAATAGGCAGCAGCGCTTTGGTCCATTGCATATTGAGGGCTCCTATGGATTCTGCATAATGTATACCGCAGTGTACGGATCAGTAGAGTCTATCAACCGTGCTCGTGATTCTGCTCCCCACAGTGGTTCTGAACTCGATGGATATCACCGGCGGTTCGTCCTCTACTGATCCCCCCTCGCTGAATGCTGCAGGAGGAAATTCTACAACAAAAAATGTATAATTATTCTATGAATCAGTCGGTGACGTGGTGAACATCATAACCAGAACCTACTTGCATTGGCGTCTACAACCTCTTCCGCCCCTAAAAAGACCCTGTTGGTTAGAGAGCCGAAGAATTCTGTGAAGATATCATCCGTAAATTATTGTGAAAAGAATCAACTTCTATTATTATTGTTATTATTATTCTATTTTGTCTTTTAATATATATATACCTTCACCAGTACAGAGTTCATCACGTTCTCCTCCCGCCTTGTGTTGGGAGACCTCTCTGGACTGCTCTGCGAGAGAAGCTAGATAAAAAAAAGGAAAAAGAACGGGGAGATGTTCGTTATTTACAATTTTTTAAAAAGAGAGAGAGAGAGCAACGTACCTTTGGAAAAATTTTCTACAAATTCTCTTAAACTTCCTCCTTGGTGTGCTGCTCGGGACGAATCCAGCATCGGTAGAGTCCCTTCAGGTGATGATAGGAGGTGGGGTTCTCTCCTCCTGGCACCATCGTTGCCTGGAACTGCTGCCGATAGGTCTCTGGTGAGATGTCGAACTTTACCAGCAATGCTGCCTTTAAGTCTCTGCAGCAGTGGGCCCTCTCCTCATCCATCGCTGTGTAGGCCTCCAATGCCTTCCCCGATAGAAGCGGAACAAGCCGTCATGTCCACTCACTCTCTGGCCAGTTCCAGGTTTTGGCAATGCGTTCAAAACGCAGGAGATAATTCTCAATGTCCTGTCCTGTATTATAAGGTGGTATTTTGGGGTCACTTTTGTACCTGTGCTCTGATCTTTGCTCCTCAAGTCTGCTGCTGGCGTCTTGTGTCGAAAAGAAGGCTGCTGCTGCTGACTGTCGCCGATGAGTTGGCGGTGGGGGGGGGGGCAGGTTTAGCCTGGGACTGCTGGCCATCGCTGTACTAGGTGTCACAGGTGATGCTTGGGGTGATGCTATCTGACTCCTGACGTTTTACAAAGCAAGTGGCATTCACATAAATTCATTCTAGAAATAGTTCTTTAACAGAGACACACAGGAAGTAGACGCAAAAGACTAGCTTCCATGTCCCATTGTTCTCCCAGCACATAGTCAAGACCCAGGACAGACTTTCTGCTCTCTGATAACCTCCATTTGGAATGTAGTTTCTTGTGACCCGCCATCTTGTTTTGTAGTTCCATCACACATCTCACACACACATTCCCTGCACTTCTCTCTCTCTCTCTCTCTGTCTCTCTCTCTCTCTCTCTCTCTCTCTCTCTCCACACACCTTCTCACACCAAGCTGTATATAGGTAGTTAGAATCTGTGTTTATTTGTTTTCATTGTAAATGAATATAATGTTGGTTTGTAACAAGTCCTACCTCAAACACCCCCCCTCAAACAGCCCCCCCTCTGAGTTTTACCCACTGGGAGGAGACTTGGAGGAGAGAGAATATAGCAGCTTGCGGGACGGAAGGCGCTCTCTCTCGCTCTCTCTCTCTCTCCACACACCTTCTCACACCATGCTGTATATAGGTAGTTAGAATCTGTGTTTATTTGTTTTCATTGTAAATGAACATAATGTTTGGAATCATACTTGCTGTTTTATTAATGAGCACAAAGGAGAATGAAATGTCGACCTCTTCTGTGTCAAGAACTCCAAAATCCTTCAAGCTTTACTGTTAATTCTTGTAATTGTAATTAATTCAACTATTAATTCAAATTCCTGATTAACTATTTTGTATATCTTATGAGACTGATATAACTGAATTGGCTATCATTTCCTGTTACGACAGGTGGAGCTCCGAGGTATCTGATACACATCAGATTACATTTCAACAACATTATTAATAACTATCTTTGATAATCATTAATCATTATCGATAGCCAACCAAAACATAAATAGTGATCCATATGAGGTAATAATACACAGCATACATTTTTTTGTTTTGTTGTTTGTTTTATACCCAGGACTGTTTTATCCGTGTGTGGTGTGTCTATAGTATAAAAAGCTATAAATAAAGTTAAAAAAACAGACCTCAAAAAAAGCAAAGCACCCGATTTAACCAAAAACATGAAGATTCAAATTGTTAAAATGCTTTAAACTTCAATTCTTGAAGATTCAATGTTTGAACTGATTAAATCTCATGAAAACAAACAAAGTGTTCAAATTGTTAAAACTCTTCAAATTCAAATTGTTGAATTGGTTAAAACTCTTCAAATCTTATAGATGTGAACTGGTTAAATCTCTTGAAAACATGTAGATTCAAATGGGTGAAAATATTCCCATTTAATGTCTTGAAATGATTAAAAGTCTTCAAATCATGTAAATTCAAACTATTGAAATAGGTAAAATACTTTCAAACATGTCGATTCAAAGTGTTAAAATGTTTAAATGTCTTAAAATCCTGTAGACTCAAAGTGTGAACTGATTAAATCGCTAGATTCAAAAGGCTTAATGGTGAAAAAGGCTTCTGATTAAAATGTTTGAATTGGTTAACACTTCAAAGTTTCATTACACCAGCGTCTATTTTTTTTTCTAATGTTATGCGATTACTACCTTTGCGATCGACTGGTAGATTGCGATTGACGTATTGAGCACCCCTGGGCTATCATTTCCTGTTAGGTGTTCACCTGACAGGTGGTGCCCTGAGGGATTTGATACAGATCAGATAAAAAATTTTTTTATTACTAAATGACATTTTTTTCATTATCGATAGCAAAACACAACATAAATGGTTCCTAGTGATCCTTATGAGGTAAGAAATCCCTACATTAGCCTGAGCCAGAAACATGCTCAGTCGATGGTTTATACCAGGGGTGTCAAACTCATTTTAGTTGAGGGGCCACATCCAACCTAATCTGACCTCTGGAGGGCCGAACACGTCAAACATAACATGTTAAAATTTGATACGGACAAATGCAAAGTCTTTCCTTCTTTTGATCCTTTTGTAACTGTAAGAATTTGTCAGTATATTCTGAAATAGACATAATAAAGTTAATCAGATACTATTATATTTGCAAAAAAAAAAACACAGAAAAAAAACCCTCAGTCACCTGTATCTGGATATCATATTTTTATTCAGGATTAAAACTATTTGTCATCATCTGGACATTTTTTTTAGTTTACATGTCTAAAGTATCAATTCACATAAATTGGACTCATTGTTTATTGTGAAAGGTGTTACGTTGTGTGACCTCCACAGATGCATTAATGTTGGGGGTCAAATTCTGATCAAGGGTTCAGTTTGTTTTTAATCCGCCTCTGTCAGTTTTCATATTGATACTTAAAAAAAAATAAATCACATGGCGGGCCGGATTAGATCCTCTGGCGGGCCGGTTCTGGCCCCGGGGCCGCGTGTTTGACACCCCTGGTTTATACATACACGGTCTAAACAGGACGGCTGTATAAAAAAACCCTTTTTAAAAAATGTTTTATTATTTATTTTTATTTATGTTTTTTTTGTTTGTTTGTTTTTATTTAAATCACATCAGCCCTGATGGTGTGAGATGGGTCTGTTGCCCCTGCCAGGCACAGCTCCATCTTTGAAGTTCTTCATATGTGACCGTCTCATCAGAATCAAGCACGCTCTGAATTCTGCCATTGATATGTCTGACAGGGCACAACTCATAGAGCAGTGCCTCAGCGATGGTCTGGATTGCAGCGTCTGATGTTTCAATGTTCCGGGACTTCAGCCAGCCCCCGACTAAGGGGATCAGGCGTGGGGTGAACAGTTTTTTCGTAACCCCGCAGAAATTGTGATTGAAAAATAATTGTTCAGGGGAAACAGGCAAGGATGTTGGTCCACCCGACAGCCATAGCAGATATCTGCCAGATGGGCCCTTAACGCCTCTCTCAGCAGGTAGAGAAGACCCTGCTTGACAGTCCGGATTAGAGCGATGGAAATCTAGCTGTCTGTTTCATCAACGATTTGCCTGGATTTAGGTGGTTTCAGGAGGAAGGGTGATTGAGTCGGGTGCAAGACCCCCATCACCATGAAGTGCTTCGAGCGGCTAGTCATGCAACATATCAAGTCTGCCCTCCCCCACCCTGGACCCTTTCCAGTTTGCATATCGGTCCAACCGCTCGACCGATGATGCCATCTCCACTGCCCTCCACTCAGCCCTCACCCACCTGGAGACCAGAGACTCCTATGTCAGAATGCTGTTCATTGACTTCAGCTCAGCATTCAACACCATCATCCCTCAGCAGCTCACCCACAAACTGAGTCAGCTGGGGCTCAAAACCTCCCTGTGTAACTGGCTGCTGGACTTCCTGACGGGGAGACCACAGGCAGTTCGAGTTGGCAGCAACACCTCCAGCATCATCACGCTTAACACAGGGGCCCCCCAGGGGTGCGTGCTGAGCCCCCTCCTCTTCACTCTGCTGACCCACGACTGCTCACCATCATCCAGCTCCAACCTCTTCATCAAGTTTGCGGACGACACAACGGTGATGGGTCTCGTCAACAACGATGAGGAGACAACCTACAAGGATGAGGTGAGCCACCTGGCCATGGCGCAAGGACAACAATCTCCGCCTGAATGTGAAGAAGACGAAGGAGATTGTTGTGGACTTCAGACGACGACACTCCCAGCATGCTCCACTGACCATCGACGGTGCCGCAGTGGAGCAGGTAAGCGGCACCAAGTTCCTGGGAGTGCACATCTCTGAAGACCTGTCCTGGAGCAACAACACAGCATCACTGGCCAAGAAAGCACACCAGCGCCTGGACTTCCTCCGCAAGCTAAGGAGAGCAAGAGCCCCGACCCCCATCATGCACACTTTCTACAGAGGCACCATCGAGAGCATCCTCTCCAGCTGCATCACCGTGTCCTGCCGCAAGACTCTGCAGCGCATCGTGAGAGCAGCCGAGAGGATCATTGGTGTCCCCCCCCCCCCCGCGGGACATATACAACACCCGCCTCACCCGCAGAGCCATCAGGATTGCAGGTGACCCCTCCCACAGCCTCTTCAGCCTGCTGCCGTCGGGGAGGAGACTTCAGAGTCTCCGAGCCAAAACCAGCAGCTCAAAGACAGTTTCTGCCACCAGGCAGTCAGGAGACTCAACTCCCTCCCTGCTCTGCCCCCCCTCCACCCTCTGCCTCTGCCCCCTGCCACAGCCCTTACACCCCCGCCTCCCTTCCGGCATCTGACATCATGCCCACCCCCCACTCTCCCACCCCCCACTCACAAATGAACACTCTCTCCCTCAAAAGAGACATTGTGTACATGTCACTTTACTGTTTATAGGATTATATGATGTATATATTTTTAAATCTTTAAATTGTTATTTTTTTAATATATTGTTACATGCCTTTTGCACTGTAGGTCTGAGAGGACTGAAATTTCATCTGTGCTGTATGTCATGCATATTAGCACACTTGACAATAAAGCCGACTTTGACTTTGACTAAGAGGGAGGGTGAATCCGGCTGTGGCAGCATGGATATTTTCGGGCTGGCGTCAGCAGTGTCCGACGTGCTCAGGAACGGCTGTGACATTTCAAAACATGATGAATCTGGGGTTTCAAAACACACCTGCGTAGATTTCGGCTTAAAGTTCTGCATGGTTGAATGAAGTGTGTCGGGATGTTGACGGCTGTCAATACGTCTCCCAAATAAGGTGAAGGACGGACAGGCAGATGACTGGTGGGTGGAGGGGTACTGGGACGCAGCGCATGTGTGCGGAGGTTTAGGGCATGGTTTAGAACTCCTGAAGGAATAGAGGGAGGGGTGGACAGATGACGAGGGGGTGGGAGAGGTGGAGCGAGCGTGCGTAGAGGACTTCCTTGGTTTAGAACTCCAGAGTGGTTTTTACATCTGTCAAATCTTTTCAGGTGGCATGTTCTGAATAGAGCCGTAATTCTCGCACCATTTTCGTCCATCATCTCCGCCCAAGCTGTCCACGGTAACATCAGGACCTGCCGGAACACTCCGCACTCTGTGTGGAAAATCTCCAGAGTGAACATTTCCCCAGACTCTTTCTCCTCACCCCCACGTAGGCTGGCGTGTAAAAACCACCGACCTGAAGCTGCGGTGCCTGTCTTGGACTGCCAGACAGCGCAAAACCTTGCCTTTCTGGCTCCTCCAGTCTCCTCCACCTGGATCCGTCTCTGATGGTCTGGAACAGTGTTTTTCAACCACTGTGCCGTGGCACACTGGTGTTCCGCGAGATATAGTCAGGTGTGCCGTGGGAAATTATCCAATTTCACATTTATTTTTTTTCACAGCCAACAATGGCTGTGAGAGCAGTGTGTGCAGAGTAATCATGTATAAATACTCTTCGCCAATAGATGGCAGCACAGAACTTTGCCGCTGAAATCGAAACTTAACAGACGTCAGTCTCGTTAATCACCACCACCTGCGGCTGCCACCATCTTGTATCAAAGTACTGTGTCAGTGACAGTGATGGAGAAGTTTTTGAAAAGGAAGAACGCAAATCAGGATATCAGCTCTGTGTTCATCCAAACAGGTCCAGGTTTCACACCGTGAGTAAAAATGTAAAAAAAGAAATTGGGAAATACTTTTTTCTGTATTTATTTGATTCCTGTTGATAAAGCATTGATGAGAATTACTTTATATTGTTAATATAGGCTACAGAGTTTAAACTTTTTACATTTTCGGGTGGTGGTGTGCCTCGAGATTTTTCCAAAGAAAAAAATGTGCCTTGGCTCAAAAAAGGTTGAAAAACACTGGTCTGGAAGGAACCTTCCGAGCACTGTCCAGTCAACAGATGTCAGTGTGACCATGGAGGTTAACAGCTCCAACTCTCCGCCAGAGTTCAGCTGGTACATACAGAGCTCTTTGGTCTCATATTTAAACATGTATCCAAACCGGCCTTCCATTCCGAAGGACGTCAGAGACCACTCGTCATGGAAAGAACTCCACAGTGGCGTCATCTGTACCCTCTTTTCGGAGCAGTCAGAGGATTCGAAAACCCGTAAAAAAATGTTACAGGTGTCTCACCTATGAGAGAGGGTTGCGTTGATCCTGTCTTCTGAGTAATGCTGAGTCATCCATTATCTGTCTCAACGCGTATTCTCCGGTAAAAAACAAAACAAAACAACAACTTCTCGATCTTTTAAATATTCTCAATGTCCGCTCAGCCCCAACCACAGCTCTCTGAGAGAGAGTGAGATAGAGATCTCACTCTCTCTCACTCTCGCTCGCTCTCTCTCTCTCTCTCTCCCCTCCTCCCTCCAGCCGCCCCCCCTCTCCCCTCAAAACAAAACAAAAATACAACAGTTCGAATATACAGAGAACTAACATTAAACTGTTTAAACTCCTGTATTTACAGAACTAAATAATTAAAAGTCCTCTACTACCTCTGAATTAAACATTTAAACAAAACCTTACGTTAAAACCCATGTATGTTCACTCAGGAAGCTGTATTTAAGAGTTAAATTTAAGTTCTTCAAAGTGACCTTAATTCAATAAAAACTCTGAAATACTCATCAGACCCCTATAAACTAATTTAGGAAGTTGTACCATATGTGAGGATCCACACCTCGCTCCAGCACCGGATCCGCCCTCACTGACTCCTGCAGGTAATCAACTAATTGATTGCTCCCAGCTCTTGAGCCCTGCAGGGAGGCGGGTCCAGTGCCAGAAGATTGCCTCTTGTATGAGTAACATGTGTGAAGGCACTCCACGGCTTCCCTCTACAAGCGTCCTCGGCCAGCCTCCTCGCTGTGCAGCTCTCCCTGCTGCGCTCCTCGTGCGCCCTCAGCACTCCTCCTCATGGTGCAGCGCACCTCCCTGCTGCCGTCCTTCTGCCTGCGGGAAAAACTCCGGGTTCACTGACAAAAACCTGCTCCCGACCAGGTTAGTTCTAGAGCGTCTGTTGCCCCGGTAACTGACCGAGAGCTGACGTTACCCCTTTCTGTTCACAGAGAGGGGTAACGTCAGCCGGTTTCAACCGGCTGGAGTTACCCCTCTTCCTCTGGTTGGAGTTACCTCCCATTGTGAAACGGAAAATCCCGCATTTCCCTCAACTCGGGGTTAATTGAACTGGCGTTGTCGATAAACCTGCTTTGTGAAACGGACCTCTGCTCATTTCTTCAAAGTAACCGTTCAATGGTCGGCATAGACACCTGTTTAAGGCCCTGCATACAGTGAATTAAACATTAAAACATTTCTCAGCCATGTTATCTTCAACAGTTACAAGGTTTAACTGAGCTTATGTGTGAGAGTGAAGTACTTTATTTTATTTAATCTAAAGGCTGTAAACGGTCATCATTGTTGTTGTTGTTGCTGTTGTTGTTGTTGCTTGATGTTAGAATTAAATCTAACATTAAACCCTGTATTCAGAGAATCAAACAATTACAAACCCTCTCCTACCCCTGAATTAAACATTCAAACTAAACCTTACATTAAAACCCTGTGTATGTTCACTTAAGAAGTTGTATTTAAGAGTAAAATAAAAATTCTTCAAAGTAAGCTTTAAACCGTAAAAAAACCTATTTGAAATTCTCATCAGAGCACTCCTACACTTATTTAGGAAGTTGTAACACACCTGCTAAATTCTTCAAAGTAACTGTTGAAAGGTGGACTCAAACATCAAACTGTTTAAGACCATGTATACAGAGAATCAAACATTAAAGTGTTCAAAACATCCCCTAATACAGGTATTAAACATTTAAAACTATCCCTAGAAGTTACCGGCGCACCTGCTCATTTCTTCAAAGTAATCATAAAATAATAAAATCCTCATAAAATGACCATAAAAGTCCATAAACACGTTTCTATGACCTTCTCCCCCCTCGCCCCGCCCCTTTTTGAGCCGGATATCACATCTGCATTTTGACATATAACACATCTCTTTACTACTGCCCTAAGCTCCTATGGGATCCGTGTGAAAGCTGTGAAAGGAACATGTTGTCTCATTTGTTCAGTATTAACTGTGGATGTTCAGGGGGCTGTGTTTTTACAGTTGGCCACTGTATGCTCAAATAAGTTCTCAATTCGTGCTCAAACCGCTCTGCCGTGTTCAACAGACGTGTTCTGTGATGTGCTCTCAGATTGGTGCATCATTATTATAGTGTTCCCCTAAATGTAGCACCATGCACTTTCTCTGAATAAGGTGAGGTTTAGCTTATTAGTTTGGTTTTGTTTGGTTAACTTTTTCTAACATTTGGTTTGTTTTTGGTTGATTTACTAACCTTAGGTTTAAATTTGTTAGTATTTCTGTTTTATAGACTTCACATTGTGCAGTCGTTTAATTGGTGTTCACACTTGTATTCTTTTTGTGTCAAGCTTTTAAAAACATGTTTTTTTTTAATAAAGTTGTATTTTTAATATTGTTAGAGATATGGTATGGCTTGGTTGATAGAGTGGTCGCCTCCCAATCGGGAGGTTGCTGGTTCAATCCCATCTCTGTCTGCCCACATGCTGAAGTGTCCTTGGGCCAGACGCCAAACCTTGAATTGCCTGTGTGTTAGTGGTGGTCGGAGGGCCCGATGGTGCAAAATGGCAGCCTCGCTTCTGTCAGTCTGCCCCAGGGCAGCTGTGGCTACAGATGTAGTTCACTAGCATGGAATCAATGAATAATGCAATGTAAAGCGTCTTTGAGTGTCTCGAAAATATTAAACCAATTCATTATTATTAACATATTTTCCTACTACTCCTGCCTCTGTTCATATTTGTCCATACTTACCAAATGCTGTTATATTTAATACACAAAAAGGGAAGCCCTGGCATCCCTCTGGTTAGGTCTGTATACATGACAAATAAATATCTTGAATTTTAATTCCAAGCTTTTTCGTTTTTGGGGTTTATGGCAGTTTGCATCCATAAAGTTGCATTACTGCCATCCGTTGGTTCTATCTTTCCCACTGTTCTCATCATCCTGGCTTACTGTTTTCCCCTCTTTCTTATCAGCAGCTTATTTTTTGTTCCTCATGACTCCATGACCCAAGTTCAACAGCATCTGTGAGGTTGTACTACTGCCATCTGCTGGTTCCAGCTAGTTCATAATGCTGTGTTTCCACCGCACAAAAGTGTGGGGACAGAACGGAGCGATACAGAACAGTCCTGCTAAGCTGACCCCGACCAAAATTTGGGTTGCGTTTCCACTGCAGAGGGGAGGGTTAAAATGTAGGCGGGATGTTGAGCGCTACGTAACGATGCAGGGAGCTGATGTCATTACGCAAGAAGGAAGCATGGAAATGGATTGTTCCTGGAGAAGCTCGGAGCACAATTTTGTGGTCGTCCTACTTGTGGTTGCGTGGTTCCTGTTTTGCCTGCAGGAACAAGTAATGCTCGAGGAAGCAATGCTGCGTGCTCACAGGAGAAGAATAGCAATGTTGTGGTCGATAGCATTCCCTTCAGACGTGGTGGACAAGAGCAGAAAAAGGAGACGCAACAGGGTAAGCACCTTCACGGGGGTTCTGCAATGTCAAACAAAGCATTTTCTGTGACTTTCCAACAATGTACCTGGAGCCACAAAACATGTTTAACCTTTAATGGTGAGCCAGACACAGCTTATGAAGTGTAATATGACCTTGTGGTAAACGTACTTAGTTTATAAAGTTTCCATTACAATTCACAAAAGTGGTATCTTCATGACATGTGACTAGTTTATTACCTGATTGTAGCACTTTGGCTCCTCTTTTTAAAGTCTTTACCTGACAATCTAAACATTTAGGTTGTTACAACCATTTTGGCTGTTCCGTTTTTCTTTGGTAAATTGTAGTCATGTCCGTTCATCAGCGCCATTTTCACATGTTTTTCATCCATTTAATATGTTGTCCTCCATTTCATTTGACCCTGTTTTTGTTGTTTTTTTATAATTGTAGAAAGCAAATTGGAGTACTTGTGTACTCAAATGTTTGTCTTGTAATATTTTGTGTTATTATGTGTTTTTTATGTTTTTCAGCTCATGTTTGTTGTTGCTCCGGAGTCGCCGCCGAGGACCTGCAGTGTGGAGTGTGAACCGAAGCCAGGAGTGGTGGGACGTGATTATCCCTGCGTTCACCAGCACACAGTGGGTCCACAACTTCAGGGTGTCTGCAGAAACATTCAAGTATCTGTGTGACACAGTTCGTCCAGTGATGGAGCGCCATGACACAAACTACGGCCTGTGTCTCCCCCTGCAGAAATGAGTTGCCATTGCTTTGTGGAAGCTTGCAACTAATGATGAATACCGGAGCATTGGCCATCTCTTTGGTATCAGCAAAACCACTGTGTGTCGTTGTGTGAAGGGATTTTGTGATGCAGCGTGTGAATTGTTGGTTGCTGCACACATTAACTTTCATGACCAGGAGAGGCTGCAACACCTGGCAGTCTATTTTCAGAACCGGTGGGGGCTTCCGCAGTGTGTTGGTGCCATTGATGGATGTGACGGAGCAACGCCGTCAGTAACAGGGCAACGGCACACTGTCACACACACCCTGCGGCGCGCAGGCAACTCCCAAACATACACGTCACACTCACTTCCTCACTCCCCTCCGTACTTCACATCAGGTCATTCAATTAGCTCATCGCCCCCTTTCTCCAACTGTTAGCATAGGGGTGCACACCTGACTGCTATGATTTACCTGCACAAACATTCACACATTCACCCATCCATACATACACACATCCATACATACATACAGAAACGCTTACCGTGACATGACGCCTCATAGCAGTGGAGAGCCAAGACGGGGCGGAGCTAACTCCATGACTATGTAGCTCACCCAGTATGGTCATGTGATCACGAGGTACTTTTGAATAATTGTTTATTTTTCTTTTTGAATGGAATTATTTGCCGTTTTGCAGTGGAAAATGTTTTTGTTTACTCTAGAAGAAAAATTGAGGATCCGTTTAAAAAAGGAGTTGAATATGTATTTTCATGAATTTGATTGGCGAGGAGAAGTCATCCCATGCCCGGGGGAGGGGTTTACCCTTTAAAAACAGGGTGGGAAACAATACTGAAGGAGTCTGTCCCTGCAGGTGCTAGGGGGAGCAACGGGTCACAGGAAACTCATGAAAGCCATCAGCTGAGGGAAGGGCTGAGATCAGGTTTTGTTTGGGTTTTGTTTTTGCACTGTAAATATCTATTTTTGTTTTGGCCACTGTAAATACTGAGCACCGGCACTAACTTTGAAGAAAATAAATGCAATGTCGACTTGCCATATGGAGCGTGGTGGTTATTAATATTAGAATTATTTGGACTGAATGAGAACCCCACCACAATGGATCACACATTCTCATTCTGCCACCACAACACTTCCACTGCGACTGCTTTAATCGCAAAGGCTGGCATTCCATTATCCTCCAAGGAGTTGTGGATGGAATGTGTATGTAGGCATGCCGGGAAGCATGCATGATGCTTGGGTCTTGAGACTGTCCACACTGTGGGGGCTGGTTGACCGTGGCTGCCTTTTCCCAGCATGCATCATCACCCCGCCTTTTTTTAGGCGGGGTGAATTATGGCTATTACATTCTGCCTATCCTCTGGAGAAATGGCTGCTGAAGCCCTTCCCTGACAGTGCCCATCTGACTGCAGAACAACAGGTGTACAACTGCAAGATCTCACAAGCTCGGGTGGTGGTGGAAAACACCTTTGTGCAGGCTGAAGGGTCGTTGGCGCTGCCTTCTGAAGAGGAACCACAGTGACATCAGCCTGGTCAAGTCAATGGTGGTGGCATGTTGTGCTCTGCATAACCTGTGTGAGTCTCATGGAGAGGAGTACAGCGACCAGTGGGACAGACCATCACCCCCAGAAGACCAACCTGCAGAGACACTGGCTCCCAGTGCAGATGAGGATGGCAGGGATGTCAGAAAGGCTGTAATGAACTATTTAAATCCATAAAGGCCTCCTGTAATGTACATGGTTGTATCTTGTAAATATATGTTCAAACCACAGTTGTCTCCTTGTTATCCCTCCTTATCTAAAGTGTTTATCCTTTCTGAAGACAGCTTATCAAATTTCAGATTACAGCTACCAGAAAGAAAATTGCAATATTTACATTGACACTGGCTAACACCATGCTCAGGAACAATTATAAGGGGGTTCATTTGATTCTGCACATTCTGACTTGGTATTTATAGTGTGGCTAATAAATGTATTTGACATATTGGGGGAAAAACAATTGCTTATAGACCAAAGTGCCATATTTTTTAAATTAATACACTTGCAACCTTTACTTAAGTTATATTCAGATAAATGACATGTCAGTTTCACTGTTGTCACAGTGCAAAAACTGTATTAATGGCATGATATGGAAAATTGATAGTCCTGTGCTGATATTGATTAAATGAACACAGACACATATGGAAAATCAAAAGTGTATTTATGAAACAAAACCACAACAATCATATTTACATAAAGACAACTATTTACAAAATGTACAACAAGGCTGCTTCAGTCAGTGGGCTCGCTGGACTGGTCACACTGTGTCCTGAGGGCCCGGACAAGCATGGAAATCCCATTTATGAACCTGTCCCCCAAATTGTCCCTTTGAGCAGTGAGGTATTCCCTCATGGCTATAGACTCTTGCACCATAGCCTTGCATCTCCAGGGCCCTTTCAGCCAAAGGGGTTTCAGAGGCATGCCCCGCAGGCATGCAACTAAAGAACTGCTGGGTTCATCTCTCCTCCTCCTGGCTAAACAGAAAGCAGACAGGAGCTGTTAAAGAACAAAGCACTTGCACCATATGATGCATTACATCCAAAACATATGCCGACACAACTTCTGATAACATTAAAACATAACATAGCTGCATTCACAGCAGCAGTTCGAGTTCATTTCATGTGAGCAGATGCTACATACCAGTTGTGTATTTAGTTTATATCCTCTTCTACATGTTTTTGTTTTGCCTTTGTTTAGTGCGTTCAACGGGGTTGCCACTAAACAGGCCAATCCTAATAACACTAACGTTTTTACTTAGCTATAGAATGACAATAAAGTTGGATTAATTTTCACGGTTATTTCTTACCTGATCCTGGAGGCTGCAGCGTGTTGGACGGCCCAGCCTGTGATGGCGCCATTGGTGGTGGTGGTGGCGGCGCTATTGGTGGTGGTGGTGATGGAGCTGACGGCGCCGGGGAGAGCGGGAAATGTGGTGCGGCTAGGGCGTCACGGGTGCCGGAGGAGGTGGAAGCCATGTCTCCCCAACTCCCACTTCCTGAAATATAGCATAAACCACATGCTAAAAACACGACAGGCTCGCATTAAGACTGTGCTAGTGGCTGAAGCTAACCAAATCAAGCACCATTAGGCAGTGTTTTCAATGCAATTGTTAAAAGAAAAGCTCTGAGGAAAGTCATGGATGAGTGCATAGTCACATAGGTTTTATTTACTACAATGAGCAGAGGTTGTACGCACATCTCGGAGCATTAAACTCACCATTCTCCTCCAACAGAGACTCTAGCAGTGCCGTTGTCGTGTCCAAGCCGCCTTCCCGTCCCTGACTCGCTGGTCGGTGGCCATAAATTGCATCCATGGCTTCATGCCATCGCCAGTGCTTCCGCTGGGATCCACTCCTACTCTTCAGGTCTTTCACCCGGTTTCGCTCCGAAGTTTCTTGAGTTTAGAGCGGCATTGCACTGGCGTGCGTACGAAGCCATGGCTCGCAGTGTTTTTCTGGGACGAAGCCACCATTCATTCCACAACCACTCAAAATATCTTTTCATTGCGCACAGCACCGTCAAGCTCCTGCTGAACCCCCTCCTCTCCTATAATGGAGAGGAAGAGCTGGACCTCCACGCCGGTCCACGATGAATTGTCCCGTGCCATGTTTGGAGAAATAAATAGTGTGCAGAAAAGGCGAGCAGCTGCTCGCTTCTTCTCACAACTTGAACGTGTCGCCGTTGGTCTTCAAAGGCGGAAGCCTCAAGAGTGACGTCAATCACTGACCAATCAGCAGACGGCTCTTCAAACTCAGACCCGTCCCATGGACCCGGGTGGTACCCCGACAGAGAGGTAGCAGAAAAGCGACCGCCTGATTAATTGATTAATTCGTAGTCATGTGAGTTAAAACATGTCTTTGCATTGTTTTTATATTTGAATAACTTCAACGTTTCAACAGAAACATGTATTTTCTCAAAGTATGTACAAACAACTGCTGCAGCAGATACTTTTGAAGTTTTACAACAATCTAAATTGGCGTTATGATTATCAAATAAGATGAATCCCCTTTTGAATTCAAACTCTGCTATTATAGAAAAAAATACACTTCAGCTCTCCTTTACCATGCAGGAAAAAAAAGCAGAAAGATACATTTTCAATCGTTTATTATTTGACATCTTACAAATAAAAATGTAATTTACAAGTGTGTGGAGGAGCCGTGAAGCACTTAAGAAATCTTCTGACTGAAACAGGGAGTGAGCTGGTGCAGATGTTCTGATGTAGAGGCGGAGCTCAATCAAACCTGTGGACAAAACAAACACATTTTTATAATTTTTTTTTCTCCAGCTGCTGCACAGCAATTAATCAGCTGCTTTAAATAAATGTATGCATGTATGCACACACACACACACACACACACACACACACACACACACACACACACACACACACACACACACACACACACACACACACACATGAGTTCATTATTGTAAAGTTTTTCAGTCATTTAATTAAGCCCAAACTAGTCTAAATGTCAGGGTTTTTGATCACTTGTGGATTATATGTGCTCTTTTTGCTGATCCAGATTTATTTAGATCAGATTAGATGAGATTAGGCTATTGGGTTATCATTTATCATCCTCAGCAATGATTCTCACCTCCTCCATTATGTCAGAGTCGGCAGCAGGAGCACCATAACAGACTCATTCCACCAAAGTGCACAACAGAGCGACACAGGCAATATCTTTTTCCTGAGGCACGAAGACTCGAGAACTCCATCCTTGTAAATAGTTTGCGTTGTGATGTTTAGCTCCCTCTGCTCTCCTACTCAATCACTGTTGAGCTTAATTGTAAATATAAAGACAAAGCATCCAGCTTTTATTCTCCATGACAAATATTTCATTATCAGGTTTATTTCAAATTGATTCAGTGACTAAGTTCCTTAAAGATAACATGCATTTTAATTCTGATGTGGGCGAAACAAACAACAGCTTCCACCAAAACAGTGACACCAAATATATTCCCAGAGCCAGCATTTTGAATAACCTTTCTTGTTAATATCTCCCCACAATATGACTGAATGAGAATTTATAACCATTTGGACCGATAAATGTGGATGTGCCGGTCGGGTAAGCTTTAGCATTTGAACTGACTGCCTACCTTCAGCAGCCCAGTCCACTGAAGGAGCCAATCCTGTCCAACCGGACCCCGAAGCAGCTCCTCAAGCCCCCCTTCTTGTAGCGGCTCCAGGAGCGCTTGTTGGTTCTCAGGAGGTCTTTGAAGATGCGCTCCAATGCAGAGTTACTGAGCTCGGCAGACCTGGAGGTCTTCTCTGGACCTCCAAACACCAAGCTGTCAGTCTTCCTCTCCTCCAAGCTGGACTGTGGCCCCAAGTCCAGCTCATTCTTGAGGAGATGTTTCAGACTCTGGACGAAGAAAATGAAACGTCTTCATTTACAGTGAAAAGAAAACAACTGAGATTCGCAGAAAACATCACATATTTGCACAGTGATGTAGACCAGATTATATGTATTTTTATTAATACAATATGATTTTTACACTACAAATTAGCTTTCTTATTCACTTCAACCTTTTTTTTTTTAACATATATGTAAACATTAAGCGCAAACTACAATGTAAAATTGCAACTTCTTAATTTAAAAAATAGGTTATAGCAATTTAAATGTATAATAACCAATGATAATTAAGACTATGAATAAGAATAATATAAAAGTTGAAGATTAATTTTTGTTATAACTGAAGTCCCAATTCACCTTAAATATTGACAATGTGATTGTCACTTTCACCAACTTATTTGACTGGAGATTTTTTTAGTTTCTTTCTGATTTCATTTATTTTATGAATTATTATAGTCCTAAAATATTATCTGCTCATTCTGCAAATTAGACAAATTAATGATTTATTGCAGTTATTTTCTAGTTATATCTAATGCATATACAGCATTTTATTTTGGGTGAGGCTATTTATCCTTTATGACCCTGCAGAAGAGGCAGATTTGATGTTTGTCAGGCATTTTCACTCATTTACTTAACTTGTAACAATAAAAACACAGTGTCCGCACTGAAATCCCACTATTATCCAGCTAAAAGTGTTTTTCTGGGTGAGCTGCTGAGGTGAACCTACCTGCAGGGCAGACAGTGATTTTCCTCCCGCAGGATTCAGCAGCAGCAGCAGAGCGCAGCAAGAGAAGGAGAGGTTCATCCTGGAGCTCTGATTCAGCTTGGTTCAGCTCGGTGAGGATCAGACTGGATGTGCCCCCTTGCTCTGGTCCTTCTGCTCTGGCTTTGCAGATCAGCTGCAGACTTTATAACCAGCATGATTCCATCAGTAGGCTGAAGATAATTAATGAGCTGAGACTGAAGCTGGAGGAGGAGGAGGAGGAGGAGGAGGAGGAGGAGGAGGAGGAGGAGGAGGAGGAGGAGGAGGAGCCTCCACGTAGCTCCAAAGAGACTCCAACATTGGGTTGCATGAAGACATGTTCATGTGGGCTCAACATCACTAAACTGTGCATTAACTGTAACAGTTCAGATTGAGATTATTAGAAGCATATATACATATATTTATACACACACACAGTAAAACCTCTGACGTTGGAAAGTGTCCTTACACATAACTGAATCAATACAAGATTCCCACTATAAGGGAATGTGAGCTGGGTTTAGACTGTTGTGAATTACAGACTAATTACAGACTGTGCTCTGAGGAGTACAGTCTGTAATTAGGAAAAAAATCCAGCTCAGGCACATTGACGCATTAGCACAGACAGATTACAGTATATTCTCAAGACAAGGCACGTAGGGCATGTGAAGGGTAGTTTTGCAGCCCGCCGCGAGGAGGTGTTTAGCCCAACCGGCGTGCAGCCACATCTCCCCCCACAGCCTCTGCTTGGAGTTGGTGGGGGGGGCGCAGTGAAGTCGGTGAAAGGTACTGTTTGCTTGTCTCAGCAGTTAGTCCAGTTCTGTTGTTGTGAGAAGGTCTTGAGTTCTGAACAGAGCAAGCTTCCAGTAGGCCAGGTGTGATGGGTTTATTGGGGAAGGGCGGGGGGGGGGAGGCAGAGCCTTCGTTCCACGCTCACATCCAGGAGAATTGAAGACAAAACACCAGCCTCAACGACTGGGTGTCTAGGAATCCGAAATATAGATTAGATTTGTTTTCGTTCAGGCGATTCAGCTTTATCTTAAGACCTTGAGTGTCTCTGGTTTCCATGCTGCTCCAATATTGGCAAGATTTTAGCTTCCCAACCGAGTTCTAATATTCTCCAAGATGGTTCCAATTTCGCGTAAACGTTCAAGAATCACGTTGAGTTCGTTTATCACATGAGTCTGAGTCAGTGACGTTAGGCAGCCTTCCCAATGTAGCTGCCCGCGTCTTCTCAACTTTGCAATAGATCAGAAAGCCGCCAGCCCCAATCAGCAGCATACCTGCTATCATGAATCCCAATATGTAGAGGTCCTCCACATCCTCCATGGAAAGAATGGCCAAACACAGGGACCCCAGGAACCCCATGAATCCAGCATGTATCCGGCCGCAAATGTCCCATTGGGACATGCGGGCTCTCCTTTGCCCTATCGTCCATATTTTTGTAAGATCAAACAGTTCGTACTTAAAATCGTTACAATTTCAACATAGTCAATTTTAATGAAACATTGTGGTCCAAAATACAATGAAATGTTCAAAATCCTTGTTGTATAAATCCTTGTACAACCTCCTTGCTTGGTGGGACCAGACTGAAGCCACTTGGTCGGTTTTGGCCCACCGGCCTTATTTTCTGTGCTGTTTAGAGAAAGTGAAACTTAAGTACATGTGATGTCAGAATCGTCATCCACCTTGTGCGCTGAGCTCCACTCAGACCCTCTGAGGGAATTATCAGAATCGTTATGTTATGGAACGCGCATAGAAGTGAGCCTGTATTATAGATGCAATCATATATCACCCACGGCTTGAATATTTCAATAATCTGGTACAGCCCAAGTATTTTGGCCATTTTAGTGTCCCCAGCTTGAAAGCCAGGAAAAGCTGTCCATTGTCCATTGTCCGCATTCTGTAGGTGTCCCCTCATCACGGTGTGTTTAACAGTTAAATGTGTCCACTCAGAACAGGTTGTCTCCTCTTACCGGGTCTCCGTGTGTGTGTGAGAGTAAGAGAAAGAGAGATCCTGCTTTCTACAAACATTTCTTTCTTCCTTTGTAGATGAATTTGACAGCTTCAGAAAAAAAGTTGCTCATCACCTACATATTTTCCAAGGAATGGCGTGAATTAATGTTTTTTTTTGTTTGTTTTTTTCATTCATCACATTGAAACATGTCAGATCTGTGATTAGCTCCTGACGTGCTTAAAGTCATCATCAACCCAACCTTTTCAAACAGATTCTTAGTTCTGTCTTCATTTTAATGTGCAAGGTTTTAACGCACGTATGATACAAAACGTCAAATAAGCAATGACTACAATAATTTTTGTACTACTATATTTTCCCTGATGTTGAATTTTCTAGCAAACTCTGTTGTTGGTTGGTGATTGGATGAGAGTTTCCCCTCCGTTATTGTGCTTATGTTGAGTATTTCCTCTTCAGAAGGCCCCTCTGTGACAATATTGTAAATCTGATGAATTACTCAGAGATGTTCTCCTTTGTCTCTCAGCCTGAGCTGTTTGACCTGATGGAAGCTTCCACACTTCTCCTCATAAATACGCTAGAGGCTGATTGCACACCTGCAAGACTGTGTGTGTGCGCGCACGTGTATGTTAGTGGGAGTAAATGATGATTAGCCCTGTGACGCTGTGTCCTCAGTGGAGGTGGATGGTATCGAGATTCTCAGCTGGAGAGTCTTCATTTAAAACAGTTTCAGGGCTCAAGTCAGCAGTCCATATTTTATTAACTTTTCTATACCAAAAAGAAATTCTGCTCCAATAATCAATAAAAAGATGAATACTGTACATTTATTTACAGCAATAAGCTGATAAGATAAGCTTCAGGTTCTACATTGTCCAGAGAAAAATAAATGTTTGTAATGACACTTTTCATCTACATACCAGAATTTAGCTTTTTTTTAATTATTCAGAAGCATCTCAGTAGCTGTTTTAAACTGATTAATGATGACAATGCCACCATTCCACCAGGAAAATCTCAGCTGGTTTTGCCAGAGAAGTACCAAATCAAAGTCAGGAAATCGCTGCATGATGAATCAGATCATCTTGGCCTCAATAAAACTCATGGCTTGATTAAAGATGGATTTAACTGGCCTTGGATGAAGTCAGAAATTGAAGGATACTGCAAATCTTGAGTGCAATGCATAAAAAGAAAGACTTTACCAAAGACAGTTGGACCCTTGTCACATCTGTCCATTGAACCGGATTCAAGCAATACAGAAAATGTCCTAATCATTGCTGATCTCTTTACGCGTTATGCACAAACCTTTCCAACCAATGATCAAAAGGCTTCAACAGTGGCAAAAGTTTTAAGGAGACATATCATCCAAAATTCACTTTCTAATGGTTTTCCTACAGTAATAATCGTCCACATACCTGGAAATGTCACTCCAGAAGTGAAGAAAGCCTGTCGTTGCTTTCTCTGGCTTGTTTAATTTTTTCTAAAGTGTGTGCTCCAAAGAGCGAATCGGAAAGCAAAGGGTTTTTAGCCAATCCCAATCCAGGGAGATCCTCCCTTGACCCACCCACAAGTAGCCTGCTCCGCGTGCATGCAATTGTTTTTTTCCGCTCGCTACCACTAAAGGTAAACAAACAGGATGCTACCAAAGCACGCCAGATGCTCCTTTATTCATTGTATCAATGAGTAGAGGAGTGGATTAATAAAAAATTTTAATGGGAATCTACCAACAAGACTTCCCAAAGTTTTATATCTTGCTCCCAGCACTTCACGGAGGAGTGTTTTCATTACATAACAAGAACAATGCTGGATATGCTGCAAAACTATTAATAACGCATGGATCGGTACAACTATCCATGACTCTACTGCAAATGTGGGGATAATAAGTAAAATATTCTGATTTATATGCCTTCATATTACTTATCGAAGCATCAGGCTGGTTAGTTTGGTAAAGCTGAGGCCAGTTCTTTTTTGTTGTCGTTTATTGTGCATAACGCGTAAAGTGATCATATCTGCAAAGTTGTGCTGATAGAGACTGCATATCAAATGTAGACTATGTAGAGTCTGATGTCTGTGTATAGGCTTGATAATTGTGAGCTGATCTTTTTATTTATTTCTAAGATTCAATGATGGTTCAGGATATTCTCCTGTCTGCTACTAATTATGATCATGGGTAGATGATAATTAAACTATCCAATCTCAGTGTGGCATGCACAGTTAGATAAGTGCAGAGTCACTCAGGCTGGTCTAAATAGTAATTTATTTGCTGTGAAAACAGCACATTTCTTCATAAAGAAAATAGTCAGTGCAGCTAATTAACATATTCAAACACACAATATGTTTTACTAACCATTCTGAAACATCCTGCTGCAGCAGCAGAGTCACAACTTCTTCAGGAGCTTCTTGCGGGTCAGATTCTAGTTCATATTGATTTGGTTGAAGGGCATTTCTCCGTAACATAGCGATAGAATATACACAATACCACATGACATGAGAAGAGGAAGGACTTCCTCCTCTTCCCAAGATGGGCATGTGGGGCGAGCCAGTCCAGCTCCCTGAAACCCAGCAGATTCTGAATGTGGCTGGAATGATCGGACATTCAACTCGCTGAAAATCAAGGACAAGCTGGATTTGGGGCAAAAAAACTTTCAATACAATGTTTTTGGAAAAAGAGAAACCATGTGGAAGTGTTGAAACGTTGTGTGATATGACTCCTTTAAAGGACATTGCTGATTACCAAAGAGAATACACAGCAAATAAGGGAAAGACTTTAAAAGTCATCTGATTCTTGATGTAGTAAGCACTAATGGAACAAATCAGAGCCGGGCCGGGGGTGGGGCACATGACCGGGCCCTTTAAACCCAAATAATAAAGCTCATCATAACATAATTTTACAACATGCACATGACAACAGGGCTTACTAGTTTCAGCACCACGAAGAGCAACTATGTCATTATACGACATGGCATAGGTATGTGACAAAAAATTGTAAGCTCTTTGAAAAGGTTTTGGATCAGTACAACATGTTGCAGCATGGAAAAAGCAACACAATGACATGCAGATTTTTAAAATCGGTTGAGAAACAAAAGTTATGGCACTTTTACCATGGCTTTACATGGTGATTATTTTCCATTGTTTTTCTTTGAAAACTGTTATCGCAGATCAAATGATAGGAAATGTACCATAGCTTCTTTTATTTCTCGAGCTCTTCCAGTGAAATTTTCAGGATATTGAGAATATAGTACCATCATATGAACACTAACTCAAAATAAGAATGATCTGAACTAATTAGATTAACTAATTAGCATAATAAGCATTAATCTGTTACTCAGTGATCCATGATCATATGCGCCCCAGCTGCAGTGACATTGTTGACAAAACACTGTTGAAAAATGTTCCATTATTGGCCCTACCGGTGAAATGTTTTACCAGGAATACCTCATTTATGACATCTTAAGTTGCCCCTGGGTAATATAAAAGTTTTTCTGAAAATCAGATATCAATGAAACGTCATCAGTTTTTAGTTGGAACATAGTGAATCATCTCATTTTACCTTGGAATGTTCTCACTTACACCAGGAGTTTGCTTGCACATAAATGTTCAATTGCGTTGATCAATCTGAAAAACTGGCCGATCAGAAAAATCTGAAATTGATGTGACAGCTGGAGTTACTCTTGCTCATAGCTAGAGTTCCTACATAATTACCAATGCAAAACAATCAAACCGGAGCTTTTCTTGGCATGCCCTCCGCACAACACAAATACATTAGCAACAGCGGGATACAGAGGAAATTACAGCATTACAGATAGTGACCACATCAGATTGACACCCACTTTAACTATTTCAACTAATGAGAGCACAGTAGGCTACAAGCCTATACCAATAACGAAAAAGTTTAGTAAAACTGGCTCAGCGGCCTACATGTTCACAAACAAACATAATTTCAATATGAAGTACTATAGGCCTACTCACCACTGTTTGAAGGGCATAGGACAAGCCTTGCACTCCATGAACCCGTCTATGATACTCTGTATGTCCATTTTCTTTGCTCTCTCACTCTCTATGGACAACGTGGCAAGTCCACTCAGTCTCTCCTGTCCTACTGTGCTCCTCAAGTGGTTTTTAATGAGTTTTAACTTGGAGAATTAGCGCTCAGAGGTTGCAACGGTTAACGGGAAGAGTCAAAAATAAAAGGAGAGTGGCGCAAACCTCACCGAATGTGGAAGTTACTGCTGAGTGGTTGATAAGGAGCATTTTTGCTAGATCCGCAACAGACTTTTGCTTTGGTATCTGGTTCCTGAAAGATGTTCTAAAACAAGCAAGAGCCCCATATCCCACCCCCTGATTTCAATGGGTACACACACACACACACACACACACACACGCACACACGGAGAGGGAGGCTTCCCACCTACACAGCCAAAGTGCGTGTCGATTGGTATCAGGGAGATCACCTGTGTAGTTTGAACATATGCTAGTGGATCTGAGACCCATCTTGAACATCCTTTGTCCTGTGTAATGAACTCTGTGAAGTAGTGGTGATCGAGTCACTTTACTTAACGGTGACTCACGGGTTATCACGTTCATTAGTTCGTTCACCGAGCCATTCTTGTTCCAGCTATGCAGCTGCAGAGAGGAAAACAAATGTCACTGTTGTGCTGCTGCTCGTCTAACTCCAACCGTATAAATATATCCTATTACTCACTGTAGTTGCCCTGTGGGAATAGCAGCTGTAATGCTACTGCTAATAGTTGCTAGTAGCTGCGCCGCTTATGCAAGCTGCTAAGAGTAGCTTCCAGCTCCTTAAGGTTACATGAGCCTTTCAGCACGCTAGAGTGTAGTTCAGCACGAATGCTAGACTCACCTCGTTTCAGTGGTTCAGCTCGAGTGCCCGAGTCAGCTTGCTTCAGTGGTTTAGCTCGAGTGCCCGAGTCAGCTTGCTTCAGTGGTTCAGCTCGAGTGCCCGAGTCAGCTCGCTTCAGTGGTCAGCTCAAAACTCGAAAGAGTTGTTCACCTCCACTGAATCGGTCAGCAGCACTACGCTGTGCCGTTCACCTCGTAAGCGGTGAGTCTTCCGCCCCTCCCTCACCTGAAAGTCTGCAGCTTTGCTCCACTCAGAAATTTTCTGAATGACGGCGGGAAAAAACAACAACAAATTGTTTCACAAAGCGTTGTACATATAAATACATGAATAATACATAAATACACAATAAATAATGTTAAGATACGAGTTTAGCGTGTATTGTATTACATTTAATATTGTCCCCTGTAATTAGTTCTGCCTATGAACATCACATTATTTATTGATCATAGTCAAAGTCAGCTTTATTGTCAAGTGTGCTAATATGCATGACATACAGCACAGATTAAATTTCAGTCCTCTCGGACCCACAGTGCAAAAAGGCATGTAACAATAATATTAAAAATAACAATTTAAAAATGTATACAACATATAATCATATAGACAGTAAAGTGACAAAGTATGGGTATAAAATAGAATAAATAGACAGCAACAGTGAACGGTTGAATTGTAATGTCCATTTGGGTAAAGTCAGGTAGAGTGAGGTAGAGCGGGAATGTTCATTTTAAGGTGAGGTAGTGCAGTGAAGTGCAAATAGCAGGTGGGAGGGGTTAGCAGACCCCGAGTTCAGTATGTGATGTGTGTGTAAGTGGGGGGGGGGGGGGGGGGGGGGGGGGGGGGGGGGGGGGCAAGAGCAGGGAGGCAGTTGAGTCTCCTGACTGCCTGGTGGCAGAAACTGTCTTTGAGCCTGCTGGTTTTGGCTCGGAGACTCCGAAGTCTCCTCCCCGATGGCAACAGGCTGAAGAAGTTGTGGGAGGGGTGGGTGGCGTCACCTGCGATCCTGATGGCTCTGCGGGTGAGGCGGGTGTTGTATATGTCCCGGGGGGGGGGGGGGGGTAAAAGAGAAAATCAGAATGTTGGAGAAAAAAAATCCAACTATGAAATCACATGTAATATACAACTGTATATCTGCCATTCTGGATGCTGGGCATTTATTCAATTTAATCATTTATTTAATTTATTTCCTTGTTCAAATAAACCTCAGAAACAACTCACATCTATCAAAGGAGACCAGAGCCACTAAAAGCTAGCATGTACTTATTGTTTATTTTCCTCGTGTTTCAGCATTTTGCTATGAATATATGATGCTCCCGAATCTACAGATTTGTAACCATCTGTGTGGATGTTGAGATCTTCTTCCCATTTGGAGGTGGGAAGGGATATTGTGGTATTTGTACATGTGGTTTTGGTGCCGAGATCTTCAGGAGGTTTTGTCACTGTCTGAGAGGTTAAGTCTAGGTTAATCTATTCTAGTTTGAACTTCATTTGTATTATTGACTTGAGCTGAAGATATTCCAGAGAATTGTTTTGACTGATACCATAAGTTTCTATTAGATCATTAAATTGAATAAAATAGTTATTGAAGAAAATATGTTCCAACTTGCTTATTCCTTTGTTTTGCCATCTTGCAAAGCTTATTGGTTTCTTTCTTTGCAGGATGTCAGGATTCTTCTGTTGGGATCTCACAAGACCACAGAAAGTTTGTTCATTTCTAGGGAAAGACAATTTTCATTTGTCATGATACACAGTCATGACATATGAATTAGGACCCAGGAATGTGATTGACCATCACACCCTGTGTGTCTCTGTTAAAGGACCATTTCTAGAATGAGTTTATGTGAATGCGACTTGCTTTGTCAAACGTCAGGAGTCGTCAGATGGGTTCTTTTGCTATAGCAGCCCCATGCAAATCATCCACTGCTTTCTGCTGAAAAAACACTTACCCCATGCACTCAGCCAGTCACTGATTGTTTGAAGCTCTCAGAATTTGACACCTTCAAATCCACAAACCTTAAACAAAAAGCCTGCAAAACCAGTCTTGCAGTGAGTCTTGTAGCGAGTCTTCCCCTGTGAACACCGGGGAGATCGGAGCTGCATTCCAGCAGCTCAACTCACACAGCGTTAGCATACAGCTAACACCAGAGGCCTGCAACCAGAGGCCTTCACTCCTCAACTCCTCTGCTGACCGACCACGAGGGTCAGACCTTCCCCGGACCAAGAGATCAGCGCCCAGAGTCTGCTCTCCAGGACGGACCAGGGAAACAACGCCTCACAGAACTTTGTGTGTTCCTCAACCAGCAGGACAACCATCACAGACCTGAGCGACCAACTCCTCAGTCTAGACAAAAGGAGGCCACAAAGAAAGACTCCTGAATTGTCCACTTCATCTTCTTCTCCTCAGCCTGCAGAACCAGCAACCACAGTTAGCAGGAGGTGCTAACTACAGGAGAAGACACCAGCTTCCCTCCAGCAGGACAACAACCAAACTCCTTCAAGGAAGTGGGAACAGCAACTGGGCTTTACCTGAGATTAGTTAAACCTGATGCTATGCATAGAACTGGTTAACTTTGTGAAGATATGTTGATTCTATTACATTGATTGAGTTCTATAGATAATGATATTAGGAGCAGTTATCAACCTGTAAACCAGTGGTTCTCAATTATTTTCTGTCATGCCCCCCCTAGAGGACAGAATTTTTTTCAGCCCCCCCGAATTGTACTACCATTGAGAACCTGATTATATTTATTTATTTATCTGTATAAACTGTATGAGTGGCTGGCACCAGCATTCTGCATACAATCGCCTGATTATCAAAATAAATTAATAAAATGAGCTGAGAACAACTTAAAGCAATTTCCAAGTTTAGTTTATGAATTGTGATTCTCAAAACAGAAAAAGTGCAAATGACTCACTGGGATGTGCATTTTTAAAAACTTAACACAGAAACATTCCAAAGTTTAAACAGTAAGATGTTCTGCTAGTTGTTCTTGGAGGTGGTCTGAAATGTCAGATATCCGTCTCCCGACCGTGTCATTAGAAAGAGGGACAGTCTTCAGTGCCTCAGCACTTTTCTCACCCAGCATGATTGTGACCATGTCCAATGCTGCGGGGAGGATTAGCTCCTCTGCTATGGTGTGAGCTTTTTTGCACTTTGCGATGTGGTGGGCAACTTTGTAAGAGCTAACAGGCTCTTTTGTTTACTGATGCCGCGCTGACAAAATGATCGGCTTGTTGGCCATACTCATCGAGTTTACGATGAAAAAACTCCAGTGCCTTACTGACATAACTGGGGTGTATGGTCTCCAGGTGTATGGTGTATGGTCTCCAGGTGTATGGTGTATGGTCTCCAGGTGTATGGTGTATGGTCTCCAGGTGTATGGTGTATGGTCTCCAGGTGTATGGTGTATGGTCTCCAGGTGTATGGTGTATGGTCTCCAGGTGTATGGTGTATGGTCTCCAGGTGTATGGTGTATGGTCTCCAGGTGTATGGTCTCCAGGTGCCGTCTTCATTTATTTGGTTTCATGCTCCGCTGCCAGAGTTTTTAGGCATAAAACACAAACGGGTGTTTCCTGGTTTCCGACGTGTTCACGGTAAACCCAAGGGCGATGTAGCATCGTCATATCTCCTGCTCTTACTAGCTTTATGTTTACTCTCACCTGTTTTCTTTTCCTCTGACGCCTCATCCTTTCTTCTTTTCACTCCTGTCAGAAACTTCTCCACCTCTCCTCCTCCTCCACCAGCTCTGTACACCGGTGTTCATGTGTAGTACTTCTTCTACTCTACTGGTTGAACAGGCAGCCTGTTGATTAGTTTGAGCACTGCTGCCACCTAGTGTCTGGAGGCCCTTTTTTTATCGTTCAAGCATGAATAAAGACACTAATACTGAAAGTCGCGCCCGCCTCGCGCCCCCCCTGACACCCTACCACGCCCCCCCAGGGGGGCGCGCCCCACCATTTGAGAAGCACTGCTGTAAACCAACGTTAGCTCTGCCACAGACACAGGGTCTGCATGCTAATCTTTGCTTTACTAACTTGTTAATTCACAACCCTACACATATCACATCAAAGACAACATCACACCATAACCGAACACCATCTGATGACTCCTGACGTTTTACAAGACAAATCGCATTCACATCAAGTCATTCTAGAAATGGTCCTTTAGCAGAGACACACAGGAAGCAGACGCTATAGACTAGCTTCCATGTTCCATTGTTCTCCAGCACATGGGGGAGACCTAGGACAGACCTCCTGTTCTCTGATAACCTCCATTTGAATGTAGTTTCTTGTGATCCGCCATCTTGTTTTGTAGTTCCATCACACGTCACACACACACACTCCCTCCAACTCTCTCTCTCTCTCTTTCTCTCTCCACACACACACATGCACCTACACACACCCAGCTGTATATAGGTAGTTAGAATCTGTGTTTTATTCGTTTTCATTGTTAATAAATAGAATGTTTGGAATCATACTTGCTGTGTTATTAATGTGCACAAAGGTGAATGAAATGTCGACCTCTTCTGTGTTAAGAACTCCAAAAGCCTTCAAGCTTTACTGTTAATTCTGGTAATTGTAATTAATTTAACTATTAATTCAAATTCCTGATTAACTGTTTAGTATATGTTATGAGACTGATATAACTGAATTGACTATCATTTCCTGTTACGACAGGTGGAGCTCCGAGGTATCTGATACAGATCAAATTAAATTTCAACATTATTAATAACTATCTTTGATAATTATTAATCATTATCGATAGCGAACCAAAACATAAATAGTGATCCATATGACGTAGTAAATACCTACATAATGGTCCCAACATAATGGTGCCACGTGTCCGGGCTACATAATGGTCCCAACATAAATATATATAATTTTTGGAATCATACTTGCTGTGTTATTAATGTGCACAAAGGTGAATGAAATGTCGACCTCTTCTGTGCCAAGAACTCCAAAATCCTTCAAGCTTTACTGTTAATTCTGGTAATTGTAATTAATTTAACTATTAATTCAAATTCCTGATTAACAGTTTAGAATATCTTATGAGACTGATATAAACTGATTGGCTATCATTTCCTGTTAAGACAGGTGGTGCTCCGAGGTTCTGATACAGATCAGATTCAATTTTAAATATCATTAATAACCATCTTTGATAATTATTAATCATTATCAATAGCCAACCACAACATAAATGGTTCCTTATGAGGCAAGAAATCCCTACAGTGGGGTACTTTAATTACTCAAACAGCTTCGAGGTTACTAGTTTTGCCCTGGGAGTTCCCATTCACACCTTTTCGAAGAATAGCATTCAGGACCTCACTCTTTAAGAAACATAGCAGATCAGCTGGCTTGTGAACTCATCAGCTTGAATCCAATGATTTAAGATTTAACAGATGTGTTTCATATAATACCTTTTCTAGTAGCTGTGGTAAAACAGGTCCTGCTGAGGAGTGAAGGGTTTACTCTTATTTGTTTAAAGTTTCTATTCAGTGTTTTTAAAGTGTGTTACAGCAAACTAATGTGCCTTAATATCTACTCCACTTTAATAAGTTTACATAATGTGCATTTTATCCTTTATGATTATGCAGCAAAATCTACATTTTATCTTTGATCAAAAAAGGAATATCTCTAAGCTAGGCTGAGATCATTCTGACAAGTGAAACTAAGATGTAAAAAAGTTTTATCAAGAATTAGAATAGGTCTTGAAATACATCAAAAATTTGGGTTTAAATGTTTCTTATATTTTACAAGTGAGCTTCAGCAGTCTTTATTATTCTCCAGTTTTAAATTGTACAACCTTCTGTTAATTCTTGCAGATTTGAGCATTTTTCCAGCATTGTTTGTGATAATGCCTTTGAGTCGTTTTAGTTCACCTTGTTCACAGCTGCAGTCAAAAACTATTTTAAGGATGTATTCTATCAAATTGATCTCAAACTAGTCAGCCATTATGACTCTTTCCCCTTCCCGCCGGCAGTGGAAAGACCACTATGTAGTAGATGAGATCTTTCCAGTGCCAGTGTGAGTCAGATAAGGCTATTTTCACACAACATAGAAGTCAACCAGCTATTTTTAACATATCACAGCAGCGAAGCTCGAAAGTACTTCAGTGGGTCACCATTTTTTCACACTGAACTGAATCACAATCCAAAATTTTGCATTCATCAGTTACACGAAGCAAGAAAATCATTGCTTCAAGAATTTTAAACGATTGAAATAAAAGTCCAGACCAAACCACTGAAGCTTTATCTGACATTTACAGCAAATGTTCACATTTGTAGTCGGTTGGTTTTATAATCCAAAGTGACAAAAAGTATATGTTTTTATTTCATTGTGTGTCCAAGCAAAGAGCAAAAGGAGATGACAGAGAAGACAGAGATCCACTTGCTGCAGGCAGATCTGGGCAGGTTTGAGTTTCTTGTCTTCTGGTGGTAGAAACATCAGAAGTGGAAAAAGTACCTTTACTTTGCTGAAATTCTACTTATTGTAGGCAAAGTATCTAAAATCTACTTGAGTAAAAGTTAAGTATTTAATTAAAATTTACTTTAAGTAAAAGTTACTTTACTAAAAATAACTTGGCAGTAGAGGTCAGTTTTGTTTTTTTTTTTAAACCATTTCCTTTTTTAACTCAGTAACAGGGATTTCCAAAGCAGGCAAGAAAGGTACTACTCAACTAGCATCAATGCATTTACAGATGAAAATGCAAGTGTGAATGCTTCAAGCAAACTAATGCATTTTCCTGTTCAAATAAAGTTTCAAAAGTTGACAGTCACATGGTATTTTGTTTACAAAGTGCTATACATAACGTATCACATTTACCCAGTCACACATGGCTGAGAAGGGAATCGAACCAGCAACCAATTGGAAGACTACTGCTCTACTAATCAATCTATATTGGTTAAGGTCTGAAGGATGCTGAATGCTTTTTAAAAAAGTCTAAAATATTTTAAAAGTTTTAAAAAAGGTTAAAAAGTTGAATGGTTTAAATCGGTTAAGGTTTGAAGGAGTTGTATGCTGAAGAAAGTTGAACATTTCCCCATCTGTTATCATGGGGAAAGCAGTTGCACAAAAGTTGAAATATTTAAAAAATTTTAAAAGATTTGCCAAGTTCAAAGTTGAATGGTTTAAAAGTTGAATGATTGAAGTTGGGTTAAGGTCTGAAGGAGTTATATGCTGAAGAAATATTTCCCCATCCGTTAACATGGGGAAAAAAGTTGCACAAGAGTTAAAATATTTCAAAAAGTTGATTTCAACTAGCCAATACAGAGCTACATGGTCCTTAAAGAGCTGCACAGTTTTATATCTGAATTGTCAAAATCAGTTTAAGATTGGAGTTGAAAGTCATACAGAACTGTTAGAATAGTAATAATAAAGATTTGAAAAACAAAAGTGTGAATGCCATTGCATTCACACTAGTAATCCTGCTCTGCTATGTACAATTACTGTTGCAACAACACATCGGTATAGGGTAAAACCAACCCGTCTCACACAGCTCACATTCAATATTAGTGGGTGAACAATCCAACGCTTGGTGAATTCTGCTTCACAATGATAAGAGCCGACATCGAAGGATTACAATTGCAACAGCACATCAGTAGGGTAAAACTAACCTGTCTCACAACGGTCTAATCCCAGCTCATGCTCCCCATTAGTCTAGACTTTAATGAAGTTTGAAGGTGATACAGGCAGATGCAAATGGAATATCCAGGAGGCAATGGTCCACACAGAAAAGCCACCAGTGTGGCAAAAAACAAGAGTTGCTGGAAACTCGTGGTCAGGGACAGAAGGCTGAGGTAAGAAATAGGGTTCAGGCAAGTTTGGCTGGTCAAAGGCAGGCAGAGTTGGCAACAGGATTTCAGTCTGAAAAAATAGTGCTGGAAGGTCTTGCGTGCAAAAAGAAAATAATCTGGCAGTGGGTGAGTGGAGAGCAGGAGTCTTTATACTGAACCAGTCTGATTGAAAGCAGGTGAGTGGAGTTGCCTTGATGAGGTGGGTGGCTGGCAGTGAGAGTGGAGTGAGCAGAATGGCTGAACTGTGACATTGTAACTTTCCACCTCTCAAACACAACAGTTTCAGAGGTTGTCTGTGGTCACTCATGCGTTTCTGGTTACTGACAAACTATATTATGGTGGATGGCAACCCAGTGTATTTATTGAGAGGCAGTGGGAAATCCAAGATGGCCTACAATATGGCCACTTCCTGCTGGCCATTGCCAGCCGAAGCACCACTGCGACTGCACTGTCGATGGGAGGCGGTAGTACATGACCATGCTCCGTGCAACGCAACTATACACTCACGAATTGAAACCCCACCAGTGCTGTATCAATATATGGCAGCTTTACAGGCGCCAAAATACTTATGCATGTTCACCACCATATTTAAATGGCAACATGTCATCAGTGGCTTCAGTCACACCATGGCTTCAAGGATCATGTTCAGTTTTATGAAGCACAGGTGCACTGGAAGGTACATCCAGATCTATGACTTTTATCTGAATAAAGCTCAGAAAGTGTTTATTAAGTCCAGAGCCAAGTAGATTGAAGAGGGAGAAATAAAACATCATATTTCACTAAGTTATAAAAACACAGACAAGAAAAAACATACAATTCACACTTTCATGATTAATGGGGAAGAATGCTTGTAACCAAAAAGTATAGCAGATCTTGAATTTCTTTAGAAACCTGTATGCATCTTCTTATTCTAAACAAAATACTGAATTACTTTTCAATGAGATTGTTATGGAAATCTTGTTTTGTCTCATAAAGAATGATGTGTAATTTTGCCGTTTGTGTTCAAGGATGACCTGTGTCAGCACTGTTGAAACCTCTGTGCTGCTTTTGGTGTCCTTCAATGCAGACCCAAAAACAATCCAGCCTTTAAGGCACTGTCTGACTTCAGAGTTAGATAAACTCCTGGACAACCATACATTTAGACTGTGATTTTGTCTCTTCTTGCAAGAATAATGTAATGTGTCGTGTAATTGTCTTAAACTTTCTCAAATCACTCTGTCTGATTCCTGTGTATTCTGTCTCCCTAAGGTTTTCTTACTAGGAAAATTATCCTGACAGAGATTCCTGTAAATAATGAAAACATTAGCGACGTTTGTGAGAAGGATTTGAAAATTGAAGAATTCAACATATCATCACAAAAACAGCCTCTGATTGATCTCCATGCTCAGATGGAATAACTACAAACATTTCTGAAAAGAAATTAAAACATTGCTAGAAATTATTGACTACAATGATAAAAGGTATCATTAAATCAACACTCAACTTAGGATAAGACAAATGATTATTGAGCAAAGAAAGGCCTATTACATTACTGAATACAGATTGTTAAATACTTAGGTCTGTATTGGCAGCAAGGTTAAAAAATAGGGGGGTGGGGGGGTGCGAGTGTGGATGGGTGTGTGCGGGTGGGTGTGAGTAAGTGTTTGTGTGTGGTTGTGGGCATATGTGTGTATTCTATATATTAGTATGGGTGTCGTCTTGTGTGAGGATGTGGGGGGGTCTATGCTCCCTAGCCGCTGGCCTCCAGCCGGGCTTGTGCTGGGCCATGCGGGTCTTAGACTCTGCTCTTCGGCCATCGGGTGGGGTGAGGGGGGCTTCCTGCCCGGGTCCTCTTGCAGTGCCTTGTCGGAGTGGGTGTTGGTCCCCGTGTTCCAAGCCGGACACTTGGGGGTGGGGTGGGGTGGCGCAGGGGGTCCAGCTGGGCCAAGTCCTAGCGACGGGGGGACCTTCTCCCTCTCAGCCCCCCCCCCCTACCTTACCTCACCTTACCTCATTCAACAATAGGGGCCAGTGGGCGGGGCCTAGGGTGGGGGGTCCAGGCCACTTAACTCTGTTCTGGCCCCTCCCCCGACTTTGCACTGCCCACAATTTTAACTACACTTAGTCACGCAGGGTCTTGAGGGGATCAGCTGGCTTTCGGGGTTCTGCCGCTGGGCAGCGGTAGAACGCCCGGCCCCCGCCACCTCTCAATTTTAAACCGCACCTTAGACACACACATTGTACCACCTCTTCAAAACACAAACACACATCTCTACATGCATCCAACACCCCTCAGAGTGGAGAGGGGGGGATTGGGGCTCCCTCCAGAACCTCCCGCTGTGGTCCCACTGTGTTCCAGGGTGAGTGCGGCTGGAGTACGGGGGGCACGCTCGCTCGGGCGTGGTGCTCCCGGGGGGGCTGGTAGTGGTTCTCCCTCCCTATTCAGGGTTGGATTGGTGGAGGATGAGATCTCGTAGTGGCCTGGTGGGGGCCTGGCTGGTGGCCTGGGGAGTGGGGGGCACCCCCCTCCCAACCAAATAAATGTATGTGTGTGTGTGTGTGTGTGTGTGTGTGTGTGTGTGTGTGTGTGTGTGTGTGTGTGTGTGTGTGTGTGTGTGTGTGTATGCGTATGCTTTGGTGTGGGTGTGTGTGGGTTGGGATTAGGAGATGGGGTGGTTGGGGGGGTGGTATTGGGGTTCCTGGGGGTTGGAGGGTGGCTGTCGTCCGGGGCCTGGGTCTGGGCCTTCGCTCTTCCTGGTCTGGGGTGATAGTGGGGGGGTTGCTCTGGGGCTCAGCAGCTGGGGCCCGCTCTGTCCCACCGGGATTGTGGGGGCTCCCTGGCCAGCTTGGCAGCTCGGGTCGGGGCCTGGGGCTTTGCGCCCTTCATCCTTCTCTTGTGGGCCTCTTTGGCCTGGGGGGGGGGGGTCCTCTCTGCCCGCTCTCCGGGGTGGTTTGTCGGGGCCTCCCTGGGTCTGGTGGGCTGCTGGGTGCCGGAGTGGAGGCATCCGGCCCTGGTGGCCTCGGGCCCCGGGGTGGTACTGCGGGCCCTCCCACAACATTTCCATTCACATCCAGTGGACAAACCACACGCGCACACACACACACACAAACACACACACGCACTTCCACTCATTGATGAGATTTGCTGCTGATTTTTCTTATTATCTGCTATTGTTCTTTCAATCATCAAAATCATGTTTTTTTTGTTCTGTTTTTGCTTTTGTTATCATTGTTGTGATTGTTTTGCTTTTTGCTCTGTTGTTGCTCAGGCTGGCTCTCATGGCAGTTGGAAAATATTTGGATCACGGTGATTACTGTATTAAAAAAAAAAGAAATATATGTAGCACTAACAAGGGTATTGTATGCATCTCCCCACCCAGTCTATCTCTGTCTTTCCTATCCTATCCTCTCCTCTATCTTTTCACCCCAACCGGTATGCAGAATGCTGCCACTGTCACGGATACGGACAGGACCCAAGTGCAGGACTCTGGAAACAGGCTGAGTTCAAACAAGTCTTTTATTTGATGACAGCACAGACCGATGAATCGCAGGTTGCTCCTTGACATGAGGAGCACAGCAGACTTGACTCCAATGGACCCGTGGACAGACCGGACGAGACATGGACGACTAAACACTGGACCGGACGGACGGGACATCGATAAACAAACCAACACTGAACTAACACACAGACAGGACATATATAGAGCAGGGTGATCACCGAAAGTGGCCACAGGTGTGGTGCTGGACAGCCCAGACCTATGGCCCGCCCACTCTTAAAGGAGACCTCAAGCCTAGTTCCTGACAGTACCCCCCCCTCCACGACCGGCTCCAGACGGCCCAGGCATCTCAGGATGCTGCCTGTGGAAGTCTCTGATCATGCCTGGGTCCAAGATGTCCCTAGCAGCTACCCAGGCATGTTCCTCAGGCCCATACCCTCCCAGTCAACCAGGTATTGAAACCCCCGCCCACGCCGGCGAGCTGCCAGGAGCCGCCTGACTGAAAAAACCTCCTCACCCTCTACAATACGGGGGGGAGGAGGGGCTCTTGAAGAGGGAACCCGGGGGCTTTCCCGGGCAGGTTTAACCCTCAACACATGAATGGTGGGGTGGAGGGGAAGCGTGCGGGGCAAACGAAGGCGGACTGCAGAGGGACCAACTAGCTTAATTATTGGATAAGGTCCAATAAACCTTGACGCCAGCTTCTTTGCGTCTGAGCGGATTGGCAGGTCCCGGGTGGGACACACGCTGACCAACATTGTGAGTTGGTGCGGGAACCCGACGCCGGTCTGCAAGCCGCTTGCGCTCTGCAGAGCCTTGCAAGAGCTTGCTTCTGGCCTTAAGCCAAGTGCGCTTGCATCGCCGCACCATCGCCAGAGCTGACGGGACACTAACCTCCGACTCCAGGGCAGGGAACAGGGGAGGTTGGTAACCATACACACACTCAAAGGGAGACAGCCCAGTGGACGAACAGGGAAGGGAATTGTGTGCGTATTCCACCCAGACTAACTGCCTGTACCAAGCGGCCGGGCTGTCAGAGACCAGACACCGAAGGATGGACTCCGGCTCCTGGTTCACCCGCTCTGTCTGGCCGTTAGACTCTGGGTGGTACCCGGACGAAAGGCTCACCGTAGTTCCCAACAGCCTGCAAAACTACCTCCAAAACCGAGACACGAACTGAGGACCCCTGTCCGAAACAATGTCCCGTGGAAACCCATGAAGACGGAACACGTGTCTTGGCATGACCTCTGCCAGCTCCTTGGCTGATGGGAGTTTTGCCAAGGGCACAAAGTGGGCCACCTTGGAAAACCGGTCCACTACGGGGAGGATGGTGGTAAACCCCTCTGCGTCTGGGAGACCAGTGACGAAATCAATGGACAGGTCTGCCCATGGTCGGGTGGGTACTGGGAACGGCTGCAACAGACCAGAGGGGCGAGACCGCGAGGTCTTGTTACGCGCGCAGACAGGGCACGCCCGGACATACTCCCGGATTTCCCTGTTCATCTCTGGCCACCAGAAACGCTGTCTCGCCACAAACAGGGTGCGCTGAGTTCCTGGGTGACATGACAACAGGTTAGTGTGGGCCCATTGAATCACACTAGACCGTACCGGGGGACACACAAACAGGCGGTTGGGAGGACAACCTGGCGGAACCGTCACCCCCTCCAGAGCCCGCCGAACCTGCTCCTCAATCTCCCACGTCACCGCCCCCACCACACAGGTCGGAGGTAAAATGGGCGTGGGGGAACGAGGGGCAGGATCAGGTTCAAAGACCCGGGAAAGGGCGTCAAGCTTCATGTTCTTAGACCCAGGGCGATACGACACCACAAAGTCGAACCGGGTGAAGAACAGAGACCACCGAGCCTGCCGAGAATTTAACCGTTTGGCCGACTTGATGTACTCGAGGTTTCTATGGTCGGTCCATACCACAAACGGGTGCTCTGCGCCCTCCAGATAATGCCTCCACTCCTCCAACGCAGCCTTGATGGCCAGGAGCTCTCGATTGCCGATGTCGTAGTTCTCCTCAGCCGGGGTCAGCCTCCTGGAGAAAAAGGCACAAGGGTGCAGCTTCCCATCCTTACTGCTGCGCTGAGAGAGCACTGCCCCGACACCGACATCTGACGCGTCCACCTCCACCACAAACTGCCGCCCTGGATCCGCCACACTAAGCACGGGAGACGAGGTGAACCTGGCCCTGAGCTCAGAAAACACCTGCTCAGCTGAGGGACCCCAAGAAAACGGGACCTTGGGGGAAGTTAAGGCATGTAGAGGCCCCGCGACGGAGCTGAATCCCCTGATAAACTGCCGGTAGAAGTTAGCAAACCCCAAAAATCGTAATAATTGCTTGCGGCTACCCGGGGTCGGCCAATCCGCTACAGCCCTGACCTTCTCCCTGTCCATCTCCACCCTCCCCTCTGAGATGACGTGCCCAAGAAAAGAAACGGTGGGAGCATGAAAAACACATTTCTCGGCTTTGACAAATAAGTTGTTGCTGAGAAGACGCTCCAAAACAAAATGAACATGCTTGACATGACTGGCAAGATCTGAAGAAAAAATCAAAATGTCGTTGAGGTAAACAAACAGAAACTTATTCAATGCGTCTCTCAGCACATCATTGACGAGATTCCGGAACACTGCAGGAGCATTGCATAAACCGAAAGGCATCACCAAATACTCGTAATGGCCAGAAGGTGTGTTAAATGCCGTTTTCCACTCGTCCCCTTGCCTAATCCGGACCAGGTGGTAAGCATTGCGCAAGTCCAGCTTAGTAAAGACCTTGGCTCCCTGCAGGCGTTCAAAGGCCGAAGTCACGAGGGGTAGTGGGTAGCGGTTTTTAATGGTTATCTCATTGAGGCCCCTGTAGTCAATGCACGGCTGAAGAGTCTTGTCCTTCTTTGCCACAAAGAAAAATCCCGCCCCTACAGGGGAGGACGAGGGTCCGATTATCCCAGCCTTTAAGGCGGACTCAATGTAGTCTTTCATGGCCTGATTCTCGGGTTGTGAGAGAGAGTAAATGCGACCCTTGGGAGGAGTGGTACCTGGCAATAACTCAATGGCACAGTCAAAAGGATGATGCGGTGGCAGGGATGTTGCCTTCCCTTTGTTGAACACCTCCTTTAGATCGTGGTAGCAGCTAGGAACTCGCTCGAGGTCCGGATACACAGGCACCTCCACAGCTGCCACCTTAACTCCAGACACTGACTGACAATGCTCAGAACAATCCCCTCCCCAACTCAAAATAACCCCCGACTCCCAGTCAATATGGGGCTTGTGCAAACGTAACCAAGGAAGGCCCAGGATAACTGGGTAGGACGGACTTAAACCTAAATGAAAAGAAATCTCAACATGGGAGGGACCAAACAATAACTGAACAGAAAGAGTCTTTTTATCAATAGAAAATATTTTACGTTCATCCAACGCAAGAGCCTTTAAGGGCAATGATAACAGTTCAGTGGGAATATTGTGTCTCTCAGCCCACTTAAGGTCCATAAAGTTCTCATCTGCACCAGAGTCAATGAAAACATCAATGTCCAACGTGGTGTCGGCATACCTCAGTTGAGCCGGCGTGAGTCTTAGTGGAGGAGTTCTTAAGACTCACCGGGGCCCTCCTTAACCCAGGTGAGCCTGTCCCTTTAAAAGGACATGCGGCAGCTCTGTGCCCGTGCTGACCACAGTACAGACACAGGCCGTCGGTCAGGCGCCGATGCCACTCCTGCGTGGACATGCTGGATCGGCTCCTCCAGAGGTTGTGCAGCACTCGGGACTCGCTCCTGCTGGGAGGCGTGGCGGACAGGGGTGTGCTCCTCCCATGCGCTCCTGGATTCTCCTCCCCGCTGGTCAGTCTGCCTCAGGTGATCACGGACCGTCAGACGATTCTCCATCTTGACCGCCAGGGCAATGAGGGAGTCCAAGTCGTTGGGGAGATCCCTCAGGAAGAGCTGGTCGCGAACCGGGCTGACCAGCCCGTAGAGGAAGGTGTCCCGCAGTGACGCATCGTTCCAGGCGCAGTCTGCGGAGAGAGTGCGGAACTCAATCGCGTAATCGATCACCGGCCTCCTTCCTTGACGCAGCGCTGCCAGCGCTCGAGCCGCCTCCTGTCCGCCGGGACGCCGATCGAAGATCTTCGACAGCGCGGCTGCGAACTCGTCCACCGAGTCACACAGCCGGGATCGGCGGTTCCACTCAGCGGTGGCCCAAGCCTCCGCTCTGCCGGACAGGTGGGAGATGATGTATGCGACCCTCGACCTCTCTATTGGAAACGCGCCCGGCTGCATCTCGAAGTGGAGACCACACTGGACCAGGAAGGGTCGCGAATCCCCGGAGTCCCCCGAGAAGCGCGCTGGGCTTGAGAGTGGTGATGGTGGCACCACGACGGCGGCAGCGGCGGCAGCTGGCGGCACTGCGGCGGCAGCGGCAGCCCGAACCTCTGGGACCGAGAGGCGAGTGATGAGCTGCTGGAGGTGACCGGTGAGTTGGGTCAGTTGACTCTCCACTGACGTGTGTCGATGTGAAAGGTCGTGGAGACCCGCCGTTAAACCAGCCAACTGCTCGTCGTGTTGCGTGAGCCGGTCCCCCTGCTGACCAACTGCTCCTAGCAGCTGGTGACCAGAGTCCGCTGGGTCCATGATGGTTGGTTTGTTCCTTCACGGATACGGACAGGACCCAAGTGCAGGACTCTGGAAACAGGCTGAGTTCAAACAAGTCTTTTATTTGATGACAGCACAGACCGATGAATCGCAGGTTGCTCCTTGACATGAGGAGCATAGCAGACTTGACTCCAATGCCCTGGACAGACCGGACGAGACATGGATGACTAAACACTGGACCGGACGGACGGGACATCGACAACAAACAAACCAACACTGAACAAACACACAGACAGGACATATATATATAAAGCGTCCGCCTTCTTCTTCCGGCTCTCAGCGAAGGCGGACGCTTTTCTTTCTCCTCTCCTCTCCCACTCGCCCTCCCCGCTTGCTGCTTCGTCCTGTACTGTCTTGTGTCCGATCTATCAAGAGAATGTCTTCAGACCCGCATCCGAACCTAACCGGAACCATGGACTTGATCAACTGGTCTCTCAATGCGATCGACCAAACTTTTACGACACGACGATCGGGCAAAGGAGAGCCCGCATGTCCCGATGGGACGTTTGCAGCCGGATACATGCTGGATTCCTGGGGTTCCTGGAGGTCCCTGTGTTTGGCCATCCTTTCCATCGAGGATGTGGAGTACCTCTACATATTGGGATTCATGATAGCAGGTATGCTGCTGATTGGCGCTGGCAGTTTTCTGATCTATCGCAAAGTTGAAAAGACGCGGGCAGCCGCATTGGGAAGGCTGCCTATCGTCAATGAAGGACTGTGCCGAGCTTTGAACTCTCAGACTCAGATGTTAAACGAACTCAAGCACGTGCAGGTCACGATTCTTGAACGTTTACGTGAAATTGGATCGATCTTGGAGGATGTTCGAGCTCGGAGGGAAGCTAATCATCATTATTCTGCCACAATTGGAGCAGCAGTGTGAGACCAGAGACACTCAAGGTCGACGGATAAAGCTGACGCGCCTGAACGAAAACAAAGATAATCAAGATTTGGCTCCCAGACACACAGCTGCCAAAGCTGTGTTTTGTCTTCATATCTCCGGGATGCGCGTGTGAATCAAGGCTCTGCCCCCACCCCCGCCCTCCTACCCTCTTCCCACCTTCCCTCCCCGGACATTCTTGCCTCTGGAACCCAGAACATTCACCGTATTCGCTGTACCCCTACCCCCAACCACCAGCAGAGGCCACTGGAGAGGGCGGCTGCGTGCCTGGTGAAGGCGTCGCGCCTGAAAAAACCTTCTCCTAGTGGCGGACTGCAGAACTACCCTTCATGTATCCCAAATGCTGTCTCGAGAAATGTTGTAACCTGTCTGTGTTGATGCTAAATGTGCCCGAGGTGGGTTTTTTTCCCAATTACAGACTGTGCTCCTCAGAACACAGTCTTTAATCTGCCTTTTTTCCCTCCTCTCCTCACCTCATGTGTCCTTCTTTCCCCAAAACTTTCTATGTGAATGCAATTTCGTTGTACCTGTACCTGTACCTGTACAATGACAATAAAGTAACAATCAATCAATCAATCAATCAATCAATATATAGAGCAGGGTGATCACCGAAAGTGGCCACAGGTGTGGTGCTGGACAGCCCAGACCTATGGCCCGCCCACTCTTAAAGGAGACCTCAAGCCTAGTTCCTGACAGCCACCTCCGAGTCTGCAAAGGTTTCTCCCTGTTGAGGGAGTTTTTCCTTTCCACAGTTGCAAACAAACCTGCTTGCTCATGTGGATATGTTGGGCTTTTCTATTTTCTCTATAAAAGCACATTAGAATGACTGAAATGTATTTAAAAATTAATTTTTTTAATAAAAAAAAAAAAAAAAGGTATTTCCAATATCATTTGTCTGACTCAATCAGGATTTCTTAAGGAAGATCAATACACAATTATACATAACTGTTCTCACCTTCCTCATTATAGTAGCTCTCGCAAAAAAAAAAAAAAAAATTATATATATATACACACCAGACTCTGGATCACTAAATGTTTAGACACGAGTGAAAGAAATAGTGTTCATAAAATTGTTGATAACTGCAAACAATCTTTCGATAACTGGTTACAAAGAGACATGACACTGTTTGGAAGAACACTGCTGACAAACATTGAAGTTATATCAATATACAGTCTCTCTGAGCCAATTTCAGCAAGACACTGAAGCTGTGTCGGGGTTACAGTTCAGCTACTAAACTGATCTGCCTATACTTCATTCATCTTTCATGAAGCAAAACGAATGACAAGAATGCAGAGTAACTGTAGTTACTTCAGCAGGGAAGGAGTAAATGTCCATGACAAACCTTCCAAACATTTGCCCATGACAACTTTAAGAGAACCCCCCCCCCCCATAAATCATTTCAGTGTGTTGTAGAATATCTAAGATGTGTTTGATTTCGGGCCTACGTATTCACTGATAATTACGCCATCTGCCAGGTCACTGCCCCCCCAGGCCGGTTACGTTGTTGTTAGATTTGAGCCCCTTAATCAACGTTGTTTTTACTGGTGGTGCCAGCAACTGGCCTCGGAGGATGAGATTACCGGGAAACGACTTTATATACAACGGAGTCAGAGGGTGGGGGGCAGAATGTGCATGTCTGTGTGTGTGAGAGGATGGTTTGGGGAATGTGTCTTTGTCTGTCAGGTGTGGGAGCGCTCCAGCTTTACGTCTGAATAAATTCCACTCTAAGCATCTCACCCTGTGTCTCACTTCATCTTTCCAAACCTCCGGCAGTCACTGAGGAGCAGAAATTATCCACTACACAGTGTACTTTATTTTATATACAAGCAAAATTCTATGCAGAAACAATGATGTACAGTGGGTTTAGCTGTGGCAGCATGTGAGGACATTCTCCCTCTCGTCATGATGACCTCTGACCTCAGCCTGGTTGATCCTTCAGCCATCAGGATGTCAATGATCTAAAAAACAGTGACATGATGCATATTGACGAAGTATCCAACCTATCAACAAATCCAGCTTTGTAGCCAAAGAGCAAAGAGAGAACATATATTCAACACTAGAGAATAGAATTACTAAAAGCAGTTTGTTTCACTCACCTTGATCTGCTCTCTGGAAAATACTCAGGATTCATCCTCCCTCAACAGCCTCAATGATCCTGCAGATAGAAGTAAGTTGCGAAAACCAATGGACACAGCAGCAGCTGTGAGAATTACACTTTCATTAAAGTCAAAACTGTCTGGGAATTATTTTTCCTGTCATTTAACAATATTAAAGGACCCACATTTTGCTATATTTCATGTTTTACAGTCCATTCTATGCTCATGTGGGATAATAATTTGGGTGATACAGTATACGACACTCAAAACTTGTGAAATTATAGCTATTTCTTAGATTGAGCTGATGAATAAAAACCACAATACAAATAAAGCTTTCAATTTCTATTCAAGAAAATGTGCCGATCGTTTCCAAACCCCCCCCACTCTCATTTTCTCTGTCATCCTGTTTCCTCATTGGTTTTAATGCTGTTGTTTTTTCCAGACTAAATATGAATGTTTGATGAGAGGCTATATCTGGCAGCATGAATCACTGATTGATAATAACTGAACAACCTCAGTCAACGAGCAGACTTAAGAAAATAAAAAAGTAATGGCACGTGTAGCCCCAATTAATACCTAAAACACAAGATCCTCCAGAGCAGTGTTTTTCAACCACTGTGTTCCGCGAGATATAGTCAGGTGTGCCATGGGAAAGTATCCAATTTCATATTTTTTTCTAAAAAATCATTTGCTCTCACAGCCGCTGTCAGCTGTCAGAGCAGTGTGTTGAAGAGTAATCATGTATAAATACTCTTCGCCAATAGATGGCAGCACATAAATTTGCCAGTAAATTCGAAACTTAACAGACGTCAATGTGGTTAATCACCACCACCTGCGCTGCTCCCATCTTGTATCAAAGTACTGTGTCAGTGACAGTGATGGAGAAGTTTTTGAAAAGGAAGAATCTAACCAGAATATCAGCTCTGTGTTCATCCAAACAGGCCCAGGTTTCACACTGAGTGAGTAAAAAAAAAAAAAAAAAAAAAAAAAATTGGGAAATACTTTTTTTCTGTATTTATTTGATTCCTGTTGATAAAACTTTGATGAGAATGACTTTATATTGTTAATAGAGGCTACAGAGTTTCACATTTTAACATTTTCGGGTGGTGATGTGCCTCGAGATATTTCCAAACAAAAAAGTGTGCCTTGGCTCAATGGTTGAAAAACACTGCTCTAGAGCCCCGTTTCCACCACACAAAAGGTGCGGGAATGGACAGGTATAGTCCGTTGCGGTTCGTGTTTCCACCGCAGGAATTTGTGATTTTAACCCGGAAACAACCGCTCCAAAGGCGGTTACTTTTCCACCCCCCCTCCATTGGTGTACCCAGGACCATGGAACCGGTCTGAGTATGAGGAACTGTCTGCTGATTGGTCAGTGATTTACTACACGCCCTCAATATTTTAATATGTCGACTCTATGAATCCTCTGCTGTTATCGTGGTCAGCTTTGCACTGGTTGTTTTGTTTTTTTTCCCTTTTCTTTTCTTTGCTGCTCAACTTTTGTGTTGGTCGTGAAAGAGCGGACGTGAGGCAGGGGGAGACCGGGGCTCAGGACTTTGCATCGCGTTGGAGCTTTCTGCTTGCAGCATAGCGTCAGCGTGCCCTGCCAGGGGTGCGCCGTGCCAGGTCTGTCTTTGCATCGCGTCTGTGGTTTCTGTTCAAACGTGATGCAGCGGTGGTTAGCGTTCTGTTCAATGCCGCTGCATTGCCACGCCTTCGGGCAGAAGGAGCAGTACGGAGATGGACCGCGGACGCGATGCAAAGAGACACTTGGAGCAGCCTCCGTGTTCTGGCACAGTGCTGTTGGAGCGTGATCAACAGCAGAGTGGCTGCTCCGGGGTTTAAGCAGAAAGCTATAGGCTCTCGTGTACTGGTGCAGCGCACTCGCGCGGCTCTGTGCCGTGGCCAGCCGGGGCACGCTCGGGTGCAGGGCAAGTCGCCGGAGTGTTCGCTCTCTCGGGACCAACACGGAAGTTCTGCAGCTGCAAAAAATAAAAGTTAACTAAACAAGTGCAAAGTGGAGGATGTAAACAACAACAGAGGATTCATGAGATCCAGATTTGCCGCCAGGCAGAGATCACATATCACCTACTTTTTAAGCTCCTTTCTGTAGTGGAAACAGGTACCAGATTTGGCTCCGTTTACGCTATGCTGTACCGCTCCATAAGGCTCCGTTCCATCCTTGCACTTTTTGTGCGGTGGAAATGGGTCTTAAACGTATTGAGAATGGCTTACTACCATCAGCACAAGTACTGGTATTGGCAGGTTACTGACCGGTTAAGAGGTAATAAAACTAGTTGACAGAGTCCAGGTGTGTATCAGTGAAAGTGAGTGGGTTTTATCCTACCGAGATGTTTCTTCAGGTGAGACGTCCAGTTCCTGGACGTTCACAGCACTTTCACAGCTGGGAGGCATCATTTGCATTGCAAAGAGTGGTAAAGAGACTTATCTGACTTTAAAACATAGTGATGAGAGTAACTTGCTGCAGAATCCATGGCAACACTGCAGTGCCGGTTAGCCTGAAAGCGTCAAGAAGTGTCGCAATGCCAGTGGATGGCGCATGTGACAGCTGCATTTGTAGTTTATTCCATCTGATTTCTACTGTAATCCTGCTCAGTAATCCCAGTTTTTATTGAATATACCTGTAACGAGATTACACATTTTTTTATGTACTGTAACGGATTACAGTTATATGTTTTTTGCATTCTAATTATGTAACACTATTACATGTAATCCGTACCACCCAAACTTGACCCTCGAGCACCCGGTGGAGAATATAGAGCTGGATCAGTGTTCCGCGACCAGGATGAAAACCGCGTTGTTCCTCTTGGATCCAGGGTTCGACTAATGGCCGGATCCTCCTCTCCAGTACCCTGGAATAGACTTTCCCGGGGAGGCTGAGGAGTGTGATCGCCCTGTAGTTGGAACACACCCTCCAATCCCCCTTCTTAAAAAGAGGGACCACCACCCTGGTCTGCTAGAGGTACTGTCCCCAACCGCTATGCGATGTTGCAGAGATTGTCAGCCACGACAGTCCCTGCTCATCCAGAGACTAACTGCTAAGCTCCTCGGTGCCTTGCCACCGAGGAGCCTCTCCCGGAGGTGGGAGTTGAAGACTGCACGGACAGAGGGCTCAGCCAGGCATTCCCAATAGACTCTCATAACACGTTTGGGCCTGCCGAATCTGTCCGGCCTCCTCCCCATGCAGCGCATCTAACTCACCACCAGGTGGTGATCAGTTGACAGCTCTGCCCCTCTCTTCATCAGAGTGTCCAAGACACGTGGCCGGAGATCACATGACAAAACTGCAAAGTCTATCATCGACCTCGGGCCTAGGGTGTCCTGGTGCCCCTTGCACTTATGGACACCCCTGTGCTCCAACATGGTGTTCGTTATGGAGAAGCTGTGACACAGACGTCCAATAACAGAACACCACTCGGGTTCAGATCGGGGAGGCCGTTCCTCCCAACCACCCCCTTCCAGGTCTCACTGTCATTGGCCACGTGGGCGTTGAAGTCCCCCAGGAGAACAATGGAGTCCCCAGTTGGGGACTCCATCCAGCACCCCTCCCAGGGACTCCAAGAAGGTCGGTTACTCCGAACTGCTGTTTGGTCCATAGGCCGAGACAACAGTCAGAGACCTGTTCCCTACCAGAAGGTGCAGGGACCCAACCCTCTCATTCACCGGGGTGAACTCCAACACATGGCGGCTGAGCTGTGGGGCAATACGCAGGCCCACACCACACTGTAAGAAAAAAAACGTTGTTTTTACGGAAAAAAACTGGCAGCTGTGGTTGCCAGAATAATATTGTAAAAAATACAGCGGACTGTAAAACGCATTACAGAACAACCTGTAAATTTTACAATATAAAACTGTAATCCTTTACAAAATAACATGTACATACAAAACTGGTAAATTTAACATCCATTTTCAGCCAAATTAGCATGACTATGCCTTTATTAAAGCTATTTTCTCCTGTACAATTTACATGTAGCCATTGCTTATTTTACATCTATTCCCATTCAATTTCACTGGAAAACATCAGACAAAACACATAAATAATCGGAAAAAGCCTCATTATAAGACAGTAATTTGACTGAATTTTTCTGTTTATTTTATTAAAAGGTTATGTGTTGTGTAATATATTTTGTAGTCTTAATAGCGATGTTTTGTAGTGAAATAAACATCTACATACTATCATTGAATTCTTTGAGGAATGTCTTCATTAAATTAGTTATTACTGGTAAGACAGACACACAGACAGACAACCTCTGTCACAATGTCAAACAAAGATTTTCATCTGTAACATTTACTGTCAAAACTAAGCCAGCTAAAGAAAACTGGGACTGGGACGGATACAAAGTAGAAGATTGACCGCTTCTATATTTGATGGCTACATTTTAAACTGCCATTTCTTTGTAGGTTTGATTTACCATAAATGTGAAGAGAACTGTAACCTGTGGTATGCAGCAACTTAAAAAACAAATACAATACCAACTTGTCATTTCAAAACCCCGTGTTATTGTCTCAAAAAGGTATGGAAAATACTTTAACAGTTAGTTTTGTTTTTCTTAATTTTAAACTATTCCTTTCCTTTTCCTCTTGGAAAAAACAATATATATTCCTTGAATATAAAAGAAATAAATGTGCAACCATAGTGTCACAACTTCAAACAAATATTTTCATCTGTAACACAATAATGCAAGCTGAAGTAACTAAGCAACCATAAGAAACCTGAGATAAAGGCAAGGACTCTGGGGTGCAAAAAAAGTATTCAAAATACTTTTCAAAAACTTTTCAACAGTTGTGGTTTTTTTTTCTTAATTTTAAACTATTCCTTTCCTTTTAAAAAAAACCCACACATTTTGGAATAAGGTCTTGAATATAAAAATACATGTGCAACCATACTGACAAAACTTCAAATATTTTCACCTGTAATACAGTGATGCAAGCTTATGTAACCTTCTTGAATCAAGGTGAGTGTAGATGGGAACTGCTGCTCTTCTCCACTTCCATGCCCTCTGTGCTAATGGAGAAGGGGTATCTTGGAAAAGAGAAGAAAAACAGACAAATATGTTAATGATAAAATACACAGACTTACAGACACACACAAAGACAGACACACTGAGACTCACAAACACAAAGACTCACAGACTGACTCACAGACTAACATGCACACTCAAACACAATCAAACTCGCAACTTCATACAAATATTTTCATCTGTAATGTTTACTGTTAAAGTTAAAGGAACTAACCCACCCAGAGAAAAGTTTTATTTATGACTGGTACATCACCCCAAACCATGGCTTACTTCATTCCATATTCAGACATCCCGCCACTCATGGTCTGAAAGGTCTTGGATCAAGGTGAGGACTCTGGGGTTCAAGGGAGGTACTGCTCTTCTCAACCTTTGTGCCTGTAGAATATTGGCTGTGTACACTACAGTAATATTAATGTGCCTTTCTTCTAGGCCACCGTAGTTCTGTCATGCGCACTGTGTGTTCCTAGTGCCGATACCTGCAAGCATGCTCCTGTTGTATCTCCTGCTGCCAAGTACAGATTAAATCTACAAATGGTAACTACGGTCGTCATCATTGTACCACAACACGCAACATGGTGTCAGAAGTCTCGGACTTACATATTTTCACGGACTAGTGTTGTGAGTATTTTTCCGAGCGGGACCATCGTGCTACCACGCTAATTTTTTTTCACAACATGGCGGACGGCTTCAGAAGACCCGATCCGCTGGTGTTTGATGGCAACATAGCGGAGAACTGGCGCATATTTGAACAGGAGTACGATATTTTTATCGTTGCAGCACACTCGGACAAGCCGGGCGGACTCGTGCCTACATTCTGCTGAACCTGGCCGGACCCGAAGCCATCGAGCGGGAGAGATCTTTCGTCTACGCAGCGGAGGTGCGCCAACCCGACGGCGATGGAGGTGTCCTCGTTCCCGCGGAGTCCAAGGAGGACCCGGAATGTCTCAAGAGGAAATTCAGAGAAATGTGTAACCCTCAAACAAATATAACGATGGAAAGACACAAGTTCAACACACGTAGCCAAAAGGCTGGTGAGACCATTGAATCCTATGTGAGCGATTTGAGAATCAAAGCTAAGAGCTGCAACTTTGGTGTGCTTTGTGACGAACTTATCAGAGACAGGCTGGTCTGTGGCATAAATAACGACCACCTCAGAAAAGTTCTGTTACGTGACAGTGATCTGACTTTAGTTAAGGCTATATCAGTGTGTCAGATTCACGAGATGACAGAGGAGCATAATAAGTCGCTTATGTCCCCACATAGCTCAGCTACAAATGTTGACGCTGTTCGCACTAAACACGTGAATAGACACTATGACAAGGCCAAGTTTAACAGCAAACCAAACACATCACAGCTCATTACTGAGTGTAATAATTGTGGTGGCAGTCATGAGGCTAAGAGAAACAAATGCCCTGCTTTTGGCCAACAGTGTATTGCATGCAAGAATGAACCACTTCAAGAGGTGTTGCAAATCCAAACCTCAGTTTGACAGACAAAGACAAAGAAAGTCAGTCCATCAGCTGGACACGGATCAAAAAGAGGACACTGACAGTGAAACCTACTATGTAAATGGTATAACGCTGGACATAACAGTGGATTCAGTTGATTCACAAACACAGGAAAAGGAAGAGGCTTTCACTACTTTACAGATTAATGACAATGCAGTTGAAATGAAAGTAGGCACCGGTGCTAAGTGCAACGTCCTTTCAGCACAGACTTTTGAAAAAGTGAAAAGAGATGAACAAATAAAGCCATGCAGCAAACCTACAAACCTCGTTGCTTATGGTGGCAGTAAGATACAGACTCTAGGTTTTGTTGATTTATGCTGCCATCTAGGGGCCAAACGCTATACGCTACCTTTCTTCGTCATTAATGACAACGTACTGCCATTACTTGGACTCAGTGCTTCACTACAAATGGGACTTGTAGCTCTCAGTAAAGAAGTACACCAAGTGCATATCTCTACAGTCCAAGATTTCACTCACCATATCAAAAGTGAATACAGTGACCTATTCACAGATGAGCTAGGAAAGCTACCGGTCACATATTCAATGACTCTTGACCCGGAGGTGAGACCTGTAGTGCGCCCTGCACACCGCATTCCTATCGCAATGAAAGACCAAGTCAAAGCTGAACTGGACAGAATGCAAGAGATAGGCGTCATCACTCCCGTCTCAGACCCCACTGACTGGGTGTCCTCCATGGTCGCTACCAACAAAAAGGACAAACGAGAAATCAGGATCTGCATCAATCCTAAAGACTTAAACATAGCTCTGAAAAGACCACATCACCCAATGCGCACAGTGGATGAGATCGCGTCACAAATGTCTAACGCTACAGTTTTCTCAGTCCTAGATGCAAAGAATTCATTCTGGCAGATCTCCCTGGACCACAACTCATCAATGCTAACCACTTTCAGTACTTGTTTTGGTCGCTACAGGTTCCTGCGGATGCCATTTGGAATCAGCTCTGCCAGTGAGGTGTTCCAGCGCTCTATGGAGCAGATCTTCGCTGGTTTCCCCTGCGCAATCATCGTGGACGACATACTCATCGGAGGCAAGGACATGGAGGAACATGATGCAAACCTGATAAAAGTTCTCAACAGAGCCAGAGAAGTCAAGTTGAGACTCAACCCCCTCAAATGCAAGTTCAGGCTGAACCAGGTCAGTTACGTTGGTCACATTTTCACTGCTCAGGGTATAAAAGCTGACCCATCCAAAACCAAAGCAATCAGTGACATGCCAGTGCCAGCCGACGTTCCAGCCCTGCAGAGATTTCTTGGTATGGTCAACTACCTTGGGAAATTTATCCCCAACTACAGTGAAATCACAGCTCCACTCCGACAACTTACCCACAAAGACAATGAGTGGTCATGGCATGAACAACAGCAACGTGCTTTTGACACTTTAAAAGAGCACATGTCAAACCCCCCAGTGTTGTCATACTATGATGTTCACAAACCTGCTACGCTCACTTGTGACGCTTCGCAATATGGACTCGGTGCAGCGTGCCTGCAGGAAGGCAAAGCAGTAGCCTATGCCTCGCGTACCCTCACCGACACAGAGACTCGATACGCCCAAATCGAAAAAGAGCTGTTGGCGGTGGTGTTTGCATGCTCTAAGTTTCATGATTACATTTATGGCAAACCAACAACTATCGAAACCGACCACCAACCTCTTGTGACAATTATTAAAAAGCCCATTCATGCAGCACCAGCAAGACTGCAGCGCATGATGCTAAGACTTCAAAGGTACAGCATTACCCTTGTATACAAAAGTGGAAAACAAATGCATCTGGCTGATACTTTGTCGAGGGCTCCAAGAACCATCAAAACTCAGCTCGCGGACGAAGCGGATGGTTTTGATGTGATGTCAGTCTGTTGCGTGTCATCTGCTCGTTTACAGGAACTGAGAGAGCACACTGCAACTGATCCAACGCTCCAAATGCTCAGCAGCACTATCAGACATGGCTGGCCCAACAAGCTGCATAGTCTCCCATATGCTGTGCGTCCCTACTTTCCTTTCAGGGATGAACTGACTATTGAGGATGGTATTGTCATGAAAGGACAGAAAACTGTGATCCCTCCATTCTTACAACAAATTTACACAGGCATTCTACACAGGGGCCATCCAGGTGCTGAGGCTACAAAACGGAGAGCTAGAGGCATTGTATTTTGGCCGACAATGACAAAAGACATTGATGAGGAAGTGCAGACGTGCTCAGTGTGCAACAGTACAAGACCACACCAGCAGAAAGAGCCACTCCACTTGCACCCGGTTCCGGAGCTGCCTTGGTCAACTTTAGCAGCAGACATCTTTGACTGGCACGCCCAGCAATACTTGGTACTCGTGGACTCCTTCTCAGGCTGGTTTGAGATTGACCTGCTACGCAATCTCACATCCCAGACAGTTATTGGGAAACTGCAACGTCACTTCTCAGTCCACGGAGCACCACACACTCTCATAACGGACAACGGACGACAGTTTACAAGTCAGCGTTTTAAAGCCTTTGCACAACAATGGGATTTTACTCATGTAACAAGCAGCCCGGAGTATCCCCAATCTAATGGCCTCGCAGAGAGAGCTCTGCGTAGTGCTAAAGCCCTCATGGAGAAATCTCACAGAGATAGAACCGACGTCTTTCTCAACCTACTCAACTTAAGGAATATACCTCGCGACACCAAACTTGGATCGCCAGCGGAAAGACTAATGTCAAGACAGACACGCACCACTCTTCCTGTCTCTAAAAGACTGCTTGAGCCCAACATGCGCAAGCCAGAGGACGTGCGTGCTGAACTTTTCAATCAAAGACTCACTCAAAAGACCTACTATGACAAGACAAGCCGCCCTCTCCAACCTCTATCTGAAGGACAGGTAGTCAGGCTTCAAACACCAAAAGGATATGACCGCACAGGAATTGTGAAAGAAACATGCAAAGAGCCAAGATCTTACCTGATTCAGTCGGAAGGACAAACATACAGGAGAAACAGAAAACACATCCTACCTGTTGCTGAACCAGCTCCGACTCAGTCTGATCCACAAGACTCCTATCGGGACACTAGGCCTGATCCAACAAGGCGTGTTTCACTTACCGAACATGCAGAACAGAACATGGACTTAGAGCGCCCTGCAGCTCGAGTTTCAGTTGACAATGACAATCTTTACAGAACCCGTTCAGGTCGCATCAGTAAACCCAATCCTAGGTACAGAGATTAATCTGCTAAGAGCATCATGTTCTATTCGATCTCTAGCATGGTATTGTGGTTGTTAATCTGACGAAATGTTTTTTCAGTTTGGTAATTACTTACTGTATCTCATGGTTGTGATTTATGGTATTGCCAATTACTACTATAACATCTCTATAAGTATGGTATGAGTTCACTACAGCACTGTTACGGTTATTTCACAAATGTTTTGTTTATGGTTTTGGGAACCAACTAAGGAAAGGGGATGTAGAATATTGGCTGTGTACACTACAGTAATATTAATGTGCCTTTCTTCTAGGCCACCGTAGTTCTGTCATGCGCACTGTGTGTTCCTAGTGCCGATACCTGCAAGCATGTTCCTGTTGTATCTCCTGCTGCCCAGTACAGATTAAATCTACAAATGGTAACTACGGTCGTCATCATTGTACCACAACACGCAACAGTGCCCTTCTCAGGGTTTATGGAGAAAAAACAGCTTGGGGAAACAGAAGAAAAAGAGACAAAATGTATTAACCCTTATGCACTGTTAAGACTCAATGAGTCCTCGCCTGTTACGTTATTGAGCATCATTTTGGTTACAACCATGCTGTAGCAAAATGGTTTGGGGTAGTTATGTATCTGTGACTGTTGAAATAAAAATAAAAAAATATTTGTAATTTTTTTCAATCTATAATTCAAATTTTAGTCGTCCTGTTAAGGACTCATTGAGTCGTCGTAATGGTGAGGTCATAACTTTTTAATGGTTTTATATATTTTGGTCATTTTTTTGTTGTTGTTTGTTGTTGTTACAATCCAAAATTACAAACCTCTGCAGGAAGTCCAGGGTGGATGCGAGCTCGGATGGATAATGAATGTTGAAGACGTAGTCGCTGCCAAACATCCTGCATACTGATGACACAAAGGAAGGGATGTTCTCTTGAACAATGGTCCTGTCAACACTCAGCATGAATCGGGTGGAACTAAAGCAGGATCGCCCTAAAAAAGAGGGAAACACACACAGGATTTAGTTCACAACAAAAACAAGCACCTTGAATTAATTCAACATAAAAAAAAGAAAACAGACCAACAAAAGTTTACTTACCACAGACAATGATGGTCGGAGTTAAGGGGAGCTTGTCCACATGGACTTCCCCTGCCAGACAGGTGTCCTCCACATTAGAAAGCATCCTCTCTTCCCTTTCTTCAAAATAGGCCATCAGCAGCAGCACCATTTCTTTTACATTTTCAGAGCAGCCGCTCAGCTCAGCATCTCTCAACATTTTCACCCTTGTTGCAGCCTGCAGGAACTTCTTGCTTTTGCTCATGCACACTGTGCTCGTGTAGTTCAGGAGCCGTTTCCCCTTCAGGTCCACGTTCTGTATGAGTTTCTTTAAGCGCTATTCCTGTGAGCTCCTTGAAATGCACACTCATGCCAACTTCACTGATGGCCAGGCTTCCAGGAGGCTTTTGATATTTTTCCCTTGGTTTACTTCTTTACGCTGTGTGTAGAATGTTGACTTCATTAATTGTTTGATCTCCTCTGGATTCGCATTGGTTTGCTGGGACATCCGCCTCAGTTTTTCTTGCTTCTCTTGCTGGCTCTCCAGGGTCTCTCCAAGGGGCAGGAAGTTTACATCCCACTTGATGCACCCATAGGTGTCCTGGGTCGCTGCTCTTTGTTCTGGAGGGACTTCATCTGTGTCAGAATCCTCTGCACGACTCTTTCTTTTTCTTATTTTTTGAGTAGTAGATCTCTTCACATTTTCTATTCTATTTTGCAGGTGTTTCACAAGAGAGTGGTATCCTATATACCATGTATGCCTATAACATCTCCCTCTATAATGTCTTGCAAAGCTTTTGGATACTTTGCTACCATCTTTTTGGCAATATCTGTTGAGTTCCTCTTACTCACTGAAGAACTTCTTCGCATCATATCAGAAACAACAATGCGTACCATCTCCCTTCTTAGACGAGGGCTCGGCCGTTTTCCCCTCTCGAGAGTCTGAATGAGTTCTTCAGGGAACTTGCCCCATGGAACCTGGTATGTATCCACCCAGTCAGCAACGGGGCTTCGGCCACTGCTGACAGATGCTGAAGATGAACTGCCTGGTGACATGGACTCCAGGGATGGATGAGGTGCTGATGATGGACAACTAGATGCGCTGCTACTTTCAGGAGTTTGGCCTGCAGAAAAAGAAACAATTTACCTCCACTTGCCTGACTGCTGTGAATGAATAATGGTTTCTGTACGTGCTTTCAGTCACCTCGAAAAAAGCGTTGAGTTAGCAGCTTGCTTACTGTAGGAGGAATCCTACAGTATGTATATAGTATGTAGGGATTTCATACCTCAAAAGGATCACTAGTTATGGTGTAGTTGGCTATCGATAATGATCAATAATTATCAAAGATAGTTATTCATTATGTTATTGAAATTTAATCTGATCTGTATCAGATACCTCGGGACACCACCTGTCTTAACAGGAAATGATAGCCAAACATTATATTTATTTACAATGAAAACAAATAAAACACAGATTCTAACTACCTATATACAGCTTGGTGTGTGTAGGTGCATGCGTGTGTGTGTGTGTGTGTGTGTGTGTGTGTGTGTGTGTGTGTGTGGCGAGAGAGAGAGAGAGGGGTGGAGGGAGTGTGTGTGTGAGACGTGTGATGGAACTAAAAAACAAGATGGCGGATCACAAGAAACTACATTCAAATGGAGGTTATCAGAGAGCAGGAAGTCTGTCCTGGGTCTCCACCATGTGCTGGGAGAACAATTGAACATGGAAGCTAGTCTTTAGCGTCTGCTTCCTGTGTGTCTCTGCTAAAGGACCATTTCTAGAATGAGTTTATGTTAATGCAACTTGCTCTGTAAAACGTCAGGAGTCATCAGATGGTTTTCAGTTACTGTGTGATGTTGTCTTTGACGTGATATGTGTGGGATTGTGAGTTAACAAGTTAGTAAAGCAAAGATTAGCATGCAGACCCTGTGTCTGTGGCAGAGCTAACGTTGGTTTACAGGTTGATAACTGCTCCTAATATCATTATCTATAGATCTCAATCAATGTAATAGTATCAACACATCTTCACAAAGTTAACCAGTTTGATGCATAGCATCAGGTTTTACTAATCTCAGGTAATGCAGAGTTGTTGTTACCACTTCCTTTGTGTCTTTGAAGGACTTCAGTTGTTGTCCTGCTGGAGGGAAGCTGGTGTCTTCTCCTGTAGTTAGCACCTCCTGCTAACTGTGGTTGCTGGTTCTGCAGGCTGATCAGAAGAAGATGAAGTTGACGATTCAGGAGCCATCCTTCTTTGCAGCCTCCTGGTTGTTCCTTTTGTCCAGACTGAGGAGCTGGTCGCTCAGGTCTGTGATGGTTTTCCTTGGTTGATGGGAGATCAGACTTTGGGCGCTGATCTCTGGGTCCAGGGAAGGTCTGACCCTCGTGGTCAGGTCAGAAGAGGAGTTGAGGAGTGAAGGCCCCTAGTTGCAGGCCTCTGGTGTTAGCTGTATGCTAACGCTGAGTGAGCTGCCTTCCGCAACCCACCTACTTGGGGCAGACTAACTGCAAGACTCTCTATGAGACTGCTTTTGCAGACTTTTTGTTGAAAGGTTGTGGATTCGAAGGTGTCGAATCCTCAGAGCTTCAACCAATCAGTGACTGGCTGAGTGCATGGGGGAAGCATCTTTTGAGCAGAAAGCGGGGGAGGATCTGCTGTGGCAAAAGGTGACCACCACTGGGTGTGATGGTCAACCACATTCCTGCGTCTGAATTCATATGTCATGACTGTGTATCATGACAAATGAAAATTGTCTTTCCGTAGAAATTAACAAACTTTCTGTGGTCTGGTGAGATCCCAACACAACCTATTGTATATTTTTAAGTTATTAAGACATAAGAAGAACTAAAGACTCTTTTTATGACATACAGTGAATAAGGTGCTATTTCATCATATATGCTTATATATTAACGCAATTTGAGCCATACAATGTGCATTTTGACATGTTTATACTTTTCATCTTGCGATGGTTGAAGTTCTCAAGGTATCCTGGGATTTTTTAACCTACAATACGTTGTTAAAAAAATAAATGCCTGTTAGAAAAGAACCTGTGTCCACAGTCATGAAGAGAGCTACAGTAACCACGATGCTCAGCCATCAAACATTTGATCAGACATAATGATGTTTATGAGGCTCTTGTGATGCAGCCTGAGTGGGTTGAATGTCATGCTGTCATTACCTCAATTTGATCCAGCCAGTAAAAAACCCCACATTTAACCCCCAGGGTAATTGAAACAGGGCAATTGAAAAGGGCTGAGTGGCTGTGTAGGAATGAAAAGATCTCACCAGGAGTCACTGGATAAGAGGAGGACCATCCTCAGTGATGACAAATACCTATAGGAAAAATAAAGTTGTGATCACTGCTCCAGCTCTTTTCCTCTGGTTTAACTTCCCTGGTGGTTATTATAGCAGGTTTTTATCCAGCGGAAAAAATTATTTCAGAGTGGGATCCCTCATGTTACCAGCTGCTGTGTATGTTTTCCCACCAGAAAACATTCACTCGTTGTATTGGTCTTGCAGAGGATTCTTGGACTTTTGATGTGCAGCCTCCTGGGATCAACACACATCAGTATTGACTTCTCTTTGGGCAAATGTCTTCACCCTGTTGGTTCAGTGGCCATGGAAATTGTCCCAAACCACGGCCCCCTTTTCTTGTTGTTGCGTCTCCAAACACAGTTCAAGTACACAAATGTCGTTTCCTGATTTGCTCAGCTCTTCCTGGTTTCACACATATATGGATGATGGCACCATGCAGGACACCTTGCTGTGGGGGTGGTCTTACTCCAGGCAGGAGAACAAGATGTCAAGATGACAGTGTAGTGCTTCTTTTCCTGCATAGCAGTTTTGACGGCAACACAATTTGTCTCCTTGTGTTCAAGTGTTTCGGCATTTCGAGCCAGACTGGGGTTTCGTCCAAATCACAAATACCACCATAATAATCACAAACAAATTTCAGGGTAATTCTGCAACCTCCTGTGCCTTATGGCAGTCTTAAGAAAATGGTCATCATTGCTGTGAATTACACTGTGTAACTTCTGAGCCACATGGGTAACTCTCCTGAAACTCAGGCTGTATCTTCTTTTGAACTTTTGAAGCCAATTGTCGCTTCCTTTGAAAGTGACAATTGGCTTTATGAAACACCAGACTCATCTTCAATTTCATCTTCTTTCCTCAAACCAATCAATCAGATTTTACTCAATGTCTAGGTATTTATTTTTTCTCCTGACTCCTTTCCAGAGTTTATGTTTTTGACAGTTTTATCAGTTCACTCTTTTACTGGCACCATTCTTGTATTTGCCTTCTGTGTACATGATAGTTCTTGGCTACAGCCTTCTTTCTGGAACCACCACTGACCTCCTTCACAGCCTTCAGTTTAAAAGAACTGTCATAGGACTTCTTCTGTCCTTATGGTGAGAGTTCATCATAATGCAAATGGGTTGTCAGGCCCTACTTTTTTCAAAGATTGGACAGTCTTTCCTTACTTCAAGTCTTTGTCCAGTCCCCCAGTTTTGTTGTTTACCATTCACTTTGGGAATGATTTTGCCTCTGCATCAAAGGAAAAGGTAAGTGAGCTGACTGGTTTCACGCTGGATGTGTCCGAAAACAAAACTGTCTTTCAAGACTGCCACTGCAAATCTGCTTGTTGTTCAACTACACATTAATTATCCACCAATAACAGGCTTCCAAAAAGCTTTGTATACATGAAAACCACAAATAGTAAAATTGAAAATAGCTTTGGTATCCACAGAACCGATGTCAAGCAGATATGCCAGGCAGAAGTGCGCTGACACGGTTTACAGAAATACTTGTCAACACGGGCACATGTATTTACTGTATTTCACTAAATGTTTGAACTTGTGCTCACATGTTCCCTGGAGACACTTAACCTGAAGCTTGCTCTCACACACTGCACGTCTATTGGGGACTATACAGCATTTAATACGTAATAAACTGTTTCAGTTAAAGCCTGTTGTTCACATAATGTTCACATATTTAGGTGGTGTCTCATCAAGTAAAGAATTGCTGCTCATTCTAAATCCTGCGCAAAATGAGACATGTTTTCTTTTCCAGTTGTTTTTCACTGAGTGAGTTGAAGAGGTGGACACTTCATTATCTCTGAGTTGCAGGCTGAAAACTTGCAGAATCTACATTCACGGACAAGCGTCATTTAGTTCAGCACACTTCACCAATGCAACATGTTTCCAAACATTTAGACTTTTGTAATTGTGGTGATGAGTTTTTAATTTAATGAAGTTTCTTGTGGTTTAGTTGTTTTGTGACTAGTTGATTTAAAGAAACATGCATAGAATCAGATGATGAGATCTCACCGTGATCTTTTCAAACAAATACTTTCCCCTTAATTCCCAGTATGATGTGTCTCCATCCATCCATCCATCCATCCATTGTCTACCGCTTTATCCGGGGCCGGGTCGCGGAGGCAGCAGTCTGAGCAGAGTTGTCCAGACTTCCCTCGCCCCAGACACTTCCTCCAGCTCCTCCGGTGGCACCCCAAGGCGTTCCCAGGCCAGCCGAGAGACATAGTCCCTCCAGCGTGTCCTGGGTCTGCCCCGAGGCCTCCTACCGGAGGGACATGCCCGGAACACCTCCCTCGGGAGGCGTCCGGGGGGCATCCGAAATAGATGCCCGAGCCACCTCAGCTGGCTCCTCTCGATGTGGAGGAGCAGCGGCTCTACTCCGAGCTCCTCCCTGGTGACTGAGCTCCTCACCCTATCTCTAAGGGTGACTGAGCTCCTCACCCTATCTCTAAGAGTGACTGAGCTCCTCACCCTATCTCTAAGGGTGACTGAGCTCCTCACCCTATCTCTAAGGGTGACTGAGCTCCTCACCCTATCTCTAAGGGTGACTGAGCTCCTCCCCCTATCTCTAAGGGTGACTGAGCTCCTCACCCTATCTCTAAGAGTGACTGAGCTCCTCACCCTATCTCTAAGAGTGACTGAGCTCCTCACCCTATCTCTAAGAGTGACTGAGCTCCTCACCCTATCTCTAAGGGTGACTGAGCTCCTCACCCTATCTCTAAGAGTGACGGAGCTCCTCACCCTATCTCTAAGGGTGACTGAGCTCCTCACCCTATCTCTAAGGGTGAGGCCCAGCCACCCTACGGAGGAAGCTCATTTCAGCCGCTTGCATCCGGGATCTCGTTCTTTCGGTCATGACCCATAGTTCATGACCATAGGTGAGGGGAGGAACGAAGACACAATGGTGTGTCTCAATACATATATTTACTATTGTTAGGAGAGATTTGTTTTGTCTGATAAGAACAATGTCCAAAGTTCCGAGGGTGCTGTGACACCACTCTTTGTTTTGTCATTTACAAAGTAAACAAACAGGGACCCAGGATGCTGTGATGTCCATTCCACTCTTGTAACCTTCAACATCTTAGGAGTAGACATGCACCTCATACACCTGACATATTTCAAAAACAATTCAGTTCCTTAAAAAACAGATCTTCAACTTCAATTGCAGGCTTAATCTCCTGGATACCCTCTCAGGTTGTACGGTGATATTTTGTCTGGTCTCGCAAGAATATTCTAATAGACTTTGTCTTCAACTTTTCAATCATTCTCAGACTGATTTCCTGTGTATTTACAGAATCTCCTGAGGCTTTTACCAGGTAATTCTCCTGACAATCTGGTCCTTCGAGTCGGATTCCAACATCCCTCTCGTCGCCAGGATTGGAGCTGAAACGTGCACGGGGGAAAGGCCATTCTGGCTTTTCCTACAAAAAGCCTGAATTGTTGTAGGCCAGTTTCTCTGGAGGAGAGAAGGTGACGGAATCAGAACAACAGTTAACAAATGGAGACAGATCCAGAATCAGCTGGGGTGAGAAAGAAATCTTGTGTGAAAGACCCTCTTGTGTGGAGTTATCATACTGAAGGGTTTTAGATTTTTCGGTGGTGTCTCAGTCTCCTAGAAATAGTGTATTGCAGTATTGCAAATCGCTGAATGGTTAGAAGATTTCTTATTCCACATTGACCATCCTATTTCTAGGATGCAGAGGTGAAAATCAAGGACAAGCTGGATTTGGGGCAAAAAGCTTTGAATACAAATGTTACAATGTTTTTTGAAAAAATAAGAACCATGTGAAAGTGTTGAAAAGTTGTGTGATATGACTCCTTTAAGAAACATCTGTGACGAGCAGAGCGCCATGACGAGACCAGCAGAGGGCGGAGAGGATATGCTGCAGGTCATGTTAGAGAGGAGGTAATGCACGCACGCACGCACACACACACACACACACACACACACACACACACACACACACACACACACACACACACACACACACACACACACACACACACACACACACACACACACACACACACACACACACACACACACACACACACACACACACACACACAGAGGACTTTAATAATGTTATCTACCTGAACTTCACTGTGACGAGCACTACTTCACCACATTTTAACATCTCAGTAAGGCGGTGTATAATGAACTTTGAGTGTGAAAGTAACTGTTACATTTAAATAAATATGACCTACTGCCCCCCACCCTTCAGCTCATCGAATGCTTAAAAATAAAAAATAACTTACATTATTTACGTTTCATTAATTATTTGAGTCTGAACAATCTTTTATTTAGAAAAATGACAGAACTCTCCATTACATCTGTCTATGACTCGCGCTTGTCTCCATCACGTGATACATTAGCACTGATATTAAACCCATAAGCTTGCAAAATGAGTAAAAAACAGTCATCTTTGGAAAGTTTCTTTGCAAAGAGGAAAATAAAAAAACATAAAAGTAAGTATGAGGACATACTTACTTCCACACAGTGGATTCACATGTATTATTATATTTACAAAATACCACAGTTTGTGTGTTGACCTTATCATTTTATTTTGTCTTATCATTCATTTTTATTTTGTTGTATTTATCCGCCACACCGGTCTGTGAAAATATTGTCTCACATTAAACTGGTCCATGGTGCAAAAAAGGTTGGGGAGTGCTGCTTTATACCACAACATTTTCTGCTTCTGTCATCATCTAAAAATGATCACTGTGTGCCGCTCCTGAACTATTTCTTTTAAAAGGAATACATACATTTAATCTGTCCGGTTTCTTTTCATTAATGTGTATAAGTAATCCTCCCAGCACATTTCTGATCTCTCAAGTCACACAAAGTGAGCTGAAACATTAAACCTTTATTTAAACAAAGGCACAGACTGTTTGTCTTACTGAAAGTTTGACATTTGAGCAGAGTAACAAACTTCTTGATGTATGGTTACACAGGCCCTCGTACTGTTTTAAATCTCACATTCTGCATCTTGTCTGACAGGAAATACAAATAGAAGAAAAATGTTCTCTTAACAACAACAGTAAGTTCTGTCAAGACTGGAAACAAATAAAATCGAGAACAGCTATGGTCCAATTCAAAAAACATTCACATAACTCAAATTAATTATATTACAGACAGCAAAAATAACATGAGCAAAATATAGTTAAATTAAACAACAAGTAACTAGAAGAGTGAAGATTTCCGAATGATTTTTGTGCCAGCTATAGCCTCCGTTTAAAGTGTTTTAAGTATGTAAAGTATCAGCCTGTCAAAATTCTTTAGGTCAAAATATCTACATTGACAATAACGATGGGAACTTTTGGAAATATTTACTGCTGCTGGAGCCTCTCTGTCCTCCCCCAGATCTTATGATGTGGGTCCTGCTTTTCCAATACAGTATAAATAACAATACTAGACTGTGGTTCTCAATTGAACGCGAACACCACTGTTGTACTGTGTTCGATTGGAAAAGTTATAGAGTTGTAAAAGCAGAGTTCACAAAGTTTTCAGCGTTGTTTTTTTCCCCTACATCTGCTCGCTGGAAGCTACCTAGAGAAAAAGCACCAAATCACTATATTTCATAACTTTTCTTCTGACACCTTTGAGAGGGGTTCGTCTCCTGTTATAATTTCTATTGTTTTAATGCCTTTTAAAATGTAACATGGGGGGGGGGGGGGGTCTCTTCTGTCCCTATATGAATCAGTGTGTGTGTGTGTGTGTGTGTGTGTGTGTGTGTGTGTGTGTGTGTGTGTGTGTGTGTGTGTGTCTCTGTCCTAAACGGGCAAACATCTCGTAACATTGAGCAGGCTTCATGTCAATAGAAGAAAAATATTTAGTCCAGACAAAATAAGATTGAACATTTTGACAACAACATGCAGCTCTACGTATGATGTAAAAAGTGATACTGCATGAAACAGTGAAGCACGGTGGAAGAAACGTAATGGTTTGGGGTTGCTTTACTGACTCTGTTAAAAAGGAGTCACTGGTTAATGAACGTCAAATCACATGTTATTGTAAAATAACGCAGATATTCAAGATTCCACGAGATTCACATACTTTTGTTTGGAGAATTTGGATTGCAGGGTAAATTTCACCTTGAACAAAATCACAAGGAGAAGAAGTGTCTGCACTCTCTGTTGGAGGTTGACGATAACGTGGGTCACACTGCAGTGAAATGCAATCAATTTTAAGTATTCTCTGTTTGGGTGCTGATAATGAGCTTAAACGTTTGATTTATTGACAGCAGGTGGACAATAAATAGGAAAGACATTGTCCCTCTCTGTACTGAACATTTATGGCATTACACAATCATTATAAAAACCAAAACAATCTAAGATCTTATTGAAATGTAATTCAAAATTAAGGAAATAAAAAATAAAACAAGCCCCAACCTAATAAAGCCATGTTCAGATACCTGTTTAAACTCTAAAAAATGCTTTAATTCATGGCTACAATGCTGCTTTTTGTTGGGGAATCAAATGGTAACATTTTGGTCAGAAACTGAAAAATAATTTTCAAGAAGAAAAAATAAATACACAGAATAGAGACAGCATGCATTGCACTATTAACATCAGTTTTCTGTACAGATATGTACTTTTGCACTTTCTTTGAACACACAAAGGCCTTCACACCAAAGAACTGTCTTTAATTCACATTTGAGGAAAATAACTGGAATGAGGTACCAGAGGATTGGACCTGAAAACCATTTCAAAACATTACAAACACAAAATATCTGTTATTTTAGGTGTTCTTAAGGTGGATTTTTACTGTTAATCTTCAAAAATCCGTTAGATTAAACAAAAACGGGCAGTTTAATAGTCACCAGGACAAAAGACAACAGATGACCTTGTGATCAAAAAGCAGAAGTCCACACAGGTCACGAGGATACCTCTGTCTACTTTTACTGCATTTATAACTCAGTAATCACACCTTAAATTAAAACCGACAAATGACAAATGTGCAACAGTGACAATGAAAAGAAAAGTCCTGGGAATGCAAGAAGTGAGGAACAAATGCTGTGTGAGAAGTTTGACTTTGGCCTGTGAGCAGAAACATGAGGTCACTTTCACACAATCACCAGAGCAAAGTCAAACTAAAAAAAGTCAAACTTAACTCAAAAATACAGAAGCAGCAAGAGCAGACACTCTGTGCAGTGCATTGAAACATAGACGAAGTGAAAACCTGACTAAAGATTGTGTGAGAAAATGATAAATTATCAATAGTTAAACTGGTTCCCAGCAAAAGGAGATGGAGAGGAAGAAAACATGAACAGCTGAAGTGGGTTGTCGGTTTGATTCCCATCTTTGTCTGTCCTTGAGCAGTGGTGTGTGTGTGAATATGACAAAAATGTATTACAAAAATTTATTAATTTCATGAATAAATGTTTACCACTGGTTGCTGCAGTCTACATGTGATCAAGCTTTGCTTAAAGTCCTGACAGGATCTACATTTAGAAATAGAATGATTCCCTCGTACAGGTCGAGCATGCTCCATCTCCCTCAGACTAATTAGTCCTCACTCTGAACTTTGACTGGTCACTTAACCCAACATCAGACCTCGAAGAACAGCTGAGGACTTGTATCGCTTTATTATGTATCTTTAATGGTCTCCATTAAAGTCTGATGTGGGAAATAAAGCTTTAATAGAAAGTATTTTCCTTCCTTTTCTTTTCAAACCAAATCAAGATCTTGGATGTTCTGTAAAGCGGGGAGTTAGTTTGATGTTAAAGAAATGGCTGTATGAGATCAGAGACAGAGAAATACTTAAAAACCTTTCCAAAGTTAAGGATGAGGCTCGGTACGATGTCCACAGGTCAGATCGTGACATAGTGCTGTTGCAGTTTGGCCATCAAGAATTCGTGGGTCAGATTATGTCTTGTGATAATTCCAACAATCTGAAAAAGACACGTGATGATGAAGAGTTTGTATCAGAAGAGCATGGTGGAACCCTCCCTCAGGACTCACCTCCCCGGTGGCGTTGATCACTGGGAGGTGTCGCAGGCCCATGGTTCGGAACAAGTTGAAGACTTGGGAGATGCGGGTATTTGGTGAAACAGTGTAAGGGCAGGAGTTCATGTAGGGGGTAACATCCTAGGAACACACAGATCTTTATTCAACACACTGGGATGGCAGCTACCAGTCTGCAGTGCAAACGTGTGGTGAGCTGTACCACTATCATGCGTGGGTTGAGCAGGGCCAGGTCCAGGTCGTGGATGTCTGGGTACCGAGGATAGTCTTCAGTCATCTCTTCATACGACAGTCTGAGCTGCATGGTGTTCTGTCATTAGAGATGCAGGAACATCCCGTGTGAATATAGCTTTTTCAGATGTTCATGTTGATATGTGAATGTGTGACTGACCGACTGGTTCTCTGCGTAGCAGACACCTCGTACAAGCAGGTTGACTAGCTGAGAGCGCAGGATGAGTCCGTGGAAGGTGAGAGGCCTGAAGCGCTCCTCCATGGTCCACTCCTCACTGGGAGACTGGTCTGGATACAGGTTTGGGTATGGCGCCTGCCTGTACACAAAGTCCAGGTCAGAGCACAGATTTATGATCTGAGAACAACATACTGGTTTAAAACAGACAGAACGTTCATATATATGGCAGAATAACAATTTGTAACAAAAAACTAGGAAGGCTTCAGTCTTTGAACACATCAAGGAAATATTGTTTGTTTACCCAGTTCATAACTAAAACCTCTCAAAGAAATACCAGAAAAAACAAAATACTCCAATCTGCCTTGGAGTTGTTTAAGTAGACAAACATGATTTGCTTCATCTAATAGATTTGTTTTATCCACATAACCCAGTAAGACCCAATGTTGTAAAACTACATTTCTCTTGGAGATTATTAAAGTATTTATCTATCTATCTATCTATCTATCAGGTTTCGGTACCCCCCCCAAAAAAAAAACAGCATTTGTTTCGTTGTTTCTTTTCCAAAAGAAAAGAAACACAGGTCCAGTGTTCAGGCCACAAACTCACACAACCTGCAAACTTATCTTCAGACTCATCTCTTTGACTTATTCCATTGGATTTCTCAAGATTCAAGTAAGTAAAATGTCTTCAATATTTTTCTTAATGATGATTACAATGTCTATAACATTTAGATGTTTAGTTACCAAATACATTCATTAAAGTTGATTTTGAACATGTCGTGCCTATGTTGTAAATCTACACTGCTGGGTGAGTGTGGAAGCAAAACAGCAGTTACACATGAGCTGGGCACTTTCTCCTCACATGTTCACATATATATGTGAACTGATAGAATATACTGATAGAAATACAATGTCTTTCGTGATTATTGTCATAACTTACTCTAAATGTGTTGAAACCATGATTGAATAATGTATTTTTGGTTGCAGCATTTAAAATCCTATCTATCGCTTGTCATTAAAAAATAATTAACTGTAGAAGAAATAGATCATTTAACTGAGCCCAGGCTTTTTTCTGGGCTTTATCTTTTGCCCAAATAGCTGCTTGTTGAATTTCTATTAGCAAAGAAAAAAGGTTGTACATGTTTTCGGGGGAGGTTGGTTGTATTGTTTCAGGGGTAGTAGAATGCTCAGGCTTGTGTGGGGTGTGAAGTAAATAGATGCATTAATAGGCTATCCAGACACAGTTGTGTGAATTTGGTTGAATATATCACTAAAATTTGCAAACATTTGAATTAAAACTATTTACCCTGGAGAATATATGCTCATATGTATTACTAACATACACATTCATTCATTCCTTTTACTTTTTCCATTTCAACATGCCACCAGCAGGGGAAACTGTTCTCTACAGCAGTGATTCCCAACCGGGGGTACACGGACCCCTAGGGGTACGCGAGGGTATTGCAGGGGGTACGCAGACAGATTATAAATTAGCCTACAGTATCCACACACAAAAAAAAAAAAAAATACTATATTATATTGTATTATATCATGAATTTTAGTAAGGCCATACGTTTATTTTCCATGAGTAGCAGTTCGTCCACAGTGATTGCAACACTACAATGCACATAATATGAAAAGACTATAAAGTGGCGCGCTTTAAAAAAAAAAAAAAGGTTCACGTTCTTGCTGGGGGCGCGCACGATTCGCGAAGCTAGCTAACTCTAGCTGCATACCGACTGTAAACATGGATGCATGGCTAGGCAGGAGTAAACGTCCAGCTACCGCTACTGCTACCGTCGCCTCGGACGCAGGCACAGGGGAGCCCAGTGAAAAAAGGAATTATGAAAGACCTATGAAAGACAAGCAAGCGCAAGTGTCTCATTAAAAGGTATGTTTTTACACTCACAATAATTGTTTTATTTAAATGAGCAGTTGGATAGATAGAAAGACAAAGGGTTAAATATAAGTACACATTAAGGCGAATAATCACACACGAGAGAGGGGGTACTTTTCACATGGAAACCAGCTCAAGGGGTACACTGGTCAAAAAAGGTTGGGAACCACTGCTCTACAGTGTGCATAATGTGATTCCCATGTCACAAATAGAGACAGTGAATTTGAGAACTTTGTGAATTCTGAGCCTTGTAAATGAAGTCAATATTTTTTTTTATTAATAACAAAACATAAGAGATTATGATTTTGGTGTGATTATTATTCATGATATAGACTAGACTATATTATATAGATTATAGACTAGATGAAACATTATTGGGCAAATACGTGTTCAATACCTCACCCTGTGCCTGTGTTAAAATGAATGGTCAAACTTCTTCAAGCTTCAATCTTGAGAGAGGCACCAGGCAGGGGTGTCCACTCTCACCATCTCTCTTTGCAATTTTTATTGAACCATTAGCAGCAGCCATTAGACAGAACAATAACATAAAAGGAATACGAACAGCAAATGCAACCCATAAAATATGCCTTTATGCAGATGATGTATTACTTTTCCTGCAAAACAGACAGACCTCTCTTCCAGAAACAATACAGTTAATAGACAGATTCTCCGCAATTTCAGAATATTCTAAAAATTGGAATAAATCAAGCATCTTGCCTATTAACTCGATGTTTCAGCACACACAAAATACCCCACTAAAACCAGGAAACATCAAAAACCTCTGCATTAACATATCAGCTAAGCTGTCAGACTTTTAGGGCTTTTCCACCAGGGTAGAAGCTAGTCAGGGCTGGTGCCAGGGCCAGTTCTTAAATGAGCACTGCCAAAGAAGTGGTTCTTTTTCCACAGTTAAAAAAGAGCCAAGTGAAAGCCATGTCATTGCGTCACTCCAAAACGTGATACGTCACTAATGTCACAAATTTGGCGCTGACAGCGCTCATAGAAGAACAAGGAGATGGACCGTATTCATTGGTTTGGACCAGGTCTCTCCATCTCGTCTGACCTGAACCTCGGATGCAGACCAAAGAGCCGGAAAACAATGTGTATCCTCTTATCTCAATTGTTGTTTTATCACGTCCGTCTTGTTTCAGTCCGGAGCCGCGGAGTGGCCAGAGAGAGAGAAAAAACAAAATGCGTGAATGTGCTTGGGGTTTATTTTTCAACATTTGGGCATTACATAGTGAATTTCTGCTCCTATCATTTTATTTCTGGACGTTTCTGAATCCAATGCTTCAGCATCAGCAGGAATGGAGGTGTAGAATGATAGAACGCAGCTCTAAAGCCTACGTAAACCCACGCTGAATCAAGTTCTCTTTCACATGAAGCCATTAAAAGGCTAATTTTATAGTTAAAAATCCAAGCTTTTATTTACAGTAGTATGTAGTTTGTTTTATAGTTGCTGATGAACCAAAATTATTGCTTCATTACAAAGTTCTGTGGTAGAAAATAGTGGATGTCTCTTAGCGGAGCGCAACACAGTATTGCAAGACATTGTATTGCGGAGCGGCTGCATTGCCTCAGCCTGCGGTCATAACACGAAACAAGACATGAATGTGAAGTTAGCACTGCTTCTAAATTATATATCTCAAGCAGCTGACAGCACAGTGGAGGAGCTCTGTACCTTGACAGCTGCGGTGCCACGATAAAGGATTAAATGATCTCGTTCCCTGCTATTATTAACTTCAGAGAGCGACTAGTTACATCGTTCCCATGCTTTATTTTTATTTTTTTCTCGATAACCACTCCGGGGCTTCATGTTCATTGTAGTTTTCAGAAAGACGGTTCACATCTATTCTGCCTTGTAAGTAGCGATAACTCCGGCGTTAACTCAACCCCCAGCTGATGACGCGTTTGGCCCCAGCCCGGCAGCTCTCTGGCCCAACAAAGAAGTGGAGCCAGCGTAGCACTGAATTAGTTCCTGTAAAGAAAAGGCTTTGGTGGTGGAAAGACAAAGAACTGGTGCTCACTCTGGCCCTGGCCCCAAATGAGCCCCTGGTTCTTTCTGGTGAAAAAGCCCCCTTAGTGCACTTAAACTACACTCCCCAATAGAAGAGAACGTCACTCGATGGAGGACTCGATGGCGTCGGGCCGGTGTGGGGCTTTGGGGCCCTGGGGATTGGGTTCCCTGCTTTTTCTGGTGGGGGTGCTAGCTGCGACACCAGGGGTGGGTCCGGGGCTCGGCGGCTGGGCCTTCTCTGGGGGGGGAGTGGGCGGTGGGCGGTGGTGTGGCGAGCTTCGCCGCCGGGATAGGGGCGGTACTATGCCCGCGCAGCCTGGGGTCCATGCTCCGGCTGGTCCCGGCTTGGCGGCTTGGGTTGAGGCCTGGGGCTCTGCGCCCTTTATCCTTCTCTTGTGGGCCACACTTGCCTGGGGGTCTTCTCTGCACTCTCGGTCTGGTGCTTTCCGGGTGTGGCTCTCCAAGGTGGTTTGCCGGGGTCTCTTGGGTGGTGATGCAGGCCCCCCCACAACAGTTCCAACTAGGCCTACTACGCTTAGTGTTGGTCATTATGGCAGTACTTGGAGAGCCAAGTATTTTCTGGGGTGGTACTTGGTGTTAAAAGTATTAGATTTTTGGTGCATAAAGTATTTGAGGAGCTATAGGGTGACAGTCACAGTGAAGTTCAGGTAGATTATATTATTAAAGTCCTGTGTGTGTGTGTGTGTGTGTGTGTGTGTGTGTGTGTGTGTGTGTGTGTGTGTGTGTGTGTGTGTGTGTGTGTGTGTGTGTGTGTGTGTGTGTGTGTGTGCGTGCATTACCTCCTCTCTAACATGACCTGCAGCATATCCCCTCCGTCCTCTGCTGGTCTCGTCATGGCACTCTGCTCGTCACAAACGTTTCTTAATTCGCTGGACGGGTACGACTTCATGGATTGGCAGCGACGCCACTGTTCACCCGCTCGGGAAACCACACTGGACTTCTACATTTGGAATAAGACAAGCTAACAAGTCTGACAATACAACAAAGTCAAAGGAATCCAAGCAACACCCTTGATGCCAATCAGCTCCCCAAGCGCCGTGATGTGGCTCCCCCTCCACCTCCTAGAAATAGAATGGTCAATGTGGAAAAAGAAATCTTCCCAAGGGGATTAAAATAGTATGATTAGTTAGTTATTTTGTTCATTCTTTACCTGGAGGAAAGTCAAACACACAGGCTTTCCAGAAGAATTCACAACACTTCTGATGTCAGTGAAATTCTGTAACTTTAACCAAAGACATTATTGTCTACACCGGGGTGGGCAATCCTGGTCCTCGAGAGCCGCAGTCCTGCATGTTTTAGATGTTTCCCTGCTCAAACACCCCTGTTATCATGATGAGGCTCTGCAGAAAGCTTGACAAGGAGCCACTAATTGCTGTCAGCTGTATTGATGTGAGGAGACATCTAAAACGTGCAGGGCTGTGGCCCTCCAGGACCAGGATTGCTCACCCCTGGTCTACACAGTATATGTGATGGAAAGTATAAAATATAAATTTAGCTGAAGGAAGGCTTATATATTGATCATGATATACTGAATCATGTATAAATTAACACATCATAGAAAAGGTGCTGGGTCCAATTCAATGGTTCACTGACAAAACCTATTAGAAACACAGAAGGCTTCTTGTTAAATTAAAAGACAAAACTTAATAATTAAAATACCAATACTAACAAACAACTACAGAACTGTCATTAGCAGTCACAGTTAAGCATTAACAGTTCATCTATATTATAAAGAATAATAACAAAGAATGACTTTAGTAAAACATGCCAAACTGTTGTTGAGTATTAATCTTTCATACTTCCAGTGCTTTGTCTTTCTCTTCTTGGACCCAGTTTTAACCAATTCTTGTTCATCCATACTGACCGCCAGAGGTGGTGCTTTTGCACTGGATATCTACATCTCATGTGCACACTGGTCAAACACCTATACCAACAAAGTCACCTGTGACCCCCACGTGACCCCCCAGAGTGTATAAGTTCCAGTGTCACCAGTGGATCTTTTCCTTGAAATCTTCTTGCGCACGTATGGTCGATTGGACGTTAGTCCCGTGAAGATCGTGGAAAGGAAAACTACGGAACGAGCCACGGTGTCAGCAGCCCTGCGACCTTATATGTTGGAGCTGTGAGCCTGTGTTCGCCCTCAAGGGGCTGAATAGGACGCTACGGTATCATACAACCGGTTTGTTTCCGTGTGTTACACTGACCGTGGCAATAGGATAGCCACTGTTAGCAGCAGTGCCTTCGCTTGAGCGAACGAAGCGATTGCAGCCCACGTCAGTGTTTCCCGGCTTTGGCTGGTGCTTTACGTTGAGATTGTACACTGTTGACAGCGGTGTTTTTCACTCATGCTTAGGAGGTGTTGCAACCCAGGTTTGTTTTTTCACAGCTTCGGCTGTCCCTTTATGTTGTCCGCAGTTAACAGAAGTGTTTACACTCGAGCTAACGAGGTGATTTACAGCCCGGTCAGTGGTTTCACAGTTTCGGCCATCGCTTTATGTTGCTTGTCCGTAGTGAGGAGCAGTGTTTCCGCTCAGGCTAATGAGGCAATTTACAGCCGGTCAGTGTTTTCACAGCTTCAGTTGTTGCTTTTGTATCATGGCTTCGGCTGTTGTTTATTTCGATACAGTAGCGTGCAGTGCTCCTGCTCACGCTAACGAAGCACTGCCATTGATTATGCCAACACTAAATAGAGTCTCAGAGCAGGGCCACAGCTTGCTGCTTGTGGCTTCTCGTGGCCGAGGAGGACCTGGTTTCTCCTGCTGTACAGGCTCTGTCACCGTCAGCCACTCCTTGACAGGAGTTTTGATCTGACCCCCCAATTTCCGAATTGGGGGGTCAGATCTGGCACCCAGACCCTGGGCATCTCTCGCTGTGGGCCTGGCCATTGCAGGGGCCGACCCACTTCTGAATGAGTATACCGATGCCGTAAGAGCCACCATCCTGAACGCGTTGGCACATCCACCCGAGCTCAATATGAGAGCAAGTTCAGGAGGTTCTCTGTCTGGTGTGTGGACAGGCGGCTGGACTCAGTCCACTTCCCAGTGACTGCTATCCTGGATTTCCTTCAGTCCCTTCTGGACAGTGGCCACTCTCCATGCTGAAGGTCTTTGTTGCTGCTATTTCCAGCAGACATGCCCAGGTGACCTCGGCCATGGTGGGTTCCCACCGGTTGGTGACCTGCTTTCTAAAAGGTGCCCTAAGGGTCCAAGGATTCAGAGGGCTCCGGCATGGGATCTGCCCCTGGTTCTGGGTCGACATCCCTTCGAACCCTTGGCACAAGTGGAGCTCAAGTGGGTGTCTCCTGGCTATTGTCTCCACTAAGCAAGTTGGTGAACTCCATTCCCTGTCAGTGGAAGACACATGTCTGAGGTGGCACCCTTGGGGGAGCGGGGTCACATTGTGGCCAAACATGGCTTTTATCCAAAAAGTCTTGTCGCTCTCATATGTTAACCAGCTGATGCGCTTGGCATGCGTTGACCTATCATCAGGAGGGGTGCCCAGTTCGGGGACTGGAGACTTACATTAATGCCACATCAAGCATACGCCGATGCGAGCAGCTGTTTGTCTGCTTTGGTGACCCGAGGCAGGGAAGGGCCCGGTCAAAGCAGGCTATCCCACTAGGTGGGGGTGCCATTACACAGGCCTACACAGCCAGTGCTCTACCCCACCATCTGGGGTGAGATGTCACTCAATGAGGACTGTATCCACCTCAATGGACTTCTCATTACCCATTGAGTTGGTCTGTGCTGCAGCCTCGTGGATCTCACCGAACACCTTTACCAGATTCTACAGAGTGAACGTGGCTGTGCTCCCTCCTCTGAGAGTGGTCTTGGCTGTCACTCCTTCAGCATCCAGTGTGTGAGGTGCGTATCCGGATTCCTCATGACACTGTTGACATTGCTCATACAGTGTTAAAGCACTGCCCCAGGCGGTCAGCAGGAATGAAACAGAACGAAAGTTACATACGTAAGTACGGTTCAATGAATCCCGGATGACCGCTAGAGCGTTCAGTCACTCGAAATCACCATGGTTTCGCAAGAAGATTCCTGAGGAAAAGATCCACCGGTGACACCAGAACTTATAGACTCCGGGGGGTCACGCAGGGGTCACAGGTGACTTTGTTGGTATAGGTGTTCGACCAGTGTGTACATGAGACGTAGGCATCCAGTACTAAAGCATTGCATCTGGCGGTCATCCTGGATTCATAGAACTGTAGTTACGTATGTAACTTTCGTTTGTTCTTGTTTGTTTGATTTTTGTGCTCCTGTGACCAACATGTCTGATGTGATCTTGAAATAATGAAGTAAATATAATCCAGGGCAGCAGGACTTCATCTGATTGGATCAATATGTTGACATGGTGAGCCTGAATGCACCTTGCACAGAAACATGATCAGATGCGAGGATCCTGATGAACATACATTTCTGATGTAAAGCCCTAAAACAGTTTATACAAAAATGTTTTAAGAAAATCATCATATTTATCAAAACATGCTCAGACAATAAAGAAGAAGAGCTTGTAATGTACAAATTCAAGTTAAAGCTGCATTGGATTAGATTAGAGATCCTTTTATTGGTCCCAGTGGGGTTATTCTGGATGTTGTGGGAACCGAAGCAGTTAACACAAGAAGTACGAGGGTAAGAAAAACAAAATGATACGAATATACCAGTAATATAAAATAGAACATATACACAATGAAAGTAAAGTAATAAATATGCAACAAACTAATTTGTGGATTAACAGAGTTTTTTTTTTTTTTTTTGCTTTTTGTCTAATAAGATGTACAAAGCTGTGTCTGACTTTAAGTGAATGTAGATGGTTCCCTTGCTTCATGCTGGTCATCAGCTCATTAAAGGCCCCCTCCCATGTCCAGAGGTTTCAGGGTGAGAAACTCACCTTGTAGCGGATGTTGTTGCTGATGAGGATGTTGCCCTTCATGAAGTCCTGCTCGTTCTGTCGGTTCTCTGTGACCACGGGGAAGGCATGGTACACGGTGGTGCGCAGGATGCAGACCAGAGACTGAACCCGGGTGTGAGGGTAGACGTAAGTCAGGTTGGGCTCCATGATATCACTGGCTGTCAGCCTGGAAACGACCATTCATATCACAATCCATACGTGACCACGGTTCACAAAGATTTCCTCAGAACTCTTGAAGATGGTACATGAGAATGATTTTCTGCTTGCTGCCTTCCACTCAGTCCGCAATTCTCAAGGTGTGGATCAGGCCTCACCTGGGGATGCTACAGGTTGAATGTGTTCTGTACTTTCCTTTTTCATTTTGTTTTTCTTGTGTGGCTTTTATTCTGGCTTATATTGAGTTTGCATACAGCATTTTGTCTTGCTGTGATTGTTTTAAATCACTTGATAAAAGATCAGGGGGATGATGCTTTTTCCTAGCAGTGTTTTATCCCCTTTTAAATCTTGAAACAAAATCATTCTAAAAAGTCATGTGTGGAGATTAAATGTATTTTGCATTGCTTATGTTTGAGCATATTCCTCCATTTTCCCCACGTTCACACAGTACGTGAAGTGCCACACCCGGGAGAACAAGATGCTGGACATTTTATATGCAAATGTAAAAGGTGCGTACACCTCCGCCCCCCTCCCCCCACTCGGCCGCTCCGATCACAACCTGATACATCTGCGACCTGAAGACACACCCGTGGTGAGGAGGCAGCCCGCACAGAGAAGAACTGTAATGATGTTGAATGATGAAGCCAAGGAGAGGCTGAGAGACTGCTTCGAGACTACAATCTGGAATGTTTTCTCTCATGGTGATGACATCAACACCTACACTGACCATTCAACGGACTACATTAAATTCTGTGAGGGCAACGTCGCGAAAACCCGCAAAGTGTGGTGCTTTGCCAACACCAAGCCATGGGTAACCCCTCGACTTCAAGTTCTGCTGAACAAGAAGAAGAGGGTGTTTGCTTCAGGGAACAGAGAGGAGCTGAAAGAGGTCCAGCGGGAACTCAAGAAGGTGACCAGGGAGGCCAAGGAGGTGTACAAGAGGACGCTGGAGAAGCAGCTGGAGCTGAGCAAGACGAGGGATGTGTGGAGAGGCCTGAAAAACATCACAGGTCATGGGCAAAGTGGAGCCAGGGTCACAGCAGGGGGCGACCAGCGATGGGCCAATGAACTGAACCAGTACTTCAACCGGTTCGATCAGGGCCCCCCTCCCCCCTCCACCACTGTCCCCCACTCCTCAAACGCCTGCTCTCCTGTGGACACAGCCACCATCCCCCAACCGTTCTCACCTCCAAACCACCTCTCTACACCACCACAGCCCCAGCTGCCCACACCCCCTCACCCCCTCCTCTCCGTTACAACTGAGCAGGTGAGAAGGGGACTTAGGCGACTGAACATCAGGAAAGCTGCAGGACCAGATGGGATCAGCCCAAGGTGTGGGTTCCGGTGCCCAAGAAGGTGCACGCTAAGGAGCCGAGCCACTTCAGACCCGTCGCCCTGACGTCCCACCTGATGAAAACCATGGAGAGGCTGGTCCTCCGACACCTTCGCACGGCGGTGAGCTCTGCGATGGACCTGCTGCAGTTCGCCTACAGGCCAAAGATGGGGGTGGATGACGCCGTCATCTACCTGCAGCACCGGGCGCTGACTCACCTGGAGGCTGCTGGGTGCACTGTGAGGGTCATGTTCTTTGACTTCTCCAGTGCTTTCAACACCATCCGACCGGCGCTGCTGTGGGGGGACTGGTGTGAGAGCAACTTCCTGTGCTTGAACACCGGAAAGACGAGGGCGATGGTGATCGACTTCCGGAAAAAGACCCCACCACACCAACCGGTGAGCATCCAGGGCTCGGACATCGTGCTGGTGGACCACTTCAAGTACCTGGGTGTTCACCTCAACAATAAACTGAACTGGACTACTCACACCAACGCCCTGTACAAGAAGGGCCAAAGTGGCCTCCACCTCCTGAGGAGACTGAGGTCCTTCGGGATGTGCAGACCTCTGCTCCGGACTTTCTATGACTCTGTGGTGTCCTCTGCCATCCATTACGCTGTGGTCTGTTGGGGAGCGGGCAGCACGGACCGGGACAGGAAGAGACTGAGGGAGGAGGGCCGGCTCTGCCCTGGGCTTCTCGCTGGACTCGGTGGAGGATGTGGGACAGAGGAGGATGTTAACCAGAATGTCCTCCATCATGGACAACACACTCCACCCACTGCACCCGACAGTGGAGGAGCTCAGCAGCTCCTTCAGCGGCAGGCTCCGACACCCGCAGTGTCAAACAGAACGCTACCAAGTCATTCATCCCAACAGCTGTTAGGACATTTAACAACTCACTGTAAATGTCCTACATGTACCGTTACACCTGCACTGTACACAGCTCTTTACGTATCCACACTGTGTGTATAACAATCCTGGCAATTCACTCTATTTTAGAGGATTTTTCTTTTTACTGGATTGTTTTATTTTATATTTTTACATTTACATATTATATTTTTTGTGCTTTTTTTGCTCTTGTTTAGATGCTTACATATTTTAATTCCTTAGTTTTATAAGTTCTGCACCTTTTACCTTGAGCTGTTGTAAGTTTGTGTTTCCCCCTGGGGAGGAATAAAGCTCTATACTCTACTTAAAATACATTCTGATGACTGAATTTTTTGCAAGTGTGCTTAATTGCGTCAAAAGCAAAAGTGTTGCAGTAATGACAGATGCAGACTATAGCAATTCAAAATCTCTTCAAATATGAAAAAAACAATTCTTCTATAAACTGTTTTAATCCAACTAAATGACTTTTTAAATAGAATTGATATTTTAGAGAGAAATCAGTCTGGTTTTAGGATGAACCATAGTACTGAGACAGCCCTAGTGAGAATTGTTAATGACCTCAGGGATACTATGGATGCTCAGAAGCTTTCCATCATGATACTACTGGATCTCAGCGCTGCCTTTGACAGAGTAGATCACCACATCTTGTTAAAAAAACTTCAAACCCTGGTAAGACTCTCCAGCACTGTTCTTAACTGGTTTACCTCCTGTCTCTCAGATTCTAGGAAGTATGTATACTTGCTCCTCAAGAACCCATAGAATCAAGTGTGGAGTTCCCCAAGGTTCAATTTTAGGTCAAACACTTTTTAATCTTTATATGTTGCCGCTTGGGGATGTCATCAGGAGACATAGCATCAGCTTTCACATGCTGATGATACATAGCTGTACATTGCTGTGTCTGCTGATGACACAGGGCCATGAGATGCCCTTTTTAACTGTATTTTAGATTTTAAATCATGGATGGCAGAGAACTTCCTCCAGCTCAACTAGGACAAAACTGAGGTTTTAATTATCGATCCTGAAGTCCAGAGAGAGAAGCTTTTACCATCACTGCAGGACTGGAAAACCTTGCAGTGTGTTAAAAACCTGTGCATTCTTTTTGGCTCTGAGCTGGATTTTATTCCCCATATTAAGAACATAACAAAAACAGGATTTTATCACTTGAAAAACATAGCCAGAATCCGCCCATTTATCTCTCTGGCCAGCAGGAGGTGCTGATGCATGCTTTTATCTCCAGTCGCTTAGACTATTGCAATGCCCTGCTTTCTGGTCTTCCCCCCAAAAATCAGCAGTACGAGTGCTAATGAAGACCAGAAAATGGGAGCACATTACACCTGTTTTATAGTCACTGCATTGGCTCCCCATGCATTTCAGAATTGATTTTAAAATTGTATTATTAGTTTTTTAATGTCTTAATGGTCTTGGGCCTTCTTATCTTTCTGACCTGCTTTTACGATTTGAGCCCTCGTGGCCCTGAGGTCCCCTGGCACCGGTCTGTTAGGGTTTCTTTCTGCCAGGACCAGGACCTATGGTAAGACCAGGTTCTGTCACTATGGCTCTCATTTGTGGAAAAGCCTGTTGGAAGGCATCAGGACCGCAGACACTATTGGTGTTTTTAAAAGCAGGCTCAAAACCTTCTTTTTTAATTTAGCATTTAATTCACTGACTATTTTACTTACTTGTTATTCCTTTTTTTTTTTAATAGTTAATGTTTTATCTTAATCCTTAACTTCATTTATGAATTCATTTTATAAGCTCCTATTTCTTTATTTTATTGGTTGATTATTTTTAGTTCTTACTTTCTTATCTTTTAATTTCATTTATTGATTCACTTTATTAGCTCCTATTTATTTTATTCCAGTGTCTCCTCACACAGGCTCTCCGCATTGGGAGCTGAGTCTGGTCTGCCTGTGGGGGGCGTCGTCCTGGGGATCGTTCTGGCCACGGCGGTGGAGCCCAGCACTGGGCCCAGCACCTTCTCTTCCGGTTCTCTGCGAAGGCGGACGCTTCTCTCTTTTCTCCTCTCCCCCTCGTCTTCCCCGATTGCTGCTCCCGTCCTGTACTGTCTCTTGTCTGATCTAATAAGAGCCTCTCTTCACTCCCACATCCGAATTTAACCGGAACCATGGAATTGATCAACTGGTCTCTAAATGCGATCAACCAAATTTTTACGACACGAAGATCGGGCAAAGGAGAGCCCGCATGTCCCAATGGGATGTTTGCAGCCGGATACATGCTGGATTCCTGGGGTTCCTGGAGGTCCCTGTGTTTGGCCATTCTTTCCATCGAGGATGTGGAGGACCTCTACATGATAGCATGATAGCAGGTATGCTGCTGATTGGGGCTGGCGGCTTTCTGATCTATCGCAAAGTTGAGAAGATGCTGGCAGCTGCATTGGGAAGGCTGCCTATCGTTACTGAAGGACTGTGCCGAGCTTAGAATGCTCAGACTCAAGTGATAAACGAACTCAAGAGTACGCAGGTCACGACTCTTGAACGTTTACGCGAAATTGGATCGATCTTGGAGGATATTCGAACTCGGTTGGGAAGCTAAAATCTTGCCACAATTGGAGACGCATGGAGACCAGAGACACTCAATGTCGAAAGATAAAGCTGAATCGCCTGAACGAAAACAAACCTAATCTACATTTCGGACTCTCAGACACACAGTCGCCAAGGCTGGTGTTTTGTCTTCAACTCTCCTGGATGTGAGCGTGGAACGAAGGCTCTGCCCCCCGCTGTTTGTGTGTACGTGGGGGTGTGGCTGTGTGTGTGTGCTCGTGCTGTTTTCTTTTTAAATTTTCTTTTTAATCTTTTATGCGAAGCACTTTGTGTTACATGTTTCATTGTATGAAAAGTGCTCTATAAATAAAGTTTGATTTCATTTGATTTGATTTCAAGAAGGTACCATATCAGCCTGTCTAATGTGAGTTATAATCCGTGGCGGACCTGGCTGCCCCCCCGGCAAACATGCCCCGACCCACCGCAGTTGCCCACTTTGCCCATAGCAAAATCCACAGCTGGTTATAATTGAAGGAATTTTGCTTTGTCAGTTTTGAAAAAATGTGTTGCTCCAACGAGCCAATCAGAAATCAAACCCTATAGTGTCATTGGGGGTTTAGCCAGTCCCAATCAAGGTAGGCCCTCTCTTTGACTCCTCCCACAATTAGGCAGCTCTGCTCTGGCACATGGCACCACGAGAGGAAGTACTTCCTCCTCTTCCCAATTGGGCATGTGTGGGCGTAGCCAGTACAGCTCACACAGACAGAGCAGATTCTGAATGCACTACTATGATCCAATATTCAAACGGATGAATATAAAGGAAAAGCTGGAATTGGGGCAATATACTTTGAAGACAATGTTGTTGGGATCTGCAGGACCACAGAAAGTTGGTTAATTTTTTTGGTTAGAGACAATATTCATTTGTCATGAGACGCAGTCATGACATGAATTCTGACCCAGGAATGTGATGGCCTTTCACATCTAGAATGGGGAAGGGGGGGACATTCTCCAAGACCTTCCTCCCCCCCCTTTCTGCTCACAAGACTCTCCCCCCATGCAATCAGCCAGTCACTGATTGGTTGAAGCTCTCAGGCTTCGACACCTCTGAAGTCACACGTGGACAAAAGGCTTTCACCCAGCCTCCATTCAGAGACTCTTGCAAAAGCAAGCTCCAAGGAGGTGGGTTGCTGCAGAGCAGCTCATCCAGCGTTAGCACACAGCTAACACGAGAGGCCGGCAACCAGAGGCCTCCACTCCTCAACTCATCTGCTGACCCGGCCACGAGGGTCAGACCTTCCCCTGATCCAGAGACCAGCACCCAGAGTCTGCTCTCCAGGGAAACCAACCGGTTCCTCCAGGACGGGACCAGGGACCCTCACAGAGCTTCTTTGTGTTTTTCCTGAACAAGCAGGAAAACCATCACGGACCTGAGCGACCAGCTCCTCAGTCTGAACAACGGGACAACCAGGAGCTGTAAGAAGGACAGCTCCTGAAACATCAACTCCATCTTCCTCTCCTCAGCCTGCAGAACCAGCAACCACAGTTAGCAGGAGGTGCTAACTACAGGAGAAGACACCAGCTTCCCTCCAGCAGGACAACTGAACTCTTCCAAGGAAGTGGTAACAACTGGGCATTACCTGAGATTAGTTAAACCTGATGCTATGCATAGAACTGTTTAACTTTCATGAAGATGTGTTGATTCTGTTACAGTGATCGCGTCCTGATGATAATGATATTAGGAGCCGTTATCAACCTGTAAACCAACGTTAGCTCTGCCACAGACACAGGGTCTGCATGCTAATCTGCTTTACTAACTTGTTAACTCACAATCCTACACATATCACATCAAAGACAACATCACACAGTAACTGAATACCATCTGATGACTCCTGACGTTTTACAAGACAAATCGCATTCACATAAACTCATTCTAGAAATGGTCCTTTAGCAGAGACACACAGAAGCAGATGCTAAGGCTAGCTTCCATTGATCCATTGCTATCAGCACATGGTGGAGACCCCGGACAGACCTCCTGCTCTCTGATAACCTCCATTTGGAATGTAGTTTCTTGTGATCCGCCATCTTGTTTTGTAGTTCCATCACACGTCACACACACACACTCCCTCCAACTCTCTCTCTCTCTTTCTCTCTCCACACACACACACATGCACCTACACACACCCAGCTGTATATAGGTAGTTAGAATCTGTGTTTTATTTGTTTTCATTGTTAATAAATATATTTTTGGAATCATACTTGCTGTTTTATTAATGTGCACAAAGGTGAATGAAATGTCGACCTCTTCTGTGTCAAGAACTCCAAAATCCTTCAAGCTTTACTGTTAATTCTGGTAATTGTAATTAATTTAACTATTAATTCAAATTCCTGATTAACTGTTTAGTATATCTTATGAGACTGATAGAACTGAATTGGCTATCATTTCCTGTTACGACAGGTGGTGCTCCGAGGTATCTGATACAGATCAGATTAAATTTCAACATTATTAATAACTATCTTTGATAATTATTAATCATTATCGATAGCCAACCAAAACATAAATAGTGATCCATATGAGGACATAATGGTCCCAACAATGTTTTGGACCAACCAGACCATGTGAAAGTGTTGAAAAGCTGAATAATATCCATCCATCCATCCATTGGCTACCGCTTATCCGGGGCCAGGTCGCGGAGGCAGCAGTCTGAGCAGAGTTGCCCAGACGTCCCTCACCCCAGACACTTCCTCCAGCTCCTCCGGTGGCACCCCAAGGCGTTCCCAGGCCAGCCGAGAGACATAGTCCCTCCAGCGTGTCCTGGGTCTGCCCCGAGGCCTCCTACCGGAGGGACATGCCCGGAACACCTCCCTAGGGAGGCGTCCGGGGGGCATCCGAAATAGATGCCCGAGCCACCTCAGCTGGCTCCTCTCAATGTGGAGGAGCAGCGGCTCTACTCCGAGCTCCTCCCTGGTGACTGGGCTCCTCACCCTATCTCTAAGGGTGACTGAGCTCCTCACCCTATCTCTAAGGGTGACTGAGCTCCTCACCCTATCTCTAAGGGTACGCCCAGCCACCCTACGGAGGAAGCTCATTTCAGCCGCTTGTATCCGGGATCTCGTTCTTTCGGTCATGACCCATAGTTCATGACCATAGGTGAGGGTAGGAACGAAGATCGACCGGTAAATCGAGAGCTTCGCTTTTTGGCTCAGCTCCTTCTTCACCACGACGGACCGATACAACGTCCGCATAACTGCAGACGCTGCACCGATCCGCCTGTCGATCTCACGCTCCATCTTTCCCCCACTCGTGAACAAGACCCCAAGATACTTGAACTCCTCCACTTGGGACAAGGGCACTCCACCGACCTGGAGGGGGCAAGCCACCTTTTTCCGGTCGAGAACCATGGCCTCGGATTTAGAGGTGCTGATCTTCATCCCAGCTGCTTCACACTTGGCTGCGAACCGTGTCAGTGCACGCTGGAGATCCAGGCTTGATGGGGCCAACAGAACCACATCATCCGCAAATAGCAGAGATGAGATCCTGTGGTCCCCAAACTGGACCCCCTCCGGCCCCCGGCTGTGCCTAGAAATTCTGTCCATATAAGTAATGAACAGAACCGGTGATAAAGGACACCCCTGCCGGAGGCCAACGTGCACTGGGAACAGGTCCGACTTACTGCCGGCAATGCGAACCAAACTCCTACTCCGGGAATACAAGGACCGAACAGCCCTCAACAAGGGACCCCGGACTCCATACTCCCGGAGCACCCCCCACAGGACATCTCGGGGGACGCGGTCGAACGCCTTCTCCAGATCCACAAAACACATGTGGACTGGTTGGGCGAACTCCCACGAACCCTCAAGCACCTGGTGGAGGGTATAGAGCTGGTCCAGTGTTCCACGACCAGGACGAAAACCGCATTGTTCCTCTTGGATCCGAGGTTCGACTAACGGCCGGACCCTCCTCTCAGTACCCTGGAATAGACTTTCCCGGGGAGGCTGAGGAGTGTGATCCCTCTGTAGTTGGAACACACCCTCCGATCCCCCGTCTTGAAGAGCGGGATCACCACCCCGGTCTGCCAGTCCAGAGGTACTGTCCCCGCCCGCCACGCAATGTTGCAGAGACGAGTCAGCCACGACAGTCCCTGCACATCCAGAGACTTAAGGAACTCTGGGCGAATCTCATCCACTCCCGGTGCCTTGCCACCGAGGAGCTTCACAACAACCTCGGTGACTTCAGCTTGGGAAATGGACGAGTCCACCTCTGAGAACCCAGCCTCTGCTTCCTCAATGGAAGACGTGGTGGTGGGATTGAGGAGGTCCTCGAAGTATTCCTTCCACCGCCCAACAATGTCCCCAGTTGAGGTCAACAGCTCCCCACTTCCACTGTAAACAGTGTTGGTGGAGAACTGCTTCCCCCGCCTGAGGCGCCGGACGGTTTGCCAGAATTTCCTCGAGGCCGACCGAAAGTCCTCCTCCATGGCCTCTCCGAACTCCTCCCAGACCCGAGTTTTTGCCTCCACCACAGCCCGGGCTGCAGCTCGCTTGGCCTGCCGGTACCTGTCGATTGTCTCAGGAGTCCTATGAGCTAACAGTGCCCGGTAGGACTCCTTCTTCAGCTTGACGGCATCCCTTACTTCCGGTTGCCACCACCGGGTTCGGGGATTGCCGCCACGACAGGTGCCAGAGACCCTGCGGCCACAGCTCCGAGCAGCAGCTTCGACAATGGAAGTGGAGAACATGGTCCACTCGGACTCAATGTCTCCAACCTCCCTCGGGATCTGTGAGAAGCTCTCCCGGAGGTGGGAGTTGAAGACTGCGCGGACGGAGGGCTCGGCCAGATGTTCCCAGCAGACCCTCATAACACGTTTGGGCCTGCCGAGTCTATCCAGCCTCCTCCCAGTCCAGCGCATCCAACTCACCACCAGGTGGTGATCAGTTGACAGCTCTGCCCCTCTCTTTACCCGAGTGTCCAAGACACGTGGCCAGAGATCAGATGACACGACCACAAAGTCTATCATTGACCTCCGGCCTAGGGTGTCCTGGTGCCACGTGCACTTATGGACACCCCTGTGCTCGAACATGGTGTTCGTTTTCGTCAAACTGTGACTGGCACAGAAGTCCAATAACAGAACACCTCTCGGGTTCAGATCGGGGAGGCCGTTCCTCCCAATCACCCCCTTCCAAGTCTCACTGTCATTGCCCACGTGGGCGTTGAAGTCCCCCAGGAGAACAATGGAGTCCCCAGTTGGGGCACTATCCAGCACCCCTCCCAGGGACTCCAAGAAGGTTGGGTACTCTGACCTGCTGTTCGGTGCATAGGCCAAGACAACAGTCAGAGAACTGTCCCCTACTTGTAGACGTAGGGACGCAACCCTCTCGTTCACCGGGGTGAACTCCAACACATGGCGGCTGAGCTGTGGGGCAATCAGCAAGCCCACTCCAGCCCGCCGCCTTACACCGCGGGCAACTCCAGAGAAGTGGAGTATCCAGCCCCTGTCGAGGAGCTGGGTTCCAGAGTCCAAGCTGTGAGTGGAGGTGAGCCCGACTATATCTAGACGGTATCTCTCAGCCTCCCTCACAAGCTCGGGCTCCTTCCCCCCCAGCGAGGTCACATTCCATGTCCCAAAAGCCAGAGTCCGTGTCCGGGGATCAGGTCGTCGAGGCCCCTGCCATCGACTGCCACCCAATCCACACTGCACCCGACCCCTACGGCAGCCTCTGTGGGTGGTGGGTCCACAGGAGGATGAGGAGGAGGGGCCCGCGTCGTCCCTTCGGGCTGAGCCCGGCCGAGTCCCGCGGGCAAGAACGCGGCCACCAGGCGCTCGCGTGCGAGCCACCACCCCGGGCCTGGCTCCAGGGTGTGGCCCCGGCTGCGCCAAACCGGGCGACGTCACCTTGCTCCTCGTGAGTGTGTCCATGGGGTCTTGTGAGCTGAATAATATGACCCCTTTAATTTTAACTGGTGCCAAATAGAGTAAAATGTGGAATGTTGCCTTTTGAATTGAATTGAATTGAATTGAATGGCATTTATTGTCATTGTAACAGGTACAACGAAATTACATAGAAGTTTGGGGGAAAGAAGGACAACAAGAAGTGAGGAGAGGAGGAAAAAAGACAGATTACAGACTGCTCTGAGGAGCACAGTCTGTAATTGGAAAAAAAATCCACGTCAGGCCCATTGAAGCATTAGCACAGACAGTTTACAACATATCTCAACAGCATATCTCAAGACAAGGGACTTTGGTCATAGGAAGAGTAGTTTTCTTCGTGTCGTAAAAATTTGGTCGATCACTGACAGACCAGCTGATCAATTCCATGGTTCCGGTTAAATTCGGATGGGGTGTGAAGAGAGGCACTTGTTAGATCTGACATGAGACAGTACAGGACGGGAGCAGCAAGCGGGGGAGACGAGGGGGAGAGGAGAGAAGAGAGAAGCGTCCGCCTTCACCGAGAGCCGGAAGAAAAGTCGGCTTTTAACATGTATGTTTTTACAAACTCGGTCTCACAGCATGACTTTGATTTTAAATGTTTGAACACATTTGTTCAAGATCTTTAAGCGTTGAAATGAAACATTTAAACACACTATGTTGGTACTGTTACAAAACAATGCAAAATAGTTTTGTGCGCAAAATGTTGTGGTTTGTGTTGCTGAGACACTTCTTCAAAGGAACACTTTGCTGCGACAACACAAAGACAAACAAGCTCCAACGGCCAGTCTTACTTATCCATTTCCACCTCGGTCTCCCACTCCAGCAGAGGAACTCCTTTCAGTTGGATGTGGATGTCGTAGATCCCCTTGTTGAAGAAATCACCTGTCCATTTGGCAACCTGATCACAAACAGAGAACACATTTTCGCAATGTTCACCCTGCAAGCGAGTCAATTACAATTTTCTGCTCACAAGTGACCGATATCTCATCTGTTTTGTGACAGGGTGAATGCTGCAATTCAGAGTTTTGCACACCAGACCCAGGCCTCGATCACATGAAGTACCAAATCAGATATGTATCTGATGTCTTTCAATGCAACCGCCATATGAACAGTCAAGTCGAATTCTCATGAAAGCATCAAAAATTCAACATAACCGAAACAATGATCTGTTTGTAGTTTTGTTTATTTTTATTTCATTCATTGATTTCTGTTTAATGAAATGATGATTCCAGGATTTTTAGATTTTTCTGGAAGATTGAGGAAATTTAACATCACATGAGTTTGAGCCATTCAACTAAACAGTTTAATCAGATGAATCAAGATAAATGTTTTAAACGTTTCAGATTCAAATTGTGACTTAGGAACAATTAAAACTGATATCAGGGGTAATAGTGGAAAAGAGGGAAAGAGTATCACTGCACCATGAGAGTGATCATGATGGGAAGCCCGTATGTGATTTCATTGGTGGACTCGATGAGGATGACGGTCAGACTAATTGTCATCCGGACAACTCCTCCCAGGAAGGACGCCGCTCCAATCAGTGCAAAGGTCCCAGAGTAGATGTCCATTCCCAGTTTCCTGAAGAAGAAACACCAGTCGGGTCGTCAGAACCAGTGAGATCAGCATGTGATCACCGTTTAAAGAGAAGTCACTGAAATGCATGAATTGATGCTGTCAGACGAATAAAATGCTCAATCAGATCAATCAGGGTTTCTGTACTTTGAGTAATCGATACATTTTTAATCTATGTTAATCACGTTTAAAATTGCATAAGCAAACAGATTGAAGAAAGAAAGGAATATCTATGCACTTAACAAGTTTATGAAACACCTATAAGAGTTCATGTTTTTCAAAACAAACCTTTGAAATTAATGGGTTCCTGTCATTTCTCACCAGCTACTAAGGCCCCGTTTACACAACGACTAGGAGTGTATCCACAAAACTTTCTTCACTTTTGTGGTGTCCGTTTACATGGTGTCAGTGTGCAGATCCACTGTATACACAGTTTTTAATCCGGCGAAACATGGCGCCCTGCAGTGGTATGGCACGTGGTCCATATTCTAGTTTTATCGTCCATATCAGTAGTTTAATAGTTGAGACTTTCCCCTGATAGCATCCGATGCGTCATCAGTCCATACAGATTTTGGGTGCTCTTCACGTTTATCGTGAATTGTTCTCTGCACAGTCTCTGTGGTTTCATTACAAAATCAAGCAACAGCGTCCTCCTGTAGCCCGACATATTAATGACATCGTTGTCTCTGTGTCCGCTGCTGTAATGTAAACACATTCCTTTTTTAAATGTATTAGGTTTTGTCACATGAAATGTTGTCATGTAAACAGAGTGGGAGACAAACTAACTTGTTGACGTTGTCCTACAGGAGAGCTGACTGCTTCTTATTGAAAATGTTGCTACAGCTGAGAACAGTCCTGACTTACGTTTGCTTCTTGTTAATTTGGTTTTTTAGGATGGAAGTGATTCAATGAAAAGAGAATGCCTTCCTGCAGAGTGTGATATGTGTAGTATATAATACTTTATGTCTGTCGACTTTTCCGTCTTGGGTATTTTTTATACTCAAATTCTGAATCAAGAGGGCCAACTGCATCTTCTTTATCCACCTGGTTTTTCTGACTGTCCCTACTGGATCATCAAGTCAACTTGTACAAGCTTCCTGTAATGTGTTGTCAAGATTTTTCAGGGACTTTGGAATCATTCTGCACTGTAAATAGATTAATTGCATTGACATTTTTAATCAGATTAATCATGACTAGAGATGCACGATCCGTTTTTTTGGGGATATCTGCCAATACCAATATTATTCCAATACCGGAGCTCTGGTTGCTTTAATATTATTATTATCATTATTGTTGATTTTATATGAAGCTGTAATGAACTCCTGTCTACAGGCAAATATGAAATGTAGGAACGTATGCCTGTATTCTCTCGAAAGACAACTTGAGGTTGATATAAGGTCAGAAAAGGAAGCAGTACAAACTATTTTCATTTCATTTGGACAATGTGGGAGTCTGCGTGACGTCATCATAAACGTGTTATTAGGGTTGAGCCGGATAATCGTTTCACACGAGCGTCAGGGGCTCGGCGGCTGGGGCCTTCTCTGTCCTGCCGGGTTGAGGGGGGTACGGCAGGCTTTGCTGCTGGTATCGGGGGGGGGGGTCTTCTCTGTGCTCTCTGTCTGGTGCTTCCCGGGTTGGGGCATGGCTCTCCGGGGTGGTTTGTCGGGGCCTCTCTGGGCCTGAGGGGTCACCAGGTGCTGCGTCCGGCCCTGGTGGCACACGCACACACATGCACACACACACTTCCACTTCTCGTCGATGACATTTGCTGCTGATTTTTCCTGTCTTCTGCTATTCTTTCAATTATCAAAATTATGTTTTTGTTTTGTTTTTGTTATTGTTGTTGTTTTTTTGTTGTATTGCCTACTTGCTAATTTATACTCTTGCTTGAAAATCATGTCATTGTCTTGATAGAACTGCTCAAGTTAGTTTAATCCAGAAAATCATGTTACTGTCTAGATAGAGCTGCGCAGGCTGGTTTAATCTTGAAAATCATGTTACTGTCTAGATAGAGCTGCGCAGGCTGGTTTAATCTAATAACAGTTGGAAAATATTTGGATCAGTGTGATAACTGTAAATAATATATGTAGCACTAACAAGAGTATTGTATGTTTCCACTCACCAACCCCCTACCCCCCACTCTCTCTCTCTCTCTCCTCTCTCTCTTTGAGCGTCCTCCCTCCCGGTCGTGTATGGTAGCCATGCAAACTTCTAATAAAGGCAGCTACATGGGGAGACTCTTAGTCTCTTCCTGTTGCAAGAGTAAAAACTGTTGTGACATCAGAAGGCTTTCAATCACATCGTATTTTCTACCCATGCTGCCGAACAGGATAAGGGAAGAAAAAAAGAAAAGAAAAAAAAGAGAATTATCTTGGCCAAATAAAGCATCTTTTTCGCAAGCCACACCGACCTCTAACACAAGTTATCAAATCGCTGTCAGAAATGCCACATGTTGAGGTTCCATTAGGACCAAATGAACCAGTCTTACAGCACATTCATACTGATGGTCCACTTCCTCAACATTTCAGTGTTCAAAGGTGCTCAAAGATGTCCAACAGTCGTTTTACCTTGTCTACAAAGCAGGGGGATAATTATGTTGCAGTTGTAGAGCAACCCAATTATTAGAGCCGGAGCACCTCTGGCCTACATTTGATCAAAAAGAATAGTTACAGTATGCCATGTGCTGTCAACTGTGTCTGCACAAACATGATAAATCTCGAGCTTGAGAAAACATGTTGCAGAACATTTTAGATGAAATTTGACAGAATATAGTAGCAGAGGCCGTGTTACACCATCATACTTAACTCAAGTAATTGTCTATGATGTGACTGTTGATGGTAAGACTGTGTAAGGCAAAAGACATTCAAGATCTGTGCGCACAATCTTCAAACTTCTGCAGGTGGTGCTGTTTTTCTGCCAAAAAAAAAAATGGTTCACTAGATCTGATGTGTTCTTAATGTTTTGCAACTTTTCATGTATATTTAGGCCCTCAAAAACAGGTATGTTTGTGATAAGGTGTTTTTACAGTCCTCTGAAGAGTTCCAACAGGGTGCCGGGACCATAAAAATAATTTAAGCTAATCAAAAGAAGAAGATCCCAGGAACCCCTAACCTTAACCCTATTCCCAACAGAGGTCCTCCAGGACATTGATCACTCATTGTATCACCCCACACTCCTTGTGGTAGCATTTCTACCTGCATGTCGTATGAGTTGGTAAAGTGTTGAAAGCTTGAAGAGAATTCTTCTCTTACACTTTGAGGATATTTGCAACCAGCCGTCCGAATGCAGCTCCACACAGCAGCGAGGGGACAAAGAGACCACTGGGGACAGACACACCGTACGTCCAACAGGCCAACAAGAAATACAGGAGGAAGAAGATGGACAAGGTGATGGGGCTGAAGGTACCTGAGGGGACAACAACACAGACTTATTATCATGTGCATCAGTACATTCTTTAATTTTGGTGAATATACTGCTTCCGGATTAATTACTGTGCAGACATGTCCTCTTCGCTTCCCGCTTTGCTATTGCTCTTCTTTCCAACTCTTGTTTTTCCTACATTTTACATTCATCTACAAGATACATTTTCAAAGAAATACTTTTGTTCACGGAAACATCCTTTCATCTTTTAATTTCTGGCACTGCACTAAGTTGGTTTAAAACTTACTTGCAAGATTGTGACTGTTGTGTCGCTTATGAATCTGAGCAAATGAAAATATCTTCCGCATCTACATGCTCTTGCTGGCTCAAAACATAGAACATTACATCTCCTGTCATAATGATGCAGATGACACGAATTTTATATGAATGACCACAGTCCCTCATACCTGCTTCGTAAGTGCATAAATAAAATTTTTGAGTGGATGCGTCAGAACTTTCTACAACTAAACATGGAGAACACTGAGGTCAATTTTACAACCACATTAATACAATAACAAAATCAGGTTACTACCATCTGAAAAATATTGTAAGAATTAAAGGATTTCTGACCTAACCAGATTCTGAGAAACTTGTTCATGTCCTCACCAACACCAGGGGAGCCCATTACACCAACACAAAGAGGATGGATCACATTACACCAATACAAAGAGGGTGGAGAACATCATATCCACGCTCCAATCTCTGCACTGGCTGCCTGTGTGTCAAAGGATTGACTTCAAAATTTTACTTCTGATCTATAAACCTGAGAATTTTCTCAAGCCTAAATTTACTGAACAAAACTATAAATGCAACACTTTTGTTTTTGCTCCCATTTTTCGTGAGCTGAAGTCAAATATCTAAAATGTTTTCTATATACACAAAATAACTATTTCTCTCAAATATTGTTCACAAATCTGTCTAAATGTTCGCGAGCACTTCTCCTTTGCCAACATAATCCATTCCACCTCGCAGGTGTGGCACATCAAGATGCTGATTAAACAGCATGAATATTGCACAGGTACGCCTTCGGGTGGCCACAATAAAATGCGGCTCTGAAATGTGCAATTTGATGACACAGCACAATGCCACAGATGTCGCAAGTTATTAGGGAGCGTTCAATTGGCATGCTGAATGCAGGAATTTCCACCAGAGCTGTTGCCCGTGAATTGAATGTTCATTTCTCTACCATAAGCCATCTCCAAAGGCGTTTCAGAGAATTTGGCAATACAGCTAACTGGCCTCACAACCACAGACCATGTGTAACCACACAGGCCAGGACCTTCCACATCCAGCGTGTTCACCTCCATGATGGTCTGAGACAGCTGCTGCAATAATCACTTTGCATAACTGAAATGTCTGCACAAACTGTCAGAAAGCGTCTCAGGGAAGCTCCTCTTCATGTTCGTCATCCTCATTGGGGTCTCCACATGACTGCAGTTCCTCATCTTAACCAACTTGAGTGGGCAAAGGCTCACATTGGATGGCACCTGGCACATTGAAGAAGTGTTCTCTTCACGGATGAATCCTGGTTTTCACTGTTCAGGGCAGATGGCAGACAGACTGTGTGGCGTCGTGTGGGTGAGCGCTTTGCTGATGTCAACGTTGTGGATGTAGTGGCCCATAGTATGGGTAAGCATATGTTAGACAATGAACACAGGTGCATTTTATTGATGGCATTTTGAAGATATGAAGCACAGAGATATAGTGACGAGATCCTGAGGCCCATTGTTGTGCCAATCATCTCTGACTATCACCTTGTGTTGCAGCATAATAATGCATGGCCCCCATGGTGCAAGGATCTGGACACAAATCCTGGAAGTTGAAAACATCCCAGATCTTTCATGGCCAGCATGTCACCAGACATGTCAGCCATTGAGCATGTTTGGGATACCGTATTTTCCGCACTATAAGGCGCACCGGATTATAAGGCGCACCTACATTGATTGACATAATTTACAACTTTGTTCATATATAAGGCACACCGCATTATAAGGCGCATGGAATAGACCAGTGGTCATAACCTTTATAGCTCAAAGCCATTAGGTTACATTTTCCACTGATTCTAACACCCAGAGAGGTGCACGCATTTTATTTTGATAGTCCTACCTGCAGCCTATGCCAGGACAACACTACACACAAAACCTTCTTCACTGCTGGTTGACAACTTACAACTACCGGTAATAAACTAAACTACATGAACTAAGCAACAAAAACACAACACAACACAATTATTACCGACACCACAAACCAAATATAACCCCCAATAATTGCATTTAAAACACCACAAACAGAAACTCCCATAATTCATTGCAGCTATCGGCTGCACTGAGGAGCTTACCGTCCAGAGGTGGTCGCTGCAAGGCATGATGGGAATTCATGTTTTGTGTTGTTGGAGATTATTGTGGGCTGTTGTTGGGCTTGGTGTTGTGTTGATTGTGTTTATGCTGTGTTTTTGTTCCCCAGTTTAGGGAGTAATTATATCATCTACCGTATTTTCCGCACTATAAGGCACCTAAATACCTCAAATTTTCTCAAAAGCTGCCAGTGCGCCTTATAGCCCGGTGCGCCTTATATATGGAAGAATTGCTCTACTCCAGACTGCTATTTGACAGCTGAACAACCAGAAGCTTTTATTTTGACAACTCCAACTTCTCAACCGGATCTTCAGAGCGGACGACACTCCACACAACACCTTCATCACTCATGGTTGCACACCAACATTCTAACAAACCAAAATAAACTAGATGAAATAATTACTCCCTAAACTGGGGAACAAAAACACATAAACACAATCAACACAACACCAAGCCCAACAACAACCCACAATAACCTCCAACAACACAAAACATGAATTTGTCGCTGCAAGGCATGATGTCCCATCATGCCTTGCAGCGACAAATTCATCCTGAGCTCCTCAGTGCAGCCGATAGAAACTCCCATAATTCATTGCAGCTGTTTGTGGTGTTTTAAATGCAATTATTGGGGGTTATATTTGGTTTGTGGTGTCGGTAATAATTGTGTTGTGTTGTGTTTTTGTTGCTTAGTTCATGTAGTTTAGTTTATTACCGGTAGTTGTAAGTTGTCAACCAGCAGTGAAGAAGGTTTTGTGTGTAGTGTCGTCCTGGCATAGGCTGCAGGTAGGACTATCAAAATAAAGTGTGTGCACCTCTCTGGGTGTTAGAGTCAGTGGAAAATGTAACCTAATGGCTTTGAGCTATAAAGGTTGCTGACCACTGGTCTATGCATGCACCTTATAATGCAGTGTGCCTTATATACAAACAAAGTTGTAAATTATGTCAATTGATGTAGGTGTGCCTTATACTCTGGTGCCTTATAGTGCAGAAAATACGGTAGTTTATTTTGGTTTGTTAGAATGTTGTTGTGCAACCATGAGTGATGAATGTGTTGTGTGGAGTGTCGTCCGCTCTGAAGATCTGGTTGCGAAGTTAGAGTTGTCAAAATAAAAGCTTCTGGTTGTTCAGCTGTCAAATAGCAGTCTAGAGTAGAGCAATTCAGAATCAGAATCAGAATCAGAATCCTTTTTATTGCCATTGCTTGTAAACAGGTTCACAAACTAGGAATTTTTCTTGGTGAGATGTGCAACATTAAACATAAAAACATACACTCGGTTTTAGATAAAAGAAAAGCTAAAAACTTTAAGCTATAAGGCTTTAGGAATATAAAAATAAATAAGCTAAAAATAAGAGGTAAAATATGGTACACGGCAACAATGGACATAGAACAGCAGGACAACAGGATGGAATTACTTACGGTGCATAAGGTGATGGAGTGATAAAAAGTGATACAGTGATAAGTGGTGCAGTGGATCTTAGTGCAATAGAGCAGGTTACAGTCTGTACTGAGTCATTAAGTCTCTGTATTGTTCATGAGTCTGACGGCGGTGGGGAAAAAACTGTTCAAGTGGCGGGATCTCTGGGTCTTGATAGACCGCAGCCTCCTGCCTGAGGGGAGAGGGGTGAATAGTCCGTGTCCAGGGTGAGAAGGGTCAGCAGTGATCCGACCCACACGCCTCCGGGTCCTGGAGATGAACAGGACTTGGAGAGATGGGAGCTGACAGCCAATCACCTTCTCAGCAGCACGCACAATGCGCTGCAGTCGGTACTTGTCCCGGTCTGTGGCCCCGGGGTACCACACTGTGATGGAGGAGGTGAGGATGGACTCGATGATGGCCGTGTAGAACTGCACCAGCATCTTGGTCGGCAGCTTAAGTTTCCTCAGCTGCCGCAGGAAGAACATCCTCTGCTGGGCCTTCTTGATGAGGGAGCTGATGGTTGGCTCCCATTTGAGGTCCTGGGTGATGGTGGTACCCAGGAAACGGAAGGAGTCCACAATGGAGATGGGGGTGGGGGAGTCTGTCATGGTGAGGGGGGACGGAGGGGCTGTGTCTTTCCTGAAGTCCACGATCATCTCCACTGTCTTCTGGGCGTTCAGCTCCAGGTTGTTGTGGCTGCACCAGGACGCCAGCCACCTCTCTCCTTATATTCTTCCATATATAAGACTCACCGGGTTATAAGGCGCACTGGCAGCTTTTGAGGAAATTTGAGGTATTTAGGTGCCTTATAGTGCGGAAAATACGGTACTCTGAATCGGTGTATACAACAGCGTGTTCCACTCCCTGCCAATATCCAGCAACTTGGCACAGGCATTGAAGGGGAGTGGACCAACATTCCACAGGCCACAATCAACAACTTGATCAACTCTATGTGAAGGAGATGTGTTGCACCGCATGAGGCAAATGGTAGTCACACCGGATACTGACTGGTTTTCTGACACCTCCCCAATAAAGCAAAACTGCGCATTTCAGAGTGGCCTTTTATTATGGCCATTCTAAGGTACACCTGTGCAATATTCATGATGTCTAATCAATACCTTGATATGCCACCCCTGTGAAGTGGGATGGATTATCTCGACAAAGGAGAATTGCTCACTAACAAATTTAGACAGATTTGTGAACAATATTTGAGAGAAATGGGTCTTTTGTGCTTATAGAAAATGTTTTACATCTTTGAGCTCAGCTCATGAAAAATGGGAGCAAGATCGAAAGTGTTGCATTTATATTTTTGTTCAGTGTACATCTCAGATTTACTGGTAGAATAGGAAACATCCAGACTTTTGAGGTCTTCAGGAAGAGGTTTATTAAGTTTTCCCAGAGTCAGAAGCAAACTAGGCGAAGCAGCCTATCTCCTCACCCATGGAACAAACTTCCTGAACACCTGAAGACTGCTTACAAACTCCCTTCTTATAAATCAGGGTCTAAAACCTTATCATTTGCACAGGCTTTTGGATAAACAATAGACTATTTTTATTCTTAATCCCTTCAACTCCTTGAACAGCACTGTGAATTGCCTGAGGTCAATGCTGCTCTCTAAATAAATTTGCCTTTCCTCGAATGGCATAATGAAACTCTGGTTTGGTCTGGCTCTGTACTGCAACAGCAATGCCATACAGATGGATGGATGGATGGATGGATGGATGGGTGCCTTGAATGGTGAGTTTAAGCAGCACTAGAGCGGGAGCATTTTAAATAGAGAAGTATAAGTGATCAACAATTATGATGGAAACATACACCAGATTTGTGCAGAACAATGTCTTATCAAATAGTGTTCGTTGTTTGTTGACAGTCAGATCAATCTTAATGTTTGAATATATAAAGGTGTCACCAGTTTCACTAAAATGTTCTTTTATAAGAAAAAAATGATAATTAAAATGCAGCTTCATGTGACACAATGGATTTAAAATGTGGAATTTAACGTCATTTTGTGATCCAAAAGGAGATAATTTAGGAAAAGCAATTGAGCATGAGACATTCTTTTCTTCACTGGATTCCCCAGCAACCTCCAAACAGGCTCATTTGGTTGATCTGAGGCTCTAAAATGTCTGCATGCTTGTTTCTCGTAGTTAAAGGTCTGAGATGGACAGAACTGTAATCCTCATTTATATAAAGCAGATAAAGTAATCAGAGAAATAGAGGACTGTCTCAGAAAATTAGACTATTGTGATAAAGTCCTTTATTTTCTGTATTGCAATTAAAAAAACAAAAATGTCATACATTCTGGATTCATTACTCATCAACTGAAATATTGCAAGCATTTTATTATTTTAATATTGCTGATTATGGCATACAGCTTAAGAAAACTCAAAATCCTATCTCAAAAAATTTGAATATTTCCTCAGACCAAGTAAAAAAAAAGATTTATAACAGCAAAACAAAATCAAACATTTGAAAATGTCAATTAATGCAGTCAGTACTTGGTTGGGAATCCTTTTGCACGGATGACTGCATCAATGCGGCGTGGCATGGAAGCAATCAGCCTGTGGCCTTGCTGAGGTGTTCTGAGGCCCAGGATGCTTCAATAGCGGCCTTTAGCTCATTTGCATTATGGGGTCTGGTGTCTTTCAGCTTCTTCTTCACAATACCCCACACATTCTCTCTGGGGTTCAGGTCAGGGGAGTTGGCAGGCCAATGGAGGACAGTAATGCCATGGTCAGTACACCAGGCACTGTGGGCAGGTGCCAGATCATGCTGGAAAATGAAATCATCATCTCCATAGAGCTTTTCAACAGATGGAAGCATGTAGTGCTCTAAAATCTCTTGGTACACGGCTGCATTGACTCTGGACTTGATGAAACCCAGTGGACCAACACCAGCAGCTGACATGGCTCCCAAACATTGCTGACTGTGGGAACTTCACACTGGATTTCAAGCTCCTCTCCAGCCTTCCTCCAGACTCTAGCGCCTTGACTTCCAAATGAAATACAAAACTTGCTTTGGTCTGAAAGCAGGACTCTGGACCACTCTGCAACTGTCCAGTGCTTCTTTTCCAGAGCCCAAGTCAGACGCTTCTTCCGTTGTCTTGAGTTCAGGAGTGGCTTGACCATGGGAATACGGCTATTGTAGCCCATTTCCTGGACACGTCTGTGAACGGTGGCTTTTGATACCTGGACTCCAGCTTCAGTCCACTGTCTCTGAAGCTCCCCCAAATTCTGGAAGCGGCTCTGCTTAACAATGCTGTTAAGGCTGCGGTCCTCTCTCTTGGTTGTGCAGCGTTTCCTGCCACATTTCCTCCTTCCAACAGACTTTTTGTGAATGTGCTTTGAAACTGCACTCTGTGAACAGCCTGCTCTTTTAGAAATGTCTTTTTGTGTCTGACCCTCCTGATGGAGGGTGTCAATGATGGTCCTCTGGACAGCAGTCAGGTCAGCAGTCTTCCCCATACTTGTGATTTAGTTTACTGAACCAAGCTGAGTGTTTTTAAAGGCTCAGGGAAACCCTTGCAGGTGTTTCCAGTTAATTAGACGATTCAAGTGATTAGTTAAATGGCCTGCTACTATACTTTTTCATGATATTCTAATATTTTGAGATAGGATATTTGAGTTTTCTTAAGCTGTATGCCATAATCAGAAATATTAAAATGATAAAAGGCTTGCAATATTTCAGTTGATGTGTAATGAATCCAGAATGTATGACATTTTTGTTTTTTTAATTGCATTACAGAAAATAAAGGACTTTATCACAATATTCTAATTTTCTGAGACAGTCGTCCTGTATATTATAATCTTACCATCCTGGTGGAAGAGCTGGTGAATTGCAGCCTCCTGTGGGTTGAAGAACAGCGTCGCCATGTCATTGTATGTCTTGTTGGAGCAGAAGTATTGACGAATGGTTGAATTAATGTCTTCACTGCTGGTTGGCTGAAAGCAGAATATGTGCAAGAGAAAATACACACAAATATTGTTAAATGTAGAGACTGAAGGGAAAGAATATGAACTGTGGTGTCCAGCTTTAGTGGAAACTAATTGCAACAATAATGACACAAAATCAAATAATCACACTGATGTGACAAAGGAAAAGAAAAACAACTAAGAAAGGTTGTGAAAATGACTCAGAATTAATGTTTTTGGTATATTTCTATTATTGATGTGTTATGGTTGTGTTTGAGAGTAAGTCTCAGTTCAGGTGAAACACTTTGTGCTGAAGAGGCTCGATTTCACAGGCAGTGCTTTAAAAACAAGTATCAGAGACTCCAAGCTTGGAATGATTTATCTGTGGAGGAGTGGAGGGCTACATGTAACTTTGCACATACCACATGTATTAATGTACACCTCAGATTAATACAGTTTAAATGGTTAATGCGAGTCTATGTAACACCGGTAGATCTTCATAGATATAATGGTAACATTCCTGATCTATGTCCAAAATGCACCGGCTGTAGGGGAACACTGGCTCACTGCATGTGGTATTGTAGGAAGATTGCAGTATTTTGGGAACAAATAAGAGGTGTCATTGAAAAAAAAATTTCTAAGAAATTTATATTGGACCGAAGGCTATTCATATTTGGTCTATACCCAGAGAAATGTACATATACAAAGAGTGAAAAAATGCTTATAAATATAAGCCTGTTGAATGCTAAGAGATGTATATCATTATTTTGGAAGAAGAGTCATGGACCTTCTGTGGAACAGTGGAGGCAGCAGATGTTGTCAACACTCCCATTGGAGAAGATCACCTATGTGTTGAAGGGCAGACAGAATGTTTTTGTGAGTGTCTGGGGGCCTTTCATGTTGTATGTTAAAGACCTTTGAGCATGAGTAATAGTGTGATGTTTACTTTACCTTTGTTAATTCTTTCTGAACGGGCATTGTGATTTGTTTTTTGTTTTGTTGTTGTGTGTTATGTTATAAAAATTAATAAAAACTGTTTTGGAAAAAAACCAAAAACAAGTATCAGCCTGTTTTTAGGGGTTTTAGGGGTCTCTGCAACTACTCAAACACCAGACACTGCTGTATCTTTCAGGGTCATTTGCATGTCTGTTTGTTATCGCCCGCCTGGCACCCCTACGTGTCCAACGGCTCCTCCTTTATGAGAGGAGAGATGAGGCAGCATACCTGATATACCCTGACACATCTGGGGCTTAATCACCTCTCTGCCACAGAAGCAAAAAGGCTTCGACCAGAAAATATCCATTTGTGTTCAAGGAGTGTATCGATAATATTGACACCATGAAGATATTTACATTCAAACTGAGGAGTCAAATCGAAACTTTAAAAAGAAAAAAGCTCACTTGTGTAGGGATTTCTTACCACATAAGGATAACTATTTATGTTGTGGTTGGCTATCGATAATGATAATTAGCACCATAAAGAGCGTCACCTGCACCAAAAATGGAAGCCACTGGTGGACCAGTGCTTGACAGTCTATGTCAAGCCATCACTCAGCAAGCCAATGTCACAGAGTACCCTGTGAGGAATCATAAAGCTTCATTACTTCCTGATTCCAACGTTCAAGGGTGGCCCACTTAAATATAAATCCTTTATCAAATCTGTTGAACATGGAGTTAAAGGCTGCACCAGTGAAAACCATGATCGGCTAGAGTTTTTGCTGCAGTACACAAGTGGCCAAGCGCATGAGCTGGTTAAAAGCTGCATTCACATGGAACCTTCAGTAGGCTATGCTAAAGCGAAGCAAATGGAATTTTATGGTGATTTTATAAAGGAGGCTTTGGATTGGCCCATAATCAAGCCAGAAGATGGCGCTCCTCTTCAGTCCTTTGCGTTATTCCTCACAGGCTGCTCCAACACGATGTTAGCTAAATGGAAGACTTGGACAACACAGCTAAAATAAAGGCACTGGCTAACAATTTTCCTTACAATCTCAAAGAAACTTGGAGAAAGTATGCCTGTGACCTGCAAGAAAAAGAAAAGAAAAGAGCAAGGTTCACGGATTTTGTTGACTTAGTCAACAAACAAGTCAAGTATATATTACATCCACTCTATGGAAACCTGAAAGAAACCAGCACAAGCGCTAAAGACCCAGTCTGATAGAAACCAAGACTGCAATATGCAGAAACATTCAAGCCTAAGAAATTATTCACAACAGCAGTTGTTACACCCAGAACCAAAATCAAATTCAAGATGGAAAATGTCAAACCAGCAACATCAAAAACTCAACCTTTCATAGTGGACGCCAACAGCAAGCCATGTGTTTATTGCAAAGGAGAGCAACGCAGCCTGCAGAAAACTCAAGAGCAAACCACACAAGGAAAAGATCAACTTCTTGAGAAGCAAAGGTGTGTGTTTTATGTGTTTGACACATGGTCACATGAGTAGCAGCTACAGAGAGAAAGTTCAGTGTCAGGATTGCTCTCGACTACATCCTACACTGCTGCACATGAACATTAAAGAGTCACAGGAAGAAGCAGTAAAAGAAAGTTGTGAGCAACAATCTGTATCTAGTGCTCTTGTACAAATGATGGAAACTTTTGGAGTCACTGGGGCCGGTAAGGAAGATTGTGTTCTTTCAATCATTCCAGTGTGTTTCAAGGCACAAAAGGGAACCAAGACAGTGACAACGTATGCTTTCTTGGATCCAGGTAGCTCGGCTACTTTTGCTACAGAGTCACTGATAAACCTACTAAACATGAAGGGATGCAATGCAAGCATCTCGTTGCGAACAATGGGAAATGTACTCATTGTGAACACATGTATTGTGAACGGACTAGAAATCAGTAGCCTGGAAGAGGACGAGTTCATCAAACTTTCCGAGGTGTATTCACAAAAGGACATCCCTGTGACCAAAGATAATATTCCACGTCAAGAAGATGTTAACAGCTGGCCTCATCTGAAAGAGGTGAAACTTCCCACTTATCCAAGCAGAGGTTGGATTGTTCATCGGAGCAAATGTTCCCAAGGCGATGGAGCCACTACAGGTGATCAGCAGCGTGGATGACGGACCATACATCGTGAGAACAATATTACGCTGGGCAGTAAATGGACCTCTCAGAGGTGGAATGGAGACAAATAACTCGAAAGAAGTCACTGCAAACCGAATCTCAGTAGCCAAGCTTGATGAGCTACTGGCAACTGCAGTTCAAGCAAGACTTTCCTGATGCTGGACTGTTAGGCCTCGGATCTCCAATATGGCCCCACACTGGCTGAAGAGCAGTTTGAGCAGTGAGTAAAATCAGTTGTAGGGATTTCTTACCTCATAATGATCACTATTTATGTTGTGGTTGGCTATCAATAATGATTAATAATTATCAAAGATAGTTATCAATTATGTTATTGAAATGTAATCTGATCTGTATCAGTACCTCGGAGCACCACCTGTCTTAACAGGAAATGATAGCCAATTCAGTTCTATCAGTCTCATAAGATATACTAAACAGTAAATCAGGAATTTGAATTAATAGTTAAATTAATTACAATTACCAGAATTAACAGTAAAGCTTGAAGGCTTTTGGAGTTCTTGACACAGAAGAGGTCGACATTTCATTCACCTTTGTGCTCATTAATAACACAGCAAGTATAATTCCAAAAATTATTTTTATTTACAATGAAAACAAATAAACACAGATTCTAACTACCTATATACAGCGTAATGTGTGTAGCTGTGTGTGTGTGTGTGTGGAGAGAGAGAGAGAAAGAGAGAGAGAGGTGGAGGGAGTGTGCGTGAGACGTGTGAAGGAACTACAAAACAAGATGGCGGATCACAAGAAACTACATTCAAATGGAGGTTATCAGAGAACAGGAAGTCTGTCCTGGGTCTCCACCATGTGCTGGAGAACAATGGAACATGGAAGCTAGTCTTTAGCGTCTGCTTCCTGTGTGTCTCTGCTAAAGGACCATTTCTAGAATGAGTTGATGTGAATGCGACTTGTTTTGTAAAACGTCAGGAGTCGTCAGATGGTGTTCAGTTACTGTGTGATGTTGTCTTTGATGTGATATGTGTAGGATTGTGAGTTAACAAGTTAGTAAAGCAGATTAGCATGCAGACCCTGTGTCTGTGGCAGAGCTAACGTTGGTTTACAGGTTGATAACTGCTCCTAATATCATTATCTATAGAACTCAATCACTGTAACAGAATCAACACATCTTCATAAAAGTTAAACCGTTCTATGCATAGCATCAGGTTTAACTAATCTCAGGTAAAGCCCAGTTGTTCCCACTTCCTTGGAAGAGTTCAGTTGTCCTGGCTGAAGGGAAGCTGGTGTCTTCTCCTGTAGGTAGCACCTCCTCCTAACTGTGGTTTGCTGGTTCTGCAGGCGGAGGAGAAGAAGATGGAGTTGATGTTTCAGGAGTCCTTCTTTGCAGCTCCCGGTTGTCCCTTTTGTCCAGACTGAGGAGCTGGTCACTCAGGTCCGTGATGGTTTTCTTGCTGGTTGAGGAAAACACAAAGAAGTTCTGTGAGGCGTCGTTTCCCTGGTTCCGTCCTGGAGAAACCGGTTGGTTTTCCTTGGTTGATGGGAGATCAGACTCTGGGCGCTGATCTCTTGGTCCGGGGAAGGTCTGACCCTCGTGGTCGGGTCAGCCGAGGAGTTGAGGAGTGAAGGCCCCTGGTTGCAGGCCTCTGGTGTTAGCTGTAGCTAACGCTGGGTGAGCTGCCTCCAGCAACCCACCTACTCGGGGAATACTCACTGCAAGACTCTCTGCAAGACTGGTTTTTTCAGGCTTTTGTTGAAAGTTTGTGGATTCGAAGGTGTCGAATCCTGAGAGCTTCAACCAATCAGTGACTGGCTGAGAGCATTTCTTTTCAACAGAAAGCGGGGGAGGATCTGCTGTGGCAAAAGGCCCCCCACACTGGGTGTGATGGTCAACCACATTCCTGCGTCCAAATTCATATGTCATGACTGTGTATCATGACAAACGAAAATTGTGTTTTCTTAGAAATGAACAAACTTTCCGTGGTCTTGTGAGATCCCAACATCCCCCTTGTGTCTTCAGAAGCAGACTCGATGTGTGATTCTGAGGCCATAGATAAGAAAGTTCATTCATCAGTTCATTCATGTGGTAACATCTGGACATTTGGTAACCAACTGGGCATTGTTGGTACTATCTGTCTCTGCTATGCAAGAGAAGTACAAAGAATCCTTCAGGTTATGGAACACAATTCAGATAAACCACAATAACACTGGCATGATGTGAAATAACTAACTTGTTTCCCACTAGGTGTTAGTGAGACACAGGGTTGGTAGTTAGAATGGGTTAAGGTGAGAAGGAGGAGAGGTGTCACCTTGATGAGAGCTGCATGGAAATGCATGTATATGACTATGTGTAAGTCATACTGAGTCCTAACTAGTGTTTCAAACTAGCTATGTGTCTGACAAGGTTGTGCACAAAATATAATCCAAGTGTACTTGTTAAGTGGACAGTGGTGTTTTGGGTCCAATCAGAAGTTAGGCTTACCAAGTTAATAGCAAGGTGTCTTGCTATTACTGTTTAGGGACGGAGTTTCTGCTGCTGCTGACAACTCAAGTCTGCCTAACTGCAGGAAGCAAGGTGGCTACATTGGATTAGCATTTATGTTGATGTCAGTGCAGGGATGGACTATGAGGAGCTCTGGACCGTCTGTGGTTTGTTCGGGGCTCCGGGCGGTAACGCTCCTGGTTGTGGGAGACAGAGAGACGGTCGGAGGCGTTGTCCCTGTCTGAGAAGTCCTCACTGTGCCTGGAACTGTCAGAACTGTCAGAGTGGGCGTCGCTGTCAGACCGGTCACTGTGCACGTCTTGGTTTTAAGTCAGAATCTCCCAGTATGGTCTTCTGCAGCTTCTGTTCTGAGCATGACCATCTCTAGACAGCTGTGGGATGCAGTGGTTACGCTTCTGGGTTCCCTGTTGTCTTTTCACACCCCCCCTCGCCTGTTGTGAGAGGGCTGTGGGGGAGAAGATCTGTTTGACACTGTAGGATTGGAACTGGCAGGTTCAGATGGTTTTGCAATGATTTTGGAAGTGACAGAAGTGTCCCAGACTGCTTGTGTGATCTTCCTGAGCTCATGCATGGATGGAATACCTTTAAGTGTCATGAGTGCAACGTGAACACGTATGGAAGGTTGCAGGTTACGGAAGAACATGGATTTGAGCTTTGGGTTCTCTTCTAAGCCCGGTGCGTTTCTACCCTGAAAGTACGTGTGTCTCAAACGTTGATAAAAATCCCTGGGATTTTCAAGACGTGAATGTTTAATTTGGAGAGCTGCAACTATACAGTCGGTTTCATCAACGGCAGAAGAAAATTCGTCCGTCATCGCTTGGCGAAGCTGAGTGTAGTTGTCTTGCACACTGGGAGGTTGTGTTTGGATAAACTTATGGACCGCTTGTGAGCTGGTTTTCTGCAAAAAGAGAATCCTTTCCCTGTCACTGGTGTGTGGAAGATCAACTAGATGAGTGTCTAACTCTCTCAAATAATCCTCAACATGTTGATCAGAGTTGTCTGGATCAAATATTGGCATGTCTTCTGATAAAAATGTCAGCTCTTTAAACCGAGGGAACTTGGATTTCCTCTCTGATAAAGACAGGACCAAATTAGCATTTGAAAAGGTATGGCTTGACTCGCATACCTCAGGTCTGGGAGGTGTATCGGGGGGAGCTGTGAAGCAGCTGACCCCCCTTCTCCTGTGGACCTGGGAGTCCGAAATTGGATGAGAGAGACTTGGATCAAAGAATCTGGAAGATAATCTAACTGTCTCCTCAAAATCTGAGTCGGAAAACTGGGAAGTCAAGTCATTGTTGACTGTGTCTGTTGACAGACAGGTTGCAGATGACTGGAGTCCCAAAGACATTGGCTCGGTTGGGACAGATTTCACCATCTGTGGGGATCCCTGCTCCTCTTCCACAGAGGATGAATTTGAAAAACCAGAGTCACATTGGCTGGAAGATCTGACTGGGGTTAGATTCTCTGATCTAAGCCTGAACAGTTCTCTTTGTGAGCAGAGTTCTAACTCTGCTGTGTGTAGATCTTTTAGGTAGTGTAATGCTTTCCTACTCGCTGTTCCAGCTTCATGGAAGAGAGAAGCATTTTGCACTTTTAAAAGTTCTACTTCCTTTTCTATGTCTGCTTTAGTTTTACAGGCGAGGGCGGTTTGCCTATGAAAGATTAGAAGCAAACATCTCAACAATGAACCATGGGAAACAAGTTAGTAAAGCAAAGATTAGCATGCAGACCCTGTGTCTGTGGCAGAGCTAACATTGGTTTACTGGTTGATAACTGCTCCTAATATCATTATCTATATAACTCAATCACTGTAACAGAATCAACACATCTTCATAAAAGTTAAATAGTTCTATGCATAGCTTCAGGTTCAACTAATCTCAGGTAAAGCCCAGTTGTTGTTCCCACTTCCTTGAAGGAGTTCAGTTGTTGTCCTGCTGGAGGGAAGCTGGTGTCTTCTCCTGTAGTTAGCACCTCCTGCTAACTGTGGTTGCTGGTTCTGCAGGCTGAGGAGAAGAAGATGGAGTTGATGTTTCAGGAGTCCTTCTTTACAGCTCCTGGTTGTTCCTTTTGTCCAGACTGAGGAGCTGGTCGCTCAGGTCTGTGATGGTTTTCCTGCTGGTTGAGGAAAACACAAAGAAGTTCTGTGAGGCGTCGTTTCCCTGGTCCCGTCCTGAGAAACCGGTTGGTTTTCCTTGGTTGATGGGAGATCAGACTCTGGGCGCTGATCTCTTGGTCCGGGGAAGGTCTGACCCTCGTGGTAGGGTCAGCAGAGGAGTTAAGGAGTGAAGGCCCCTGGTTGCAGGCCTCTGGTGTTAGCTGTATGCTAATGCTGGGTGAGCTGAACTGCTGAGAAGCAGCTCTTCCCACAGTGTTCACAGGACAAAGCTCGCTGCCAGACTCACTTGCAAGACTGGCAAGTGACTGGCCTGTTTTTGCAGGCTTTTGTTGCAATGTGTGGATTCGAAGGTGTTGAATCCTGAGAGCTTCAACCAATCAGTGACTGGCTGAGTGCATGGGGGAAGCATCTTTTCAGCAGAAAGCGGGGGAGGGTCTGCTGTGGCAAAAGATCCCCCCACTGGGTGTGATGGTCAACCACATTCCTGCGTCCGAATTCATATGTCATGACTGTGTATCATGACAAATGAAAATAGTCTTTCCTTAGAAATTAACAAACTTTCCGTGGTCTTGTGAGATCTCAACACTTGTTAATGTGTTATTGGTGAGGCTAAACCTTTCCAATAACAGTTGATTTACCATTTTCTCAGTTTTATGACCAATGTGGAAATACATTTTTCAGATCCATGGATGTGTAAAAAAAATATTTAAAAGACTGCTGATGGTTCAGACAAAGTCTTCAAAAATGCATCTATCATAATTGTACAGAACTAATGCATTTTGTGATGCTTCAGTCTATCTGGCTACAGGTTTGTTTGAGTTTCTGCCTTGGAAAACATAAAATTAGACTATAATGCAATCATTTTAATTATGAGAACAATGATGTGCATCTGAATTTTTGAATCGTGTTTCACTAAGGATCTAGAACAGGGGTCTGCAACTTTCAGGACCAAAAGAGCCACTTTTGTGTTTTTCCACCAGCTTCCACAAGCATTTTTTTTCAGACAATCTTGGCATTATAGAATAGAAAAGATTAGAATTGGAAACAAATAGATATTTTCTTAATCCCAGAGGAAAATTCCTTTAACTTTGCTCCACACAGAATAAATAGAAAGTTGAATATATAATAAGACAGGATAAAAATTTAAAAAGTTTTAAATGAAACATTTTGAATATTTATATGTACAAGGCTTAACAATGACTAATATCAATATAGAAATGATTAAATTAACCAAAACACAGTAAACACTATTTACAGGGAGGAGTTACAGTCTCAATGCCACTTGAAAATAGGACATTTTAGCCATTTTAACCAATTAATTTCTTTTGTAAGCATTTGCTTGTTTCTTTTTTTCTTTTTAACCTTTTTATTCCTTTTGAGAAATCTAATTTATTTAAAGAAAAATTTTCACACTTTACTTACTGTGTCTTTCTTTAAAGTTTTTTTTTAATCCAAAAAATAAAAATAATTTACAAAATATCTCGGTTGTCTAAATAAAGTAAAATGTTTGTTTCAGTATCATCGAGTGAAAGCTTCAGTGAGCCATTACAAAAGGGCCAAAGAGTCACATGTTGCTCCAGAACTTCCGGTTTGCAGACCCGAGGTCTAGAAAGTAAGATTCAAGCAGTTTCTACAGGAGCCTGGTGTTCACATTATTACATGGTAACTCTAAATTGGATGATACACAGCAGCAGCAGCACCTGCACTTCATGATACAGCTCTGATTAAGTTTCCATCAGGAAAGTGACCTCATTCAATAACTTCTACACTTCTGTCTGTAGCCTCCAAAGTGGCCATGATGAGCTATGCTCATTGCAGAAATTCAACAGAAGATTTGTATAATTTGAAGATATTGAAGTTTAAAAATGTAAAAATACTCAAAAAAGAGTTGTTTTTGCAAGTATTTTAGTGAGGTGCCTTCCTTCATCAAGCAACAGAAAGCATTTAGCACTTGGAGTTTGAGTAAAAGAAAGGGAGAATGTTTAAGAAGTTTGCATGGAATAATGAAAAAGGAGCTCTGGTTACCGTGCTGTTATGAGCTAAAGGAGAAGAAAGCTCCTGACATTCACCCAAAAGGATGGAAGCAGCAAATACGACCACAGTTGTGACCATGGTGATCAGGAGACTCTCCAGAAGTCTGAAAGAAGAAGAGGGTCAGAACCAAGGGGAGGCTGTGAAGACAGATGGCTGTGTTTGAGTGGAGGCACTGACCGGATGAACTTAGCCTTCGGGTGGATGTGTCGCAGGCGATACTTGGCTATGCTCTTGTTGATGCAGTTGAAGAGTGCGCCCAGCAGACCCCCCACCACCCCCATCAGGATGAAGAAGGCCAGATCCACCGCAGTCCACAGGTGGCAGCTCTTATGTCCATCTGAACACTGAGGAGCCACAGGGGGCCACCACGCACCATTCAGATTATATTGTCACACATCACTCAGATTATATTCTCACACTGTCACATGAACAGAAAACTATTCACTGACAACATCAGATCAGACTGCTGCAGAAACTACAGCAACTCATGTAGCAGAACAAAGTAAATCAGAGTGCTGCAGAAACACAAATCTGCTGATTGAAAAAAAAGAAGGAAAAACCGTATTTACTTTAAACTCTCCGAAGTTGAGCAGGCCAGGCAGTTGGAAAGAGCCCCACTTATTGAAGCTGATCCCCGACCGGAAGAAGTTGAGGATAAAAGTTGCTGACATGGAGCAGAACAGCTGAAACAGGAGATAAAACAGACAGATTCAATCAGAGTTCACCCCCACACACAGCGAGAAGCCGTAAAAACAAGATCGTGCAGATAAAACGGAGAAATTAAGGACCCATTTTACAGATCATAGCTGAGGGTAAATCTGACTTTGTTTTTCTCAGCACATAGAGATAATGATTTAAGATCACAAACACTGAGTTTCATGCTCACACAAGCACAGAGTACTTTCAGTTTGTGCATAACTCAGAAGATATGCATGGCTGCAACAGAAAGATTTGATGGAGAGCAAAGTGCCTACAATATAAACTTACAATTAATAACACCCAGTTTGAAGACCACATCATGTGTATCTATTAACCAATAATGTGATAACTTTGGCCATTTAGATGTAATAAAGACAATAATGAAGTAACTTTCTAGCCATGAAACTACTGTAATTTCGGGATCATAAGACGCAAATTTTTTCACAAGCCTTAAACCCTGCGGCTTATAAAAAGACGCGGCGAATTTAAGGATTTTCATGGGTTAACGGGCATGCCAATGACCATCTGGATGATCCAGGAATGCGAGAAGGTCATGTGGTGTGATGAGACAAAAGTGGAGCTTTTTGGTCTAAACTCCACTCGCCGTGTTTGGAGAAAGAAGAAGGATGAGTACAACTCCAAGAACACCATCCCAACTGTGAAGCATGGAGGTGGAAACATCATTCTTTGGGGATGTTGTAGAATATCTAAGATCTGTTTGATTTCGGGCCTACGTATTCACTGATATTTATGACACCTGTCAGGTCACTGCCACCCCAGGCCGGTTACGTTGTTGTTAGATTTGAGCCCCTTAATCAACGTTGTTTTTACGGTTTTCCCCATGTGCTTCTCTTTCTCTTTTTTCTTTCCCTGTTGTGGCTTCTCATCTTTCACAGGGAGGGTGGGGGCTGAGGCTCCTGCGAAGAGCCCTCCGTCACCACCCTCATCCTCTGATTCGCCTTCTTCTTCCTCCTCTGACTGTGACTCCTCCTTTTTGGACCGCCCCTTGGCTTTTCCTGAATCTGCACTCTGTCCATGTCCTGCGCTCTGACCGGACCTCTTCCCTGACTTATTAAACAAACCTGAGGCAGCGGCAGCCATTAACAGAAACTCAGTGTCTTTTCTGCATTCCTCTACTCTGTCCATGATCTTGCTCTTTTCTGTCTGTACCTTTTCTACTTCGCACTGCAACTTCTGAACGGCTTCCTGGTTCTCTCTCTCCTCCATCTGCATCTGTCCCTCACTCAATTGCGGACACTGCAATGCCTGCTTGTTTGAAAATAGTGAACACTCCGGTGATACCGCAAATGGATGCGTCAGCTCGGCGGCTGCGCTGTCAAAGACCGTCAGATTACACAATCCCAAAGTTTGTCGCATGTGTTCAGTCGTTTGTAAGTTTGCAGGTTGGCGCTTCAACCATCCAAACAGCATAGCCTTAACTCTCTTTTTAGCACAATCAGGGTGTTTGTTCATGATTTTTATCATTTCCAAAGATCGTGTTTGAAGCACAGATTCCAGAATCGGTATGTGTTTGTCATTACATTTTGCAGACTCCTCCTCTATCATATTTTTTAGATCAGGAGTTGCCCAGTCAAATTGTTTTTCATTTGATTTCATGTTTCCAGCAACTTGTTTCCAAACTGTTACACACTCAGACATGTAGTTTGCATCCCAAGCAGATAAATCAACGGACGGCTGAAAAACTCTCTCTGCCAAATCCAATAAACAATCCAGAAATGACCCTCCCACGGGCCAAGAACCTCCAGTTCTCAAGTTAATCAACACCGTGAACGGAACCACATGATGCCATCCTTTAGTTCTGCCAATCAGCCCTGCTGGCGTGGATCGGCTGTACTTTTTCTCCAAAACCTCCTGTGGGTCTGCATGCTCAGTTTGTGTGTCAGTTGTATCTGCATTCAATGTGTGTGCGTCTTTACTGCGTTTATTTTTTGCCTTGTTTGACATTTTCGTGTTTCCAATCTTTATGTTTTGACCTTTTTCAACTCTTTTGTGGACTGATTTGACTGTGTGTTACCCATGTTTACAGACAATTCACAAAATGTTAGTAAAACGGGGGTTACATGCAACAACACACAAAACAACACAAAGCAAGACACGCTGCACGTCTCAACAATTCCCAGAGCATCTTTTTTTTTTTTTTTTTTAAATAATAAAGTTTCAAACAATAGTGAATTTTAGTGCGTTGGTGAAGAATTATTTGCAGTATTAATGGAGAATGGTATGCATCCCAATTTCTCCTCCTGTGGAGTCCTCGCCTAAATACTCCACAGTCCTGGCACCAGCATTGGTGGCGCCAGCTTGGGCTGTTCTCATAACAGACTTTGTTACTGCTCGCCGGCAGTGATAAGACCTCAAGACTTTCTGATCACCCGTAACTCGTCACTCAAAAAAATGACAAGACCAACAGGCTCACAGAAAGTGATCTCCTATCAGAGATCAGGTATAAAACTCATCGATCCTGCACCAGCCCACCACAGTGTTGAGTGACGTGCTGAGCAGATCGGACATAAATTCACACAAACAAGACAGACAATTGAACACGAGGCTTCCACAAGCCCTCCAGCTAGCCGCACGCTCACAACTGTTATTCACACAAAACCTCCCAGCTAGCAACGCTCACAACTGGGGCATCTCTCAGGAGTCCTTGCCCGAACTGCGCGAGGAGACTTCAGTCAGTGTCCCGAGAGGAACTTTCAATAATCAATCACCAACAAAATCCCAACAGAGTGCGACTGTTGTTCATTAACCAATTATTCAACTTCCATACTCACGGCCTCACTTTTAACACTTTAATCAATTTTCAATTATCCATAACATTTACTCAATTAGTTCTTTGTTTTCGTCAAACAATAACATGGCAAGGCAGAATAAAACATTTTGCTCTTACCATGCTTGTTGTTCTCTTGAAATCCTGTTCGTGACGCCAATCTGTTGAGCATTTGTTTTCTGTTCTTCAGTGATGGCCGGAGGTTCGGAAAGATGAAACTGAGACTCAAGGCTTAAGATGCAGAGTGGAATTTATTCAGACGTAAAGCCGGAGCGCTCCCACACCTGACAGACAAAGACACATTCCCCAAACCATCCTCACACACACACAGGCATGCACAATCTGCCCCCCACCGACAAACTCTTCCCCCTTGTATCTAAAGTTGTTTCCCTGTAATCTCATCCTCCGAGGCCAGTTGCTGGCGCCACCAGTAAAAACAACGTTGATTACTCAAATGGCTCAAATCTAACAACACGCAACTGGCCTGGGGGGCAGTGACCTGACAGATGTCATAAATATCAGTGAATATGTAGGCCCGAAATCAAACAGATCTTAGATATTCTACAACAGGGGATACTTTTCTGCAAAGGGACAACTTTTGCAACTGCAACTGCACCGTATTGAGGGGAGGATGGATGGGGCCATGTATCGTGAGATCTTGGCCAACAATCTCCTTCCCTCAGTAAGAGCATTGAAGATGGGTCGTGGCTGGGTCTTCCAGCATGACAATGACCCGAAACACACAGCCAACGCAACTAAGGAGTGGCTCCGTAGGAAGCATCTCAAGGTCCTGGAGTGGCCTCGCCAGTCTCCAGACCTGAATCCAATAGAAAATCTTTGGAGAGAGCTGAAAGTCCGTGTTGCCCAGCGACCGCCACGAAACCTGAGCGCTCTGGAGAAGATCTGTATGGAGTGGGCCGAAATCCCAGCTGTAGTGTGTGCAAAACTGGTGAAGAACTACAGAAAATGTCTGATCTCTGTAATTGCAAACAAAGGTTTCTGTACCAAATATTGAGTTCTATTTGTCTGATGTATCAAATACTTAGGACATGCAATACAATGGAAATTAATTATTTAGAAATCATCCACTGTGATTTTCTGCATTTTTGTTTTAGATTCTGTCTCTCACAGTTGAAGAGTACCTTTGATACAAATTACAGACCTCTAGATGCTTTGTAAGTGGGACAACTTTAAAAAGCAGCAGTGTATCAAATACTTGTTCTCCCCACTGTGTGTGTATATATATATATATATATACACACACACACACACACACATATATATATATATATACCCCCCAAATACAACACAGTCATTTCTAGGTGCTTTTAACAGAGAAAAGAGAAAAACCCAATGAATCTATGTGGGCAAGCCGATTTATTTGCAACTGTAGAAAGGAAAAAAAATCCCTCTCACAGGAAGAAACTTTTGCAGAAACCAGACTCAGAGGTGGCGGCATTCTGCTGATCGGTTGGGGTAAGGGGATAGGGAAGATGAAAGGATAGAATAGACAAAGAGATAGATTGGGGGTGAGATACAAACCTTGATTTGGGTAATCAGCGAGAAACAGACCTTGGTTCAGGTAGCGGGGAGAGAGAGAGGTAGAGAGAGGCCGGGTGGGAGATGTTTTGAAACAGCCCTAACTGTAAGCTTTAGTACAGTGATTCCCAACCGGGGGTACGCGGACCCCTAGGGGTACGCGAGGGTATTGCAGGGGGTACGCAGAAAGATTATAAATTAGCCTACAGTATCCACACACACAAAAAATTTTTTTATACTATATTATATTGTATTGTATCATGAATTTTAGTAAGGCCATACGTTTATTTTCCATGAGTAGCAGTTCGTCCACAGTGATTGTAACACTACAATGCACATAATATGAAAAGACTATAAAGTGGCGCGCTTTAAAAAAAAAAAAAAAAAGGTTCACGTTCTTGCTGCGGGCGCGCACGATTCGCGAAGCTAGCTATCTCTAGCTGCATACCGACTGTAAACATGGATGCATGGCTAGGCAGGAGTAAACGTCCAGCTACCACTACTGCTACCGTCGCCTCGGACGCAGGCACAGGGGAGCCCAGTGAAAAAAGGAATTATGAAAGACTTGTGAAAGACAAGCAAGCGCAAGTGTCTCATTAAAAGGTATGTTTTTACACTCACAATAATTGTTTTATTTAAATGAGCAGTTGGATAGATAGAAAGACAAAGGGTTAAATATAAGTACACATTAAGGCGAATAATCACACACGAGAGAGGGGGTACTTTTCACATGGAAACCAGCTCAAGGGGTACACTGGTCAAAAAAGGTTGGGAACCACTGCTTTAGTAAATAGAAACGTTTTGAGTCTCGCCTTAAAAGTAGACTGTTTCACACTTTAACTGAAACTGACTATTGAAGAAACATTTTTTTAAAATTCTGTGTAAATGTTATATCATACACATTAAAAATTATTGTGTTCGGCCTTCAATAATAAATGTTCAATAATTAGATTGTAAATTGACAGGATCCGACTTGCTGTTGTTCAGAATGTATTTTATGTTGTTGATGATTGTTCATCTTTTCCTCAGCACCTTTATTTTGACTCAGGAAGTGATTCACCACAAGAGCCAGAGCTACAGCTGAAGCTGCATGCACCAGGGTCACATTTGCACACAGGGAGCTGGAACTGAAAAAATAGAAAGCTAAGTTTTAGAAAAAGCTACTCTCTAAGTAGATTTACAAGTGCGTGAACTGGAGAGAGCAGCTACTGCTGCTGTTACAGAAGCTGAAATCTTAGAAGGTGCAGCAGGGAGAGAGAGTCAAGACATGTGCAGCACAAAGAGCAGCATCTCTTCAAAAACAAAAAGTAGTCAAGTTGACTCATATTTAGAACACCAAGCTCAAGTCAGCTTTAACACCAATGCACTCCCTCCAGACCAACCAACCTCTCTCTTTGTAAAAGATTCACCGCAATGGGAACCCCTGAATCAGGGCCCTTCATCATGCAAACACAGCAGCTATCCAGACCACTCACCTGTTGCTCCAGCCCCTCATATGATAGACTTTGCTAAGTATCTGGCCCGAAAAGAGCGTGTCACTACTCACTAAATTTGATGATCAACCTGAAAGCTTCAGAGCATGGCAACCCTCCTTCTTCAACATTATTCAGGGTTTAGAGCTAACTGCCAGATAGACCTGCTTGTAAGATGGCTTGTTAACAAATTGGCTTGTTAACAAATTGGCTGAACACATAAAGAGGATTCAGCTGTCATGGTCAAGACTCCAGGAGTGCTATGCCACCCCCGAAGTGATTGAGAGTGCAATGTTTAAATGGCTTGACAACTTCCCTTGTCTCACTTCAAGGGAGAATATCAAATTAAGAGAGCTTCGTGACCTCGTCTGAGAGCTACAATCAGCTAAAGAGGATGAGTACCTGCCTGGTTACCTGGACACACCCCGAGGCATTAACCCCACTGTCCAAAAGTTGCCACCAAACCTACAAGACAAATGGCTTTCTGTTAGTTCAAACTACAAGGGACAATATGGAGTTTGCTTTCCTCTTTTTTCGCTGATTTTGTCAGGCAAAGGCCAGAAACGACCCCAGCTTCATTCTGTCGAACATCGACCGTACTCCTTATTGCAATGAAAGGCCCACACAAGCATGATCAGCCAAAGTAATCTATCTCTGTTCATAAGACTGAGGTGCACACAACAGTTGATGCAAGCCTCATGGAAAGAAAAGAATTAGGTAAGAAAAACAGCTGTGACCCAGCAAAGCACTGTCCACTTCACAACAAACCGCATCCCCTGGACAAATGTAGAGCTTCTGAAATGAAACCTCTGATGGAATGCAAAGAGCTACTGAGAGGATACAGAGGGTGTTTCAGATGTTGCTCTGCAACCATGATGCATCCAGACTCAACCTCCCCATGAACGGCTCTCCAGCGGTGGAGCATAACACGCAGCATCATGACAACATCCCACCAGAGGTAACTTCAAGATGCACTGAAGTTTGTGGTGAAAGTCTTCCAGCTTAGCCGTGTGCAAAATATGCTTGGTACGAATGTTCCCACACAAGCAAAGAGAACATACACAGTTAAGATGTATGCAATCCTTGATGACCAACACAACAAAATGTATGCGCAGAGGAAGCAACACCATTTCACAAAAATGCGGAGTGTTGGTACTTGCCAATTTTCAGGGTGTACCACCCCCAGAAGACGGGCCAAATCAGAGTAGTAGTTAACTTGAGTGGCATCTCCCGAAACAGCGCTCTACTTTTGGGCCCCGACAAACCACTCTCTCCTCGGAGTGTTGGATAGGTTCAGAAAGAAACCCATCGCACTGATTACATAGGCCAAGCAAGTGCAGTGAGGGGAAGAGGGAGATTTAACCAGAAGAGTCTGAGTCGCAAGAAGCTAATGCCTGCTTAAGCTTTAAGTTTCAGAGTAAACACATTACTAAGTATTTATGTGTTAAATGTGTAATGTTTAGAATGATAAGGTTTAAATGTTTAAATGTGTATTTGAGAACAAAGAAACATCAAGGTGTAAGGTGCACCCCTCACCACCAGGGGTCTCTACCAACTCTGTCACACCCAGAGGAGCAGGCTGCTCTTGGAACCTGAGACAAGGAGATTGGTTAAGACAGGGCCTGGTGCCACAGGGTGCCTGAAGATGACTGTCAGGTATAAAACCCCAATGGTGCAAGCCCCTGTTATCTCTAAGTTGGATAAAAACATTGATCGTAACAGATCAGGTCAGCATGGAGCCACAAAGAGCCACGTGGATCCCCCAGGACCAGATTCTAACTGAATGGCCAAGTTAAGAAAGCCGTGAGAAATATTTTCACTTTTCTTCTGTTTTTGGGTTCCTCGGAACACAGTGAATGTCTCTCCTCCCCTCTGCCCAGGGCTTCACTCTGCTGTAGCTGAAAGCAATGCCCAATGGTTCCGGATTCGGGATGCTGAATCCAGACCTCACAACAGACAAGTTACCATGGCCTCATGGAATTGAACAACACATCACGGACGAACACTGAGAGAGCTTTTGTCTGGGCAGCGTTGTCAAATTAGCCTGAAGCCAATATATGCAATGTGTTTACTGTGTCACAGATAATGCAGCCAGCAATGAAGCTGCCATCTGTTTATTCATACACACCACAATGAGTACGATACTCCATTAATTTACCTCAGACACCATAGATCCAGATGAGCTGCACCCCGATCTCTGTGTGATAGAACTGGGAATCAGAACCGAACTTTCTCACCAGAACTCTCCTTCTCTTTTCTCCCTCTTTTACTCACACCGCGTGCACCCGGATTCTTCACAGAAAAAAACGTCAGGAAATAAATAATAACACGATTAATGAAATAAACAATAACCAAATAACCCTCTCTGAGTTCTTCACAGAAAAAAGTGTTCTCTATTATATTGGTCAATAACAAATGAAGTCCTGTCCCTGTTCCTCTTCATCTTCCTGCTCACTCAATTTTTTTCTGAACCATAAAAAGTTATGAAACTTCAGGATTAGAAAGTCAAAATAATCAAAAATACCTTGTTTTAGTAGAAGTTATTTTTATGTATTGAATTCGAGTGGGTTTTTAATACGTTCGGGCGACGATCTGAATGTTTATGGTTAAGTTAAAAATTCAAAATGGCGGACGATGGGGAGTTTCCCCGAGGGAATCCTGAGGAATTATGCGACGCTATCCAATCAAAATGCATGTTTTACAGGCAAGACGCAACATCACTGACCTGAATGGGGATCACGAATCGGGGAAAAAATAGCGGTCGAGATTGTCGCCAAGTGTCTTCCCATCAGTGTTCACGTGAGAATCACGTGATCGCACTATTGGGGCGAGAAATGGTGGCCCCCAGCAGTGGCATGAGCTGTTGGCGATACCAAGTGATTTTTGCCAAAAACACTTAAAAATAATTGCCAAAAAAACCACTAGTCCGTTCAGGCAAGCTGGGTAGAGGATTTATTTGCCCGAGCAAAGCTTTTACTAGCCCCGGACGTTCGAGCAAGCCTTAAGGTCGAGCCCTGACTGTATATGAAAAAAAATCAAAATGCGTCTCTGGTATTGTTCAGGAGGCCGGGCCACATGTGGAGGCAGACCATATCCGGACCGCTGGCCATAGTTTGGGGACCACTGCTTTCGGGGCTTTGTACGTTACTATTGTAGCATCCAATAAGACAAGTTCCTTGTCTGCAAAGCTGCTTTATTTTTAAACAGAACCAGCTGCTCCTCTGTTCTCCGTCGAACTGAGACATACACATACAGGGCATGCAGTCATCTGACCTGCCCCCTTCTCCACTCTCAGCCAATCGCAGGCCAACCCGTTCTAACAGGGGTATCAGCTGATTCAGGTAACAGAAAAGAATTGGAACCAACCATTGTCTTCAATAAACCTTGACATTGCAATAAGCCCCCCTCTTTTTAAATTAGTCAATGAATGAAATACTTTATTTGTCTGGGAGGGGGGCAAATAAAGTCGCATAGACCATGAGTCAGATATAAATACAACAAAGAATGAAGGACAAAAGTCAAACATGTGCAGGTGCAGGAGGCAGGGATCAGCAGAGTTTTGGGTAAAACCGGTTCTAATTTTTATGTTTAGACGATGGAGGGTAGCGTTGGCAGCTGCTGAAAGTAACTAAAAAAGTAACCTGTAATCTAACTTAGTTACTTTTAAAAACAAGTAATCCTTGAAGTAACTAAGTTACTTTTTAAAGGAGTAACTAGTAATCCTTGATCAGATTAGGGTTTTTTTTTTAAAGTAACTGTGGCAACACTGTACACAAGCCATTTCAGTCTGAAACATGTGAGATTCCAGGCTACCCATACATTCGAAGACAAACTCACCTAAGAGTGGTTTCAGTGGTTTTCCACATGGCAGTCTTTGCTGAGAGCTATGTCTTTCTTGGTCCATTAAGCCAATTATTTCAAGTGAGACAATTGAGAGTGCAAAGGATGGCATAAGTGCAACAGATCTTGTATTCCAGAAGAGCTGGGCACAGCAAAGTCAGTCATACTTCAATGTGTGCAAAAAGATGCATATCAAGAAGAGTATGGTGCACTTAAAAAGAACAGAGCCATCTCAAAATCAGGTGCAATCCTGAACCTCGACCCTTTCATGTGCGACGGTCTCTTGCAGACTGGTGGACGACTGCCACGGAACCTGAGGTGAGAAACCCAGTCATTCTTCAAAAACAAAGCCATGTTACAAAACTGCTTGAGACATCATCATGTAAAGGTAGAACACCAGGGGCCACTGTTAACAGAGGGAGCAGTGAGGGCAGCTTGCCGCGATGCCTTTCGAGTTTCCCGTGGCCTCCATGGCTTTGGAGTCCCCACACCCCTTGTCTTTGGGCCGTCAGGCGCCGGTGCCCTGTGTCTGCCCCTGTGTCTCACCTTGTGTTTCAAATTAACCAATGGCCTTCTCCCTCTGTGTGCTCCTATCGTTGTTTTCCACCTGTGTCCAACCCTTACTTGTGTATTTAAACTACTCTCCCGAAGTCGTCTTTGTCGGTTTGTCTTGTCAACATGTCTGGTCAACTTGTCTCCTTGTCGCTCCTTTCGTTGCCCTTGTGTCTCCTGCATTTCCTCGTGTTCCCTGGACTGCAATAAACCTGCTTTTTATGGAACTCTTTGAGTCTGCGCTTGGGTCCCTCCGCACACCACTGCCTATACCTGACAACATGGGAGTTCAATCCTCCACACGCATCCCACATGGGGGCACGTGGGAATGCATGATTGGCAAAACCCACAGGATACCGGAACACATGCTGCTGAAAAACAAATATATCTACCTGACTCATGAGGTCCTTTTCTACTTTACTGACAGAGGTGTCTGCCACTGTCATTGCAAGACCATTAGTTCCAGTTTCCTCCGATCCCACTTCTCTGATGCTTTTGACTCCAGCTAAGCTGGAGTCACTCAAAAATCAGGTGTGCCTGCTCTAGCTGAGGGTTTCACTGAAAAGGATCTGTTCAAGTGCAAAGCGTTGTGTCGGGATTTCTTACCTCATAAGGATCACTAGGAACCATTTATGTTGTATTTGGCTATCGATAATGATTAATAATGATCAAAGATAGTTATTAATTATGTTATTGAAAATTTTATCTGATCTGTATCAGATACCGCGGAGCACCACCTGTCTTAACAGGAAATGATAGCCAATTCAGTTATATCAGTCCCATAAGATATACTAAACAGTTAATCAGGAATTTTAATTAATAGTTAAATTACTTACAAATACAAGAATTAACAGTAAAGCTTCAAGGATTTTGGAGTTCATGACACAGAAGAGGTTGACATTTTATTCACCTTTGTGCTCATTAATAACACAGCAAGTATGATTCCAAAAATTGTATATATTTACAATGAAAACAAATAAAACACAGATTCTAACTACCTATATACAGCATGGTGTGTGTATGAAGAGAGAGAGAGAGAGAGAGAGAGAGAGAGAGAGGTGGAGTTGAGAGGTGGGAGTGCGTGTGTGAGATGTGTGATGGAACTACAAAACAAGATGGCGGATCACAAGATACTACATTCCAAATGGAGGTTATCAGAGAGCAGGAAGTCTGTCCTGGGTCTCCACCATGTGCTGGGAGAACAATGGAACATGGAAACTAGTCTTTAGCGTCTGCTTCCTGTGTGTCTCTGCTAAAGAACCATTTTTAGAATGACTTGATGTGAATGTGATTTGCTTTGTAAAACGTCAGGAGTCATCAGATGGTGTTCAGTTACTGTGTGATGTTGTCTTTGATGTGATATGTGTAGGATTGTGAGTTAACAAGTTAGTAAAGCAAAGATTAGCATGCAGACCCTGTGTCTGTGGCAGAGCTAACAGTTTACAGGTTGATAACTGCTCCTAATATCATTATCTATAGAACTCAATCAATGTAATAGTATCAACACATCTTCATAAAGTTAAACAGTTCTATGCATAGCATCAGGTTTAACTAATCTCAGGTAAAGCCCAGTTGTTGTTCCCACTTCCTTGAAGGAGTTCAGTTGTTGTCCTGCTGGAGGGAAGCTGGCGTCTTCTCCTGTAGTTAGCATCTCCTGCTAACTGTGGTTGCTGGTTCTGCAGGCTGAGGAGAAGAAGATGAAGTTGATGTTTCAGGAGTCCTTCTTTGCAGCTCCTGGTTGTTCCTTTTATCCAGACTGAGGAGCTGGTCGCTCAGGTCTGTGATGGTTTTCCTGCTGGTTGAGGAAAACACAAAGAAGTTCTGTGAGGCGTCGTTTCCCTGGTCCCGTCTTCGAGAAACTGGTTGGTTTTCCCTGGTTGATGGGGGATCAGACTCTGGGTGCTGGTCTCTGGCTCAGGGGAAGGTCTGACCTCGTGGTCGGGTCAGCAGAGGAGTTGAGGAGTGAAGGCCCCTGGTTGCAGGCCTCTGGTTGCAGGCCTCTGATGTTAGCTGTATGCTAACGTTGGATGAGCTGAGCTCCTGGGACGCAGCTCCTCCCGGGTGTTCACAGGAGAAGATTTGGGGCAAGACTCTCTGCAAGACTGCCTGAAGACTCTCTTCCAAAGGCTTTTGATTGAACGTTTGTGGATTTGAAGGTGTCAAATCCTGAGAGCTTCACCCAATCAGTGACTGGCTGAGAGCATGGGGGAAGTGTCTTTTGAGCAGAAAGGGGGTGAGGATACGCATGGGTCTGCCGTGGCAAAAGGTCCCCCCGCCCGGGTGTGATGGTCAATCACATTTCTGGGTCCGAATTCACATGTCATGACTGTGTATCATGACAAATGAAAATTGTCTTTCCCTAAAAATGAACAAACTTTCCGTGGTCTTGTGAGATCCCAACAGTTGGCAAATGAGTTTTGGAAATGATAGAGAAGTGAATACCTTCACACTCTTCAGCCACATCGCAGGTGGCACAACAAATGCTGAAACCTGCAAACCGGGGACATGGTGCTGATCAAACTGAATCTCTCACCTAGTGGTCAATGGGCGTGGTCACCTCCACATTCTCAAGCAATGATGGAAAGGTCCGAAAAATAGAAGTCAGGACAATATCACAGGAAAAAGATAGGACCTGTCTCTGAAGTAGTTTTGCTTGGGTCGACTGAAGGTAAAAGGAGAGTGGACGGTGGTTAAGTGACATCAGTCAATGCTAGACAGGGAGTGTTCTGCCTTCAGTAATAAATGTTCAAAAATTAGATTGTAAATTGATAGGTTCAGACTTCCTGGAGTTCAGAATGTATTTTATGTTGTTGATTGTTCATTGCCAGAGTGCCTTTATTTTGACACAGGAAGTGATTCTCCGGAAGTAATAACACACATTCAGTGAAAGTTGTATAAGTTCTTCCCACATCCTGTTTGTTCAGTTTTCATGTGCCCAATCCATGAAGGAGCAATAACTAAGTTTTGACTGTGTTTTGACCTCGTATGACAATAATTTATGAGATAATTCGTTAGCATCAGTAGTAAGTAGCATCTGTGCTCATCAGCATCTGTGCTAATTGGCTTCCATGCTAATTAGCATATGCACTGAGGTAGGCAGTTTATGTTATGACAGTTACATGTGCCAGTTGTTGCTATGTGCTAGTTTAGCCATGTTTATCCTCATGTTTACCTGTGTACCAGTGTTGTATCTTTGTAACAGAGATTTGGTGGGTTTTTTTTCTTAAACTCTGATTGTCAGTGACTTACCAGGAACAGGTCATTAAAGTAGCAAGGCTGCTCACTTCCCTGGCTCTCAAAAGAGTTTGGCTGACTGTTTCATCTATGTCAACACTACAGCAGACATAGCACACAGAGAGAACAGTATAGTTCATATGTTGGATATAAAAGGTTTTTGTGTGTGTTTAGTGTCAGTGTGGCCGTGAGTAAAATACGCAATCAATTACAAAGCCCCTAATTATTTTTGAATTATTGTTACTAAACTCAATGCACTACTTCATGAACAAACAGATTATCTGATTATTTTATAATCTAGAGCAAAATGTTTGGATGTTCAGTCCAGAAAAATACAAATTACTTTTTAATCCTTCAATCTACAAGAGGGTGGTGGTTAAAGCTCTACTTCTGTATCGCAAAGTTACGTAGTTATATCATTACTATTTACGTAGTTATAATGTTACTATATCCACAGATTAAATATCCCTTACCACTTTCCAGGTCAGAGCCTGGTTCCAGAAGGAGGAACCTTCCTCCAGACTGAAGAGAGTTCCTCCAATTGGTGCACCGAAGGCTGCAGCAACTCCTGCAGCTGCTCCAGCTGACACAAAGTCCCGCTTGTCCCTGAAGGAAGAGGAAGATGAGGAAGAGAAGAAGAAATGGAACAAGAAGAAGTTGAGATAAGAAATACATTCATGGAGCAAAATAAAAACAATATTAACTTTTATTTGTGTTTAAATTTTTGCCAGTAAATTAACATCATAGGGGAAAGACAAAATTAGAAAAACCGTTCAACATGAAATAGGATGTATTAACAGGACAACCTTCGCCCTGACTGCCATACCTGTCACTTCGAAAGTATGGAAAATCAAATTTGATACTCTTGAAAGTGATGCTCTGAAACTGAGGAAGGAAAATAAAAACGACTTCAGCAAGTCAAATACACGAATATAACACACATTGCTGCACATAAATTTACTCAGACGTCATTCAAACACATTTACTTTCTTTTCCATCAGAAGAAACTAAGTGAATGTTCATTTTGAGACACAGCTCGAGTGTCAAATATGAGGCCCATGGGCCAAGACCGGCCCACAGGAGGCTCAAAAATAGCTGCCAAACCACCAAGCAAACAACTATTGAAGTTCTCTTGAATATTTCATTGTATTTTGTACCAGACAGTTTCATTAAAATGGGCTTTTTTGTTGAGATTGGAGTCATTTTCTGTGGTAATTGTTGGGTTTTGTGAAAATGTAGACATTTTTACAATTTGTATGTTCTGCACCACAACAAAGAAAAACTAAGTTTAAATGTGATGTTTGTCATGGCACTCAGGTTTTATTCCTACATTTTACATACTACACTATTCTACATTGAGCCAGCCTGGCCTCAGACCTCTTTCTCTCTTCATATGAGAAAAAGTTGATTAAACGAACTGCTCCAAGTCAGATCAGGGTGGGAGTTCTCTGAGTTTCACTGTTAAATGGAAGAATAAAATCAATGTTTAGTGAGTGAAGGATGAGCAGGTGTACCTGAGGAAGTCCAGCTCCCACAATGGCTCCACTGTGGATCATCGGACCCTCTTTCCCCACAAACAGACCTGAGCAGACAGAAAAACAGTGTGAAGCAGCTGGACAATCCAAGCAGGCTGTTCTTTGGTGTTTTCCTGAGGCCTGCGTGGTATGAACCATGTCTGTGCTTTGGAATAACAGTGCTCTTTTTCTTCTTGGACCTTTTTTTTTTTTTTTTTATAATATTTTTATTGTATTTTCAAACAAACGACAAACACAACAACACAATAGCTCACATACAGCACTATATACATTTGTCTAGATTAAGATACTTCTCAATTGTTGACAGTAACCACATAAGGTATCAGCTCAGAACACAGACATCCCAGTACAAGAAGATGAACAGGTTGTACACAAAGCATATCACGCTGACCTCGGGAATCCCCGCAAAAGCGTTGATGATACAGTAGGACCAACATGTTGTAAATAAAGATCCCAGACTCTGTAAAATGCATTCAATCTTGAGTGAGACATACAGGTAATTAGTTCACTTGGAATGCAGTCCCTGATTATAGTGTGCCATGATCTTAAAGTTGGGGCAGACTCACCAATCCAAAAAGATAGGATATTTTTCCGAGCAGCAAAGGTCAGGATATTATAAAGCCTCTTGTGATCTCTGTTGGTGATACCTTTGTCTGTTAGACCAAGTAAGAGACACTTAGGGTCCAGCTGGATTGGGATATTGAAAATAGAGCACAGTACATTTACAATGCTGGACCAATATCGCTGCAATTTAACACAAGACCACATGCAGTGAACATAACTAACCATCTCAGATTTACATTTCCAGCACAGTGGTGAAACGTTGGGGTCCATTTTGTCTTAATGCCAGGTGTTATATGGATACGGTGCACCTTATATATATTATATATTGACCTGGTCCGATTGCACACAGAAATATTCATAGCATTGGACCAAACATTTTGCCACTGGAATTCGCCGATGGTGATGTTTAAATCCCTCTCCCAGGCTTGCCTTGTGGGCTGTGATGATAGAGGTGAGTTTAAGTTCAGGGCTCTGTAAAAGATTGTGATATGCTTCCTATCTATGGAGAGAGAGAGAGCGCTTTTTCAACATGTGAAGTGGTGTTCCATCCATCCATCCATCCATCCATCCATTGGCTACCGCTTTATCCGGGGCCGGGTCGCGGAGGCAGCAGTCCAAGCAGAGTTGCCCAGACTTCCCTCGCCCCAGACACTTCCTCCAGCTCCTCCGGTGGCACCCCAAGGCGTTCCCAGGCCAGCCGAGAGACATAGTCTCTCCAGCGTGTCCTGGGTCTGCCCCGAGGCCTCCTACCGGAGGGACATGCCCGGAACACCTCCCTAGGGAGGCGTCCGGGGGGCATCCGAAATAGATGCCCGAGCCACCTCAGCTGGCTCCTCTCGATGTGGAGGAGCAGCGGCTCTACTCCGAGCTCCTCCCTGGTGACTGAGCTCCTCACCCTATCTCTAAGGGTGCGCCCAGCCACCCTACGGAGGAAGCTCATTTCAGCCGCTTGTATCCGGGATCTCGTTCTTTCGGTCATGACCCATAGTTCATGACCATAGGTGAGGGTAGGAACGAAGATCGACCGGTAAATCGAGAGCTTCGCTTTTTGGCTCAGCTCCTTCTTCACCACGACGGACCGGTACAACGTCCGCATAACTGCAGACGCTGCACCGATCCGCCTGTCGATCTCACGCTCCATCTTTCCCCCACTCGTGAACAAGACCCCAAGATACTTAAACTCCTCCACTTGGGACAAGGGCACTCCACCGACCTGGAGGGGGCAAGCCACCTTTTTCCGGTCGAGAACCATGGCCTCGGATTTAGAGGTGCTGATCTTCATCCCAGCTGCTTCACACTCGGCTGCGAACCGTGTCAGTGCACGCTGAAGGTCCAGGCTTGATGGGGCCAACAGAACCACATCATCCGCAAATAGCAGAGATGAGATTCTGTGGTCCCCAAACCGGACCCCCTCCGGCCCCCGGCTGTGCCTAGAAATTCTGTCCATATATATGATGAACAGAACCGGTGATAAAGGACACCCCTGCCGGAGGCCAACGTGCACAGGGAACAGGTCCGACTTACTGCCGGCAATGCGAACCAGACTCCTGCTCCGGGAATACAAGGACCGAACAGCCCTCAACAAGGGACCCCGGACTCCGTACTCCCGGAGCACCCCCCACAGGACATCTCGGGGGACGCGGTCGAACGCCTTCTCCAGATCCACAAAACACATGTGGACTGGTTGGGCGAACTCCCACGAACCCTCAAGCACCTGGTGGAGGGTATAGAGCTGGTCCAGTGTTCCACGACCAGGACGAAAACCGCATTGTTCCTCTTGGATCCGAGGTTCGACTAACGGCCGGACCCTCCTCTCCAGTACCCTGGAATAGACTTTCCCGGGGAGGCTGAGGAGTGTGATCCCTCTGTAGTTGGAACACACCCTCCGATCCCCCTTCTTAAAGAGAGGGACCACCACCCCGGTCTGCCAGTCCAGAGGTACTGTCCCCGCCCGCCACGCGATGTTGCAGAGACGAGTCAACCACGACAGTCCCTGCACATCCAGAGACTTAAGGAACTCTGGGCGAATCTCATCCACTCCCGGTGCCTTGCCACCGAGGAGCTTCACAACAACCTCGGTGACTTCAGCTTGGGAAATGGACGAGTCCACCTCTGAGAACCCAGTCTCTGCTTCCTCAATGGAAGACGTGGTGGCGGGATTGAGGAGGTCCTCGAAGTATTCCTTCCACCGCCCGACAATATCCCCAGTTGAGGTCAACAGCTCCCCACTTCCACTGTAAACAGTGTTGGTGGAGAACTGCTTCCCCCGCCTGAGGCGCCGGACGGTTTGCCAGAATTTCCTCGAGGCCGACCGAAAGTCCTCCTCCATGGCCTCTCCGAACTCCTCCCAGACCCGAGTTTTTGCCTCCACCACAGCCCGGGCTGCAGCTCGCTTGGCCTGCCGGTACCTGTCGATTGCCTCGGGAGTCCTATGAGCTAACAGTGCCCGGTAGGACTCCTTCTTCAGCTTGACGGCATCCCTTACTTCCGGTGTCCACCACCGGGTTCGGGGATTGCCGCCACGACAGGCGCCAGAGACCCTGCGGCCACAGCTCCGAGCAGCAGCTTCGACAATGGAAGTGGAGAACATGGTCCACTCGGACTCAATGTCTCCAACCTCCCTCGGGATCTGTGAGAAGCTCTCCCGGAGGTGGGAGTTGAAGGCTGCGCGGACGGAGGGCTCGGCCAGATGTTCCCAGCAGACCCTCACAACACGTTTGGGCCTGCCGAGTCTATCCGGCCTCCTCCCAGTCCAGCGCATCCAACTCACCACCAGGTGGTGATCAGTTGACAGCTCTGCCCCTCTCTTTACCCGAGTGTCCAAGACACACGGCCGGAGATCAGATGACACGACCACAAAGTCTATCATTGACCTCCGGCCTAGGGTGTCCTGGTGCCATGTGCACTTATGGACACCCCTGTGCTCGAACATGGTGTTCGTTATCGTCAATCTGTGACTAGCACAGAAGTCCAATAACAGAACACCACTCGGGTTCAGATCGGGGAGGCCGTTCCTCCCAATCACCCCCTTCCAAGTCTCGCTGTCATTGCCCACGTGGGCGTTGAAGTCCCCCAGGAGAACAATGGAGTCCCCAGTTGGGGCACTATCCAGCACCCCTCCCAGGGACTCCAAGAAGGTTGGGTACTCTGAACTGCTGTTCGGTGCATAGGCCGAGACAACAGTCAGAGACCTGTCCCCTACTTGTAGGCGTAGGGACGCAACCCTCTCGTTCACCGGGGTGAACTCCAACACATGGCGGCTGAGCTGTGGGGCAATAAGCAAGCCCACTCCAGCCCGCCGCCTTACACCGCGGGCAACTCCAGAGAAGTGGAGTATCCAGCCCCTGTCGAGGAGCTGGGTTCCAGAGTCCAAGCTGTGAGTGGAGGTGAGCCCGACTATATCTAGGCGGTATCTCTCAACCTCCCTCACAAGCTCGGGCTCCTTCCCCCCCAGCGAGGTCACATTCCATGTCCCAAAAGCCAGAGTCCGTGTCCGGGGATCGGGTCGTCGAGGCCCCTGCCGTCGACTGCCACCCAATCCACACTGCACCCGACCCCTACGGCAGCCTCTGTGGGTGGTGGGTCCACAGGAGGGTGAGGAGGAGGGGCCCGCGTCGTCCCTTCGGGCTGAGCCCGGCCGAGTCCCGCGGGCAAGAACGCGGCCACCAGGCGCTCGCGTGCGAGCCTCCACCCCGGGCCTGGCTCCAGGGTGAGGCCCCGGCTGCGCCAAACCGGGCGACGTCTCCGTGCTCCTCGTGTGTGTATCCATAGGGGTGGTTTGGTGTTATTGGTTTTTAATGTGGTGATTTAAATTATAAAGTCCAGAATCTGTAAGAATCTGAAAAAATCGCCCTTACAGAACAGATTGAATTGTTGTTCCAGTTGTTGAAAGCAGGACAGTGTCTCCCCTCTGAACAAATCACCTAGTTTTATCAGCCCATGCTTTCTCCAGACTACAAAGCCCTGGTCATTACAACCAGGCAGGAAGTCTGGATTATTTGTTATTGGAGTGAGGGGGATGTTAGCTGAGCACGGCCTTCAAGAGCACGAACAAGCCTCCACGCTTTAATTGTACTTAAAGTAATAGGATTGGTGCAAAAGTTGTTAATAGAGACAGGGGTCTTCAGAAACAACTAATTCAGAAGGGGGCACTTACAGAGGGAGGACTCGATGTTGAGCCATATAGAGTTGGAATCACTCCTAAACCAGTTTGAGATTGTTCGAAGGTGTGAGGCCAGCTGATAGAGTCTCAAATTTGGCAGATCAAGGCCACCATCCGCACCTGCCATTTGAAGTTTTGCCAACTGTTAAAATTGTTTTGTTTTTGGGCTGTAGTTGTCTTGGCTGGGGCCTGCTAAAATTGATAAGAACAGGTGCAAACCAGCTTACTCCTCCATTTTGATGTCCCGTGACTGGAAAAGCACGGGCGGGGACAGGAGGAAGACCTTGGAGGAGATAGAGAAAAGGAGGCAGTAATTCTGAGCCGGGGCTCTTTTCCCATTTTCTTCCGCTGTATTCGCTTGGGCCCGGTTTTTTGGTTCTGAGAAGCAAGATCCATCCGTGGTGCAAGGCTCTTTGAACCCAGAAATATTTCTGTAAGTGTTTTTAGGTAGATTGCTTTGTAATCAACACTCATGTAAATGGTAAATGGTAAATGGTCTAGATTTATATAGCGTCTTCTAACCACACTGAGTGCAGTCCCAAAGCGCTTCACATATCAGTCATTCACCCATTCACGCTCACATTCACACACCAATGGGACAGAGCTGCCATGCAAGGCGCTAGTCGACCACTGGGAGCAATTTAGGGTTCAGTGTCTTGCCCAAGGACACTTCGACACATAGACCAGTGTAGACTGGGATCGAACCTCCGACCTCTCACTCCGAAAGACGACCACTCTACCACCTGAGCCACGGTCGCGCCATGTGTTGATTTCATTCTCAAGTTTCATGTTTGGTGGCGTCAACTCACTGTGGTTTTCCATTTTCCTTACACGGGGAGCGAGCAGTCCCTCCTCGGGGGAGCGGGCCCCCAAACAGGACACAACTTAAGACGGGGCTTCCTTTTGCTCCAAATAAAGGAGCTCAGCCAGCCTTCAAGTACTTTAACAACCTTATTTGAGAGTAAAATCAGAATCATTTGGAAAGGGTATAATAGTCTGGGTAGAATGTTCATTTTAATAAGGGCAACCCTACCTAACCAAGAGAGGGGAAGAGGGGCCCAACGGTCTAGATCCGCCTTTATATTATTCAATAGGGGAGGGAAATTGGACTTAAACAAATCATCCAGTACAGGTGTTATCCTAATTCCCAGATAGACAAAACCTGCAGGAGACCAGCGAAATGGAAAGGACATCATTATACTGGAAGCACATGTTAAAGAGCCCAGGGGCATGGCTTCAGATTTTTCAAAGTTAATTTTGTATCCTGAAAAAACTCCAAAAGATGAAATCACCCCGATCAAGCAGGGAATAGATATTTGGGGGTTGGACAGGTGAATTAGTACATCATCTGCATATAATGTAATTTTATGCTCCCTATCGCCAACAAAGACACCAGATATTAATACATTCTGCCTTATTGCCTGTGCTAGTGGCTCAATAGCAATATGGAAAAGCAGGGGACTAAGTGGGTCACCCTGTCTATTGCCACGGTGGAGGGGGAAGTTGTTAGATCTCAGCCCATTAGTCAGGATCGCTGCCGTTGGTGAGTTGTAAAGGATCCTGACCCACCTGACAAAGTTACCCCCTAACCCAAATTCCCCAAGAGCATGGAACAGGTACTGCCACTCAACACGATTAAATGCTTTCTCAGCATCAAGAGAAAGTACAATGGCTGGGTCCCTGCCGCTCTGGGTTAGTTGGATGATGTTAAGGAGCCTTCTCATATTATCTACTGAGTTCCTACCCTTGATGAAACCGGTTTGATCTGCTCCAATAATACAAGGCAAGATCTTCTCCAAGCGCAGTGCCAGTATCTTAGAAAGCAATTTCTGGTCGGAATTGAGCAATGCGACCGGGCGATAGGATGAACACAAGTCTGGAGATTTTCCTTTTTTGAGAATGAGAGAGATGTTAGCTTCTCTAAGTGATTGGGGAAGTATCCCATTTTCATAAGAGTGGTTGAGCATAGATAGTAATGGGTCTAATAGAATATTACTGAATTCTTTGTCAAATTCACACCCGAATCCATCAGGCCCAAGAGCCTTTCCTGTTGGCATGTTTTTCAGAGCATACAATGCTTCTTCTCTGGTCAAGCTGCAAACATTGTTCCCTTGTGGCTTTAGGAAGATTAAGATCTGCAAAAAAGTGCTGCATGAGGATGTGAGCATTATCAGGTTGATCCGATTTATATAAATCAGAATAAAATAGCACAAACTGGTTATTAATGGATTTAGTATCAAATGATCTAGCACCATTGGGGTCTAAAACAGAAACAATATTTTGGGAGTCGGCTCTTTTCTTTACAAGATTGGCAAGGTATTTTCCAGGTTTGTCTCCCCACTCATAAAGTTTCTGTCTTGCAAATTTAAGAGAACGTTCAGAGTCCTGAATGAGGAGGGTGTTAAGTGCAGTTCGAGTATTAAGAGTCTCTTCAAGTACCTCTGGATCTGGGCGTGAGACATGTGTTTTCTCCAAATCTGCCAATTTGCACTCCAAGAGCTTGTACTATTCATTTTTACGATGTTTTTTTGATGCAGCAAATGACACGACCAGTCCGCGGGAATACAACTTGCAAGTCTCCCACAGAACAGAGGGATTTTCTGTAGAAGCTGAATTAATAGAATAGAATATTTTTAATTCAGAGAGAAAGTAAGAGAGAAATTAGTTATCTTTAAGGAGAAGGGGTTGAAATGTCCAATACTTTAAACAAACTTGATCTTCCGAGAGTGAATAAGTAAGATAGATAGGTGCGTGGTCTGATAGAATTATATTGCCTATCGCGCATGATTTAACATTAGACATGTTCAATGAGGGGAAAAAAATGGTCTATTCTTGTGTAACTTCTTGTGTAACTTTTATTTAGAAAAAAAAGTAAAGCCTAGGTCTGAGGGATGAAGTGACCTCCACACATCCAAGAAGCCAACATCATGACAAACAGAGGTGAGAACCTTGCCTGTCTTGAGGGAGGGTGAGAGCCTGGTGGACGTTTGTCCAGGGAGGGATTAAGGTGACAGTTAAAATCACCTCCTATAATGGAGTCATGAGACATCAGTTCTGTGAATTCTGTGAAACATTTGGATAAAAAATCAGGGGAGTGGCTTGGGGGAAAATATACATTCATAAATGTCACCTCTTTACCATGAAGCACTCCTTTAATAATTATGTAACGACCCTGACTATCCCTAACACAATTGAGACCTCTAAATGCTCGCTTCCTATTAACCAGAATGGCAACACCCCTACTGAAAGAGGAATATGATGCAGAAAATACCTGCCCCACCCAATCTCTCTGCAATTTCTTGATATCCTTGTCCTCCAAGTGTGTTTCTTGTAGGAGAGCAATAGATATGTCTTCCTTTTTTAAAAGGGATAACATAGCTGTCCTCTTAGCAGGTTTTTGAAGACCACGAACATTCCAGGAGCAGATTTTAAGATAATTAAGATTAGACATGATCTATAAATGCTGAGTAAATTAAAGCGAGGTGGAAAATACAGTCCACAACTCTCAGTCTACACCAGTCAAAAGAATGAATATTACCAAACTTACCCATATTTAGGAATCATTTTACATAAAAGGATGAGAACAGTTGAGCCGACACCAAATTGAGTAATTTTCTTTCTATATGTAATGCCATACTTTGAGCCAAACAAAAACAACACACAAAACTGGCGCAACAGCAGCCAGTAAAACAGAAACCTTAAGGGCCAATCCCCAATTAAACAGGGGCTACACACACTACCAACACTTTTCAACCACATACCAGAAAGCAGACTGGTTGTGCAATAAAGAAAAATAACAAAAAAGAGTCACTTCGCCACCCAGTGACAGGCAAATAATAAACTTTAGACAATTGAAATAATCATTTGTAGGCTAGAATTAAAGGAGCATCAGTCACCCCCAGTGATGAGTCGGTGCAGTAGCAGTCATTTAGGCAGGGAGTCAGTGAAAGCCCGAGCCTGCTCGGGGACAGAAAACTTTTTCTTGGAGCCTCCGTGGGATACCTGCAGAGTGGCCGGGAACAGCATGGCGTAAGGTATTCCCCGCTCCCGCAGCTGCTGTTTCACTGTGTCGTATGCCCTGCGCCTTTTCGTCACCGCTGCGGAGAAATCACTGAACAATGAGATCCTGGCTCCGTTATGTTGTAAACCTCCATTCTGGCCGAGTCGTCGGGCAGCTTCCATCACCCTCTGCTTGTCTCTGAATGCGTGGAAACATAGTAACACAGGTCTGGGTCTCCTATCCGGGTCCGGAGTCGGCGCGAGGGTCCGGTGCGCTCTTTCCAGCTTGATCCGGCCGGCTTTAGTTTCCATTTTAAGGACACGGGGCAGCCAAGTCTCAAAGTACTCCACCGGATCACCCGTCTCTGTGCCTTCCACCAGACCGACAAGCCGAATGTTAAGCCACCTGTTGTAGTTCTCGGCCATGTCCAGACTTTCCGTCAGAGCGCCAACCTGCTTTTCCAGGGACACAATCCTTGGCTCGTATGCGGCAGCGGCGCTCTCCGTGGCTAACAGCCAAGCCTCAGCGTTTTCCAGGCGGCTCACCGCGGATTGAAGTCCCGCGGTGACCTTGTTGACAGCCTCGGTTAAGGGACTGAGTTTTTCATCAATCACCTTAACGATATTTGCAGTCATTATATTAAATGCCTTGGCAAGAGCTGGATCGACGCCTTCCCAGGTGTTCTGTGGCGGCTGGTCGCCATCTTGTGCGTCTCCTCCGTCGCCAGACTGCGTGTCCTTTTTGTCTTTATTTCCTCTTGTTCTTCCCATACTGTCAAACGACTCCGGCCAGAAGTTTTCCAGTGACATAACCTACTACACTCTTTGGAAAGCCTATGTCGTCCAAAAATTTTTATCAGGATAAGCCATAAATTGCCACCGAGTGGCGGAGAGCTACAAAAAAGCGTCTGCTCACACCACCGCCATCACGTGACCCCCTTCTTGGACCTTTTAACTCCAGTCTGGAGGTTTCAAGAGAGGTTTGTCAACTGGGGTATTTTTTTAAAAATTTTTGGACTTCTGTCCTGTTGTCACTACATGGCGTGAAGTTGAAATAATGAAGTGAAATGCGATCTGTTGTAAAGATAATCCAGGTCAGTCGGGCTCCGACATGCAGAGCTTGAATGCTCATTGCGTGAACACATAAAATTTATTGTGGCTCATTCAGTCTTTCACAATATGTATGTTGCAAAAGTTGATTGTGTAAATAAGACAAATAGGCCGGGAGCCAGGTCCACCCCTCGGGATGTTTTTTGCTACCTATTTTTTTCACTATTATTTCCAGTTAGCCTATAAATTAAGCCATCACAAGTTGACACTGACCACTCCCAACCCGGGCCTGTTGGTCTCAGAAGCTTGATGCTGTCTGTTCCCCTGACGGGACAGCTTCAAGTCTGTACTCACATGTGGTGGGCGGTCCACCTGACTGGACCACCTCAGGACTGTAGAGATCTGGAGGAGGCGGTCCACCTGACTGGACCACCTCAGGACTGTAGAGATCTGGAGGCTGTCCACCTGACTGGACAGCTTCAAGAATGCACATATCTGGGGTATTTTGTCCATCTGACTGGAAACTCATCTTCTGATGAACCATCAGATGATGTGTCTGTTTTAACTTCTTTCTCAGAAGTTCGGGTTTGTAACCCAATAGGTTCCGTTTAAGGAGCCTGATCGTCCCTGACCTGGACCTCCTGTCACAGGCGGGAGTTAATCCTCAGCTGTGAACTGTAAAGTTGCAGCTGAGAGAGCTGCTCTTGAGCTTCGAAAGCTTGCAGCTCGGCCTTGCACTGGTAGAGCAGTGCAATGTGGCCTAACACATCTGGAATGGTGAGCTCTACCTGAGATGTGGGTTCCTCACATAGCTTAACAGCTGCCTTATCTCTGCTTCACGAGTCTCTGAACTGTAGCTGTTGAGGTTTCTTCTCTCCTGTGTGGAGAGGCATAGGAGACCAGCGACCACAGTCTGCAGGGCTGGGTCATGTGGCTCCCGAGGAGTCTCTGCTCAAAGCACGCAGTGTCTCTGACTACTTGTTGGGATTTATGGTTGATAATTAGCATTAAAAATTATTGTAAGTAATAGATTACTGAAAGTAATAGATTATTGGAAGTAATTTAGGAAATTTTTTTATTATTAATGGAAGTAAATGGTAATTTACTCATTAACAACTCCTAGAGTAATTGAGTAATTACTCAAAAGTTAATAAATTATCAAAAATTATTAATGAAAAATTATTAATTTGAATCAATTGATTATTTGTCAAATACTAATGGAATTGGGGCACCACCAGCTAAACTGGAAATAGCTAATACCAAATATCAGTCTCGTTTTTCAAAAGGTTATTTAAGTTAGTTAATATCTAACCCTGTGCAAAATATAACAATCTTAAATAACAAGAAAGGTGTGAGATTCGAGCACAGACTGCTACAAACCAGTGAATTGTCAACAATAATTACCAGGAATCGATCAATTCAGCTAAAAGGTGTTTATTAACCAAAAATGCATTAATTCGTAAATAATTCAGAAATTATTTATTAAACCAACACAATCAAGTAACAAACAGCATCTAACACGGACATCTAATCTACTAAACAGCAAACACTATGTACAAAGAAAGAGGGTGTGTGTGTGTGTGTGTGTGTGTGTGATTGTGTGTGTGTCTTGGGAGTCTGAGTGGGGATACAATGACCACAAGTGTCCACCAGGTGGCGGCTGACCTTGGAGGGTCAGTGCGAGTGGGTGTAATGATCTTGAACGGACGCCAGAAGGGAGGCAGGGGTCTGGTTCGGGGCGGTGACTGTGACCACAAGGGGCGCGCATGGAGGGAGAGCGTGATGACTCAATGTGACCACCAGCTGGGCGTAAAGAGAGATTGCGATGACCCACACAGCCATGAGGGGTGTTTGACTCATTCTTTCTGAGGGCACGGCGGTTGCTTGGCGACCAGATAAACAAGACGTCCATCACCAGCATGCGCGGGGGACGCTCGGAGCAAGTAGTCTCATCGAGGCAAAATCATTACTGTAACGCTGGAGTTTAACTGGATGTTGAGACATGTAGTCAAACTCCAGTGATGATACGGTGGCACAAGTTAGCGGTTCGGATGCCAAATGTGAGAGCTTATCTCGGTCAGTTAACACACGCGGCACAAGGCACAACAATAATAATTATTATTATTATCCAGTAAATTACTCTGTTGTAAAATAGATTAATCAGAAACCCTTAGATGAAGGCTGGATAGACATTGAAAAAACATTCTGTGAAGCTCTACAAATCAGAGATCTTCCTTTCTCCAGTCCTCTCAAAAAACACAGCTGCTTTAAAAGCATCAATATAAACACATCTCTGACAGCTTGGTGGGAATGTCTTAAAATTAATGGATATTCACTCATCCCCTTCAAACCCATCTGGAACAATCCTGACATCCTGCGAAGAAAGAAACCAATAAACTTCCCAAGATGGCAAAACAAAGGAATAACAAACTTAGAATAACTTTTATTCCATTTAATGATCTAATAGAAACATATGGTATCACTATAAACTTACCTCAGACACTGACAAACCTCCTGAAGCACCAAAACCACTTTCTAATATCGTTTCAATCTTGTCATGTTCAAATATCTTAATATCACTTCCCACCTCCAAATGGGAAGAAGATCTCAACATCAACACAGACCCAATGCTTTGGTCATAAAGCTGTAAAAGTACATTCAAAATGAGCAAAACCACCAATATACAGCTCATACAATACAAGGTCCTTCGTAACTTCGTAACTACACTGTGATCTCCCTGATACCTGTCTACACTGTGATCTCCCTGATACCAATCTACATGCACTGTGGCTGTGTACACCAGTCCAAACATTCTAGCAAAAGATCTGTGAAGACTTATCATAATGCTTGGGCCACCCCATTCCAGTATCACCTGCACTTTGCCTGTTAGGTGAACCCACAGAAATTAAAAGAGAAGAAAATGAGTCCTTCATGCTCCTGGCCTCCCATAGCTTTGCAAAAAAGGCGATCTTCATGAACTGGCTCCAAAAGTAATATGAATATATAGTTATTTAAAGACTTATTTCGAAACAACATCACATTGGAGAGAATGCTTGTAGGAAAAATCATTTGGCACAATTTGAGTTGACACGGTCCCCAATAATTAAATACACCATGTAGCCCTGTGGGGGGGTGGTGGCTCTGTCCTGGAGTTTAGCGGTGAGTCCGAGATGAGTGCGGGGGGTGTGCTCGCAAAGGCATGGCGCTCCCGAGCGGGGATGGGTTGTGTTTCTCCCTTCCTTTTACTGTTGGATTGGTGGAGGATGGGATCTTGTAGTGGCCTGGTGGGGGCCCGACAGGCAGTCTGGGGGGTGAAAACCATCCCCCTCCCCCTAAGTTGTGTGTGTGTGTGTGTGTGCACGTGTGCGTATGCATGCATGTTTGTTAATCTACAAAATCATGTTACTCTCTAGATAGAGCTCCTCAGCTGCCAATCGCCAATCGCTGCCGATCACCATTATCAATCACATGGATTGGCTGAAATTTTTCAATTTAGTTATGATGAGCGCCACTGGATAGATGATTTGGAAAAAAGGAATGATAAAATCACTTTAATTTAGACAAAAGGATGGTTTTACTTTTTCAAGAGAAAAAATACAAAAACCTTGCAAAGAACAACTGAAAATCACTTAAGATTACCTGCTATCAGTAATGCAATCTTTAACAGGTTGAAAATGTTTAGGCTCTAAACAGGCTAAACAGTGCAAAAGAATCAAAAAAATACAAGGCAATATATCTCAACACTGCCTAAATCAAATAATGTCAAAGAAAAAAATCATCTTTATGCTTACCTTTCTTATAATTTACAAAAGAAATGTCTAAATCTGCATCAATCCAGTGAACTGTTAAACTCAGCATTGACACAGGACTGACGTCCGAGCTCCATATATCACTGGTGAAAGTTACAGAGTATGAGAGACCTTTAAGGAGACATTCAATGTGACAGTACACTGTGTGGAGCTCTGGCAGGGCTACGTCTGTGTAATGTTTACGTCCCGGTAGCACGTAGCGGGGCTATACATGAGAGACCCGGCAGAACCCGGTGTCTTCCACCACTGAGAGAGGCTGGTCATCTCGTCCCATGAATTCAATAATTTCCCTGGTTATTTGCTGAGCCTTCTGACTGTCATGCTCATGAGGACGAGTGTTGCCCAGCGTGAGCTGTGTTAATCACCATCTGAAAACACACCATAATCCATCAAGTGTTTGTTCTTTAAATGTCGGATCAAGTTTGTTGTGTTGAAGTTAAAAGGCTTCAGCCTTTTAACTTGCTTCTCCCGCCAGGTATTTTTCTGTTGCAGGATGCAAACTTTACATCACTCTCAGAGATCTTAAAGTTCCACACAGCTGACATGTTTGTTGTTGTTGTTTGCAGCCGCATGCCTGTGCAGTGTAAAGGAAAGGGGGCGGGGTTTGTAATTGGCATTGGTTTGTAATCAAGGGTATTGTATGTTGTCCCCCACCCATCCCCCTACCACCTCTCTCTTTCTCTCTCTCTTTCTTTTCTCGTCTCATAGCATTCCACTCCGGTCGTGTACGGCAGCCATGCCAACTTCTAAAAAAGGCAGCGACATGGGGAGACTCTTAGTCTCCTCTTAATGCAAGAGCAATAACTGTTCTGATATCAGAAGGCCCTTGTAGGGATTTCTTACCTCATAAGGATCACTAGTTATGTTGTGGTTGGCTATCGATAATTATTAATAATGATCAAAGATAGTTATTAATAATGTTATTGAAATTTAATCTGTATCAGATACCTCGGAGCTCCACCTGTCGTAACAGGAAATGATAGCCAATTCAGTTATATCAGTCTCAAAAGATATACTAAACAGTTAATCAGGAATTTGAATGAATAGTTAAATTAATTACAATTACCAGAATTAACTATGAAGCTTGAAGGATTTTGGAGTTCTTGACACAGAAGAGGTCGACATTTCATTCACCTTTGTGCACATTAATAACACAGCAAGTATGATTCCAAAAATTATATTTATTTACAATGAAAACAAATAAAGCACAGATTCTAACTACCTATATACAGCTGGGTGTGTGTAGGTGCGTGTGTGTAATTGTGTCTTCTCCTGTAGTTAGCACCTCCTGCTAACTGTGGTTGCTGGTTCTGCAGGCTGAGGAGAAGAAGATGAAGTTGATGTTTCAGGAGTCCTTCTTTGCAGCTCCTGGTTGTTCCTTTTGTCCAGACTGAGGAGCTGGTCGCTCAGGTCTGTGATGGTTTTCTTGCTGGTTCAGGAAAACACAAAGAAGTTCTGTGAGGCGTCGTTTCCCTGGTCCCGTCCTGGAGAAACCGGTTGGTTTTCCTTGGTTGATGGGAGATCAGACTCTGGGTGCTGGTCTCTGGGTCCTGGGAAGGTCTGAGCAGAGGAGTTGAGGAGTGAAGGCCCCTGGTTGCAGGCCTCTGGTGTTAGCTGTATGCTAACGCTGGGTGAGCTGAGCTGCCGGGAAGCAGCTCTTCCAACAGTGTTCACAGGAGAAAGCTCGCTGCCAGACTCACTTGCAAGACTGGTTTTTTCAGGCTTTCGTTGCAAGTGTGTGGCTTTGAAGGTGTTGAATCCTGAGAGCTTCAACCAAGCAGTGACTGGCTGAGTGAACGGGGGAAGCATCTTTTCAGCAGAAAACGGGGGAGGGTTAAAAGATCCCCCCACTGGGTGTGATGGTCAATCACATTCCTGGGTCAGAATTCATATGTCATGACTGTGTATCATGACATGTGAAAATTGTCTTTCCCTAGGAATGAACAAACTTTCTGTGGTCTTGTGAGATCCCAACACTCTCAATCACATCAAATCGTCTGCCCATGCTGCTGAACAGGACATGGGAAAAGAAAAAAGAAAAAAACAATAGCCTGTTGATATGTACAGCTATGTTCAGAATAATAGCAGTCCAACATGACTAACCAGATAAATCACTGTTTTTGGTATAAAACATAATAATAAATGGAAAATAATTTACCAGCAGGTGTAGTAAAGTCAGAGGAACCAACAGACCCAACTTTGATGATATGAATACTCCTGGGTCTGTGTAATTGACTAATTAAATAAAAGGGGCATGTTCAAAAAAATAGCAGTGTGGAGTTCAATCTGTGAGATCATTGATTATGTGAAAGAAACAGGTGTCAATCAGTGAGATCATTGATTATGTGAAAGAAACAGGTGTCAATCAGTGAGATCATTGATTATGTGAAAGAAACAGGTGTCAATCAGGTGGCCCTTATTTAAGGATGAAGCCAGCACATGTTGTGCAGGCAATTCTCTGTGAAAACTGACGAAAGATGGGTCGTGCCGAACATTGTTCAGAAGAAAAGCGTGCTTTGATTAAAAAGTTGATTGGAGAGGGGAAAACGTATAAAAAAGTGCAGGAAATGATCAGCTGTTCAGCTAAAATGATCTCCAATGCTTTCAAATGGAAAGACAAACCAAGGAAGACTACCATTGGAATGGACCGAAGGATAGTCAGAATGGGAAAGACTGAGTCAAGGGTCTGCTCCAGGAGATCAGAGACGGTCTGACGGTTCCTGTGAGTGCTGGGACCATTAGAAGACGCTATGTGAGGCTAATCTACCAGCAAGAAGCCCCCGCTAAGTCCCACTGCTGCAAAAAAGACATGTGCTGAAGAGGATTGCATTTGCCAAACATCATGTTGACTGGCCTCTAGAGAAATGAAGAAACATTTTGTGGACTGATGAAAGTAAGATTGTTCTTTTTGGATCCAGTTTGTCAGACGACCCCCAAACCCTGAATACAAGCCACAGCACACTCTGAAGCTGTTTCTCTTACCATGGTGTCGGGCCTTTATATCACATACCAGGGATCATGGATCAATTTGGATACATCACAATACTTGAGGAGGTCATGCTGCCTTATGCCGAATGTGAAATGCCCCTGAAATGGGTGTTTCAACAGGACAATGACCCCAAACATACCAGTAAGCAGCCAAATCTTGGTTCCAGACCAACAAAATTGAGGTTCTGGAGTGGCCAGCCCAATCCCCGGACCTTAATCTGATTGAGCACTTGTGGTGTGACATTAAATTTGCTGTTTCTGAGGCAAAACCCAAAAATGCAGAGGAATGGTGGAAGGTTGTCCAATCTTCCTGTTCAGAGGTGCCAGAGGTTGGTTGACTCCATGCAGCACAGATGTGCAGCAGTTATCAAAAACAGGGGTTATGCAACGAAATATTAGTTAACTAATTGTCAGGATTGCTAAATGTTAATATTTTTTCAGTTTATTTAGTAAATATTTGAGTTTGTAATGAGAAATGCCGACACTGCTATTTTTTTGAACACAGAAATATCACCTTTTCCTTCATATTCTGTAAAGTAATTAAATATTGATACTTTTTTCTTCATGGTTTGTTGTGCAATACCATGTGCAGCGTTCCTAATGAAAGAACATAATAAATATTATAAGGATTTTGAGCTTTATTCACTTTTTTAACAACACTGCTATTATTTTGAACATAGCTGTAAATAAGGAAGTGACTGCAAACTGGACCCTGGCTGAGAGACCAGGTGTCCATTGTGATTGGCTCAGAGTGCAGCACAGGAAGTGGGTCAGTGGAGGCTGTTCCCAAGAAGAATGGAAGCACCCAGAGTTGATAAATTTGGTTGTTCGTGTCGATTCACTTTTTCCCAGCCTGGATAATAATAATAACAATAATTTACCCCGGGGATTAATAAAGTTCTATTCTATTATTATATTCTAAATATATGCTGATGCCAGCAGCTTTAAAATAAAATCCCCTTACCTGCAGCCACACTGAAGAGGACCCCCGTAGCCTTGCACAGAAACGTTCGCAGACGCACAATCCCAGGAATCTTCACACCGTTCAAGTAACTTTTGATTTCTGGGATCCCCGAACCTGCAGCCACTGGCTAAAGGACCATAAAGACCAGGTTAGCTCATGATGCTGTAGGTTAGCAATAAGATCACACAACTGCTTTAAAAAAGGAACAAAACACAATCTAAAGCTGCTTCGAGGCCTCTGCTGTGGTAATACCAGCTTCTCTGTTCAACAATGGAAGATGAGAATTTCTGCGTTAAGTTTCAGACTACTGGAGAGGTCAGGAGCTAAAATCTCAAAATCAATAAGAGGATTTACAGTTTCTTAGTTCTTCTATCTGATGCAGAGCAGCAGGGAGTCTAGTGTCTTTAGCAGTTTCAGGCCAATGCTGAAACAATCTCTCACTCTCAAACTAAATGAGCGTGTTGAAGTCTGCAAAATGTGGCCCAAAGAGCCATTTTCCTTTTTCAAGTTTCAAGGACAATTTAGAACTGTAAACCTCTCTAAAGTATTTTTTAGGTTGTTGTTCTTTTTTTTCTTTTGCCATTTCAGCTGTTCTCTATTTTAGATGCCCTATAACCACAGTTCAGTATAGTCTCTATGGACATGTCAGCTTCAAGTGAAAGTAAATGAACTGAATAAGTAAACAAACACAAATTGAACCAAATAATAATGCACTGGTTTTATATAGAGCTTTTCTAGGCACTCAAAGACGCTTTACATTGCATTGCATTATTCATTTATTCCATACTGGTAAACTACGTCTGTAGCCCTGGGGCAGACTGACGGAAGCAAGGCTGCCATTTTGCGCCATTGGCCCCTCCGACCACCACCAACCATTCACTCTCACACTGCATTCACACAGGCAGTTCAGGGTTCAGTGTCTTGCCCAAGGACACTTTGGCATGTGGGCAGGCAGAGATGGGATCGAACCTGCAATCTTCCGATTGGGAGACAACCGCTCTACCAACCGAGCCATACCGGTGAATTTGAAATATGAATGATGAAAAAATGAATTTTCATATTTTTGTCTGTGAGAATAGTGGATTAGTGTGCTCTGTATAACTCGAGTTTTATGTATGATCTTTATGGCCCTTTTATTGCAGTGTAGAGAGATTTTAGCGTACATTTGTAAGTATTACCCGAATCTCTGCAGAATAATTTAAGTACAGGTGCATCACAAAAAAAATATAAGATAATGAAAAGTTCAATATTCCTTGACAGTCATTTAAGAAAGTGAAACTGTTATTTTATATGTATCATTACACAAAGATTGAAATACATAAAATTTCTTGCAACTGTGATGATTATGGCTTACAAACAAGCTTCAACTGCCCCTGGAGGCAGGGGTATATGCAGGAGAAGTTCAGGCTGATCCTTGAGCTGAGAGAATCCACTAACCAGTCAGTAAGAAAGGCTAACATCAAAGTCTCTACAGGCCGAGAGTGGAATACTTAAGTTGAAGTCTACCGTGCCGTCGACAGACTCCAGCATCAGGAGATTGTTGACAAGATCCAGCTAGGAAGAACAGGACTCGGCTGCGGAGAGGCCCCCCACTTCTGGTCTAAAGCCAACCACAAGAAGAGGAAAAATATAGTTGTGGTGAAGGTGACGAAAATGGGGGAAGAGCGCCAAAAGATCAAGGCTGTGTCACAGGGCCGTCAAGGATGCTGGAAAACTTGGGAGGGAGTGACCAACCGAAACCTAACTTGGTCAGACCTGTGGTAGATTCCGCAGGCAAGACTCAGCTTCCTCATTCACGCTACCGATGACACAATCCCCTGTTCTCACAACACCCACCAGTGGTTTGGGAATGAGGAATGCTAGCACCTCTGCAATGCCCAGAATGCAAGCCTCCAGCACACCCTGTCAAGCTACAAGATTGCACTCTCTCAGGGGCGTTACAAGTTGCGCCACAACCAAGTTCTGAGGAAGTGAGCCGAGGTGCTGGAGAGGTGTCGCCAGGATAACCAAAAGTCACCACTGGCAGTGAAACACATTTTTGTCACAGAAGGCAGGGGATGAAGCTACTTCAGGACAAGAGAAAGCGCAAGATCCTTTTTCCCTGACCAGGAGTGGGACATGAGGGTTGACCTTGGCAGACAACTTTAGTTCCTCACAGAGATCACCACTACATCCCTCCATCCTGACGTTGTCGTTTGGTCGACCAATGCAAGGCTGGCATACCTCATCGAGCTCACAATTGCACAGGAGGATGGGATTGAGGCTGCCTTTGAACGAAAGAAGGCCAAGTATGCAGAACTGGCTGCCGAGTATCGAGAGGCTGGCTGGAACACCACTCTGTCTATCCTGTTGAGGTGGGATGTTGAGGCTTCGTGGGAAGTCAACCATTCGCCTCTTGAGGGACGCAGGAGAGAACCGAGGAAAGCTAAGAAAAGCAGAGAAAGAACTGGACGAGGAGGTGGAAAAGGGCAGCTTTTGGCTCTGGCTGAGGAGGAAAGACATGTGCTGGGGAAAGACCAACTCACCCCAAGATCAGTCGCAGGGGTAACATCCACTAGATGCAGGGAGTGACAGGGAGACGGTGCTGCTCAGATTGAGAACATTTTGCACTCTGTCACAGAGAATGGACAGCTTCACATCACCTCAGCTGTGGGAGCAACATCCGCATTGGTGCAGCAAGTACTTTTGCGTGATGACGTCACATACCTGCGTCATTCACAACCCTGCCTACATTTTATAGTACTCTCAGTGGTTGGACCTCCAACAGAGTTTGGTCTGTGTGTGCTTTGTCTTGCGTACCGTCCTGGTCCACCTCCATCCGGCACGTACTACACAGTAGGACAGAAGCATGAAAGTCCCTCTAATGACATCTATTGAGAACAGGCTTGTTTTGTGTCTCTATGATTAAATGCTAATGAGCTGTGTCTGTCCACGCCTACTCCACGTCTGTTTTCCAGTAGTGTTTGCGCGGAGAAAAGAAATTGGACCCAGTCATACTTTAAGAGGGCAGAGCTCATCCACCTGTGGGAGGGTCAAAGGTTATTTCCCCTGGTGACAACATGAAGGGAAATCTTCATGATTTGCCTGTATTCACTATGAAGTGGAGCAAGCGAGCGAGGGAGATCACTTCTGAGGCGTCATACACAGGCTATGGACACACATTATTGTAAAAGTAAAGTATAGGAAATTTTGCATAATATGGGACTTTTAAATCAGCCAAAACCTCATTGGGAGCTGAAATGTTTGCTGCTTACAGCTGTTTACACCTGCTGCAAAACAGAGCAACACAGAAATATTATAAAAAATATAAGAAATTCTTCTTTGGTTGAGAAAAAACTGCCAATTGTATAAGCTCTGACGGACATCAGCAAACCCATTCAGCCACGCCTCCGCTGTTTACAATCAGGAGCAGATGTTAGCACTGGGCCGCACGGGGGTACTCCCTGTAGAAAGACACCAAACTAAGGAGAAGGAGAATTGGATGCAGAGCTGGAAAGATGCGCTGTGAGAAGAAAATACAGTACAAACTCTGTATACCATCTGTCATCCTGGGAAATGTGAGATTTCTCCCTAAATAAGATGGATGAGCTAACGGTGCTAACCAGGCTGCAGAGGGAGTATCGGGAGTGAAGCTTTATGTGCTTCATAGAGACTTGGCTGAATGAGCTTTCACCAGACATACACATCACACTGGACGGAAAGTGAAGGAAAGTGGTAAGAGGAAGGGAGGGGGCTTGGCGATGTTCGTGAATGACAAGTGGTGTAACCCGGGACACATCAGGGTGAAGGAGCAGCTCTGCAGTAGGGACATTGAGGTGGTACCGGTTAGCATACGTCCATAGTACCTACCGAGGGAATTCTCACATTATTGCTATAACTGTGTACATTCCTCCATTGGCTGACGCTGCTGCAGCCTGTGAGATCCTACACACCACAGCGTCGAAGCTTCAGGCGTCCCATCCCCAGTCCCTCATCCTCATCTTCTGTGACTTCAATCATGCGTCCATTCTCCCAAACATCACCCACTATGTGAAATGTCACATCAGAGACAATAGAACTTTGGAATTACTGTATGCAAACACCAAAGATGCATACAGCTCATCACCCCTTCCCCTGCTCGGTCGTTCTGACCACAACGTGGTTCATCTGTCCCTCGTATACATACCAATGGTGAATAAACAACCACCTGCCAAGAAGGATGTATGGTGCTGGTCTAAGGAGACCAGCATGGCACTGAGGGACTGCTTCGACACAATGGACTGGGATGTGCTGCGTGAACCTCATGGGGATGACATCAATAGCCTGACCACGTACATCAACACGTGCGTCACAGAAGTTAATATTTCTGTGTGGAAAACACCATTACTACTAGGAAGGTACGGTGTTTTCCCAACAACAAACCACGGCTAATACCAGAACTAAGAGCCCTGTTTAACCAGAAGAGGAGGGTTTTTAGATCTGGAGGCAACGAGGAGCTGAGAAGAGTGAACAGGAAGCTGGAGAGGGAGACAAGGAGAGGCAAGGACAGCTACAGGAGGAAGTTGGAGGTGCGCCTCGAGGGGGGCAACGCAGAGAGGTTTGGAAGGGCTTGAAACCCATCTCTGGCCACACCAAGGTCAGCGGGAGGTGCCCAGAATCTGGAGACCAGGACTGGGCCAACAAGTTGAACCGGTTTTTCAACAGATTTGACTCTACCAGCCCACCCTCTCCCACCCACCAGAGCCCTGTTTTGTCCGTGCCATCACACCTACACGTCCCACCTCCCCGAGACACCCATGTCACTAACGACTGCCTCCTCACACCATGTCACCCCCTCCACCTCCACCCCCTGCCAGATGAATCACCATACTCTGACCACACTCAGCAGGAGTCCCACCATGGCTCCATCCCCCGCTTAGTCATTACTACGGAGCAGGTGAGGAGGGAGCCGAGGGGAACAAAGACAAGGAAAGCCACTGGCCCTGCTGGCATCCACTACAGACTGCTTAAAGAGTGTGTAGACCAGTTGTGTGAAATTATGATGCACATCTTTAACTTCAGCCTCAGCCTGGAGAGGATGCCACTCCTCTGGAAAACATCATGTCTGTTCCTAAGACCTCGCACCTCAGGGAGCCAAACCACTTCAGGCCAGTAGCTCTGACCTCTTACCTCATGAAGACCATGGCGATTGTGCTCACCCACCTCCTACACCGGGTGAACAGCAAGATGGACCCCCTGCAGTTCGCATACAGACCAGGCGTAGGTGTGTCATCTACCTGCTACACCGGTCACTTTCGCACCTGGAGGACACCGGGGTGCATTGTGAGAGTGATGTTCTTTGACTTCTCCAGTGCGTTCTACACAATCCAGCTAGAACTGCTCAGGGGGAAGCTGGTGGGAGCTGGAGTCGACCATCACCTGGCTGCATGGACCGTTGACGACCTCACCAACAGGCTGCAGAATGTGAGGCTCTGGGACTGTGTGTCTGATGTGGTTGTCTGAAGCACGGGGGTTCCTCAGGGTACAGTGCTGTCTCCGTTCCTGTTCACACTCTACACATCAGACTTCACTCACAATACTGACAGCTGCCACCTCAAGAAGTTCTCAAGTTCTGCCACCTCCAGAAAGACTCAGTCATCATCGGATGTGTGTCAGACGTGGATGACCAGGAATACAGGAGGTCATCACCTCCTTTGTCTGCTGGTGTGAACAAAGCTACCTGTGCATCAATGCTGGAAAGACAAGGAAGGTGGTGACTGACTTCAGAAGGAAACCTCCACAACCTGTACCAGTGAGCATCCAGGGCCTGGACATCAAGATCGTGGAGGAGTACAGGTACCTGGGTGTTCACCTCAACAACAAACTGGACTGGTCACACAACATGGACATACTGTACAAGAAGGGCCAAAGTCGTCTCCACCTACTGAGAAGACTGAGGCCCTTCGGGGTGTGCAGGAATCTGCTGAGGACTTTCTATGACTCTGTGATGGCATCAGCCATCCTTTATGCTGTGGTCTGCTGTGGCAGTGGATTCGCAGTGCGGGCCAGAAAGAGACTGAACAAGCTTGTCAGAAGGGCCTGCTCAGTCTTGGATTGTCCCCTGGACTCCATTAAAGAGGTGGGTGAGTGGAGGATGTTGGCCAAATTGACATCCATCATGGACAACCCCACTCAACCCCTTCATGAGACTGTGGGAGCCCTGAGCAGCTCATTCAGCAACAGACTGCGGTTCCCACAATGCAAGAAGAACTGCTACTGCAGGTCCTTCATCCCATCTGTCATCAGGCTGTACAACACCAGCCTGAGCCAACAATAACCTGGACACAGTAGTCTATCGTCACTTAATAATAACTATGTCACTTTTTGCACAGGTCACTATTTCCTTTTTCAGTGTTGTATTTTAAACCCAAGTCAAATTCTTGTTATTTATTAGACTTACCTCCGCCACACTCTCTACTGTACCATTTTAATATGTATATTCTTATTTTTTTATCTTAAGGCTGCGACTGTAACATGTGAATTTCCCACACATGGGATAAATAAATGTCTATTCTATATTATATTCTAAGTTTGAGAATAGCCTGTTTTTAGAAATAGATTTAGTGCATTAGTTGTGATTAAAGACAAAACAGGATTTGAAAACCTCTAAATGATCAAACTCCTAACATATTTAAAAACAGAGCACTCCGCAGTTAAGATTATTATTTGGAAGCATTTAGAGTATCTACTAGTATATTACTAAATATACATACTAATAATTAGATGTAACATTTTGATACCTTAGGGTTTTAGGCTATATTGTATGATTACTGCATGAACTTTAACTGACAGTCCCGTTATTCTCTACATTTATGGCTGTGACTTTCTTCTACAGATTTCTCTGAAACATCTGCAGTGGAAAGCATTTTTATCTTAATTTGATTCATTTTCAATGTGTTGCATGGAAATTTAGATATTTGTGAACAGCGCTGCTAATAACGCGTTAATTAGTAATGTGTTACTCTCATATGACAAATCATATATCAGATTAAAGTTACTTCTCCAAGTCACTGCATTACTATTGTAGCATCGAGCAGGACAAGTTTCTTGTGGGAGCATTGGTGAAGTAACTAATTACTTTTTAAAGGAGTAACTCATAATCAGTAATCAGATTAGTTTTTAAAGTAACTGTGGCAACACTGTTTATGAATGGAGTATGTTTGAAAAAGTCCTAATTCAAATAGTGCCTCAATATTCCGATTGCACAAAATATTAATTTGCTCCTATTTTCCATTATATTTTCTAAATGTACATTTGGCAGGTAAAGATAAGATCTGGATAGTTTGCCTTGCTAACACTAATACAATATACAGGATGGAAGAAATGTTTTACATAAATACAATACAGTGGCTTGCAAAAGTATTCATACCCCTTGAACTTTTCCACATTTTGTCACATTACACAACACAAACATAAATATATTTTATTGGAATTTTATGTGAAAGACCATCACAAAGTGCCACACAATTGTTAAGTACAAAGAATATATATGACTTAAATTTTTTTTCACAAATAAAACACTGGAAAGTGCAGCGTGCAAAAATATTCAGCCCCCTTTTCTCTGAGTGCAACCAATTGCCTTCAGAAGTTGCCTGATGACTGCTGAATGATTGAATGTTGACCTGATGACTAAATAGAGTCCACCTGTGTGTAATCTAATCTCAGTACAAATACATCTGTTCTGTGACGCCTCAGAGGTTTGTTAAGAGAATATTGGGGAGCAAACAGGACCATGAAGTCCAAGGAGCCAGACAGGTCAGAGATAAAGTTGTGGAGAAGTTTAAAGCAGGTTAGGCGATAAAAAGATTTCCCAAGCTTTGAACATCTCACGGAGAACTGTTCAATCCATTATCCGGAAATGGAAAGAGTATGGCACAACTGCAAACCTACCAAGACACGGCCGTCCAGCTAAACTTCCAGGCCGAACAAGGAGAGCAGTGACCAGAGATGCAGCCAAGAGGCCCATGGTGACTCTGGACCAACTGCAGAGATCCACAGCTCAGGTGGGGGAATCTGTCCACAGGACAACTATTGGGCTGCACTCCACAAATCTGGCCTTTATGGAAGAGTGGCAAGAAGAAAGCCATAAGAAGTCCCGTTTGCAGTTTGCCAGAAACCATGTGGGGGACACAGCAAACATGTGGAAGAAGGTGCTCTGGTCACATGACACCAAAATTGAACTTTTTGGCCTAAATGCAAAACCTTATTTGTGGCGGAAACCTAACACTGCACATCACCTGAACACACCATCCCCACTGTCAAACATGGTGGTGGTAGCATCATGCTCTGGGTGCTTCTCTTCAGCAGGGACAGGGAAGTTGGTCAGAGTTGATGGGAAGATGGATGGAGCCAAATACAGGGCAAGAAAACCTGTTGGAGTCTGCAAAATACTTGAGACTGGGGCGGAGGTTCAGCTCCCAGCAGGACAACCATCCTAAACATAAAGACTTGAGACTGGGGCGGAGGTTCACCTTCCAGGAGGACAACCATCCTAAACATAAAGACTTGAGACTGGGGCGGAGGTTCACCTTCCAGCAGGACAACCATCCTAAACATAAAGACTTGAGACTGGGGCGGAGGTTTAGCTTCCAGCAGGACAACCATCCTAAACATAAAGACTTGAGACTGGGGCGGAGGTTTAGCTTCCAGCAGGACAACCATCCTAAACATAAAGACTTGAGACTGGGGCGGAGGTTTAGCTCCCAGCAGGACAACCATCCTAAACATAAAGACTTGAGACTGGGGCGGAGGTTCAGCTTCCAGCAGGACAACCATCCTAAACATAAAGACTTGAGACTGGGGCAGAGGTTTAGCTTCCAGCAGGACAACCATTCTAAACATAAAGACTTGAGACTGGGGCAGAGGTTCAGCTCCCAGCAGGACAACCATCCTAAACATAAAGACTTGAGACTGGGGCAGAGGTTCAGCTCCCAGCAGGACAACCATCCTAAACATAAAGACTTGAGACTGGGGCGGAGGTTTAGCTTCCAGCAGGACAACCATCCTAAACATAAAGACTTGAGACTGGGGCAGAGGTTCAGCTCCCAGCAGGACAACCATCCTAAACATAAAGACCTGAGACTGGGGCGGAGGTTCACCTTCCAGCAGGACAACCATCCTAAACATAAAGACTTGAGACTGGGGCAGAGGTTTAGCTTCCAGCAGGACCACCATCCTAAACATAAAGCCAGGGCTACAATGGAATGGTTTAAAACAAAACAAATTCATGTGTTAGAATGGCCCAGTCAAAGTCCCGCCCTAAATCCCATCAAGAATCTGTGGCAAGATCTGATAACCGCTGTTCACAAACACTCTCCATCTAATTTGACTGAGCTTGAGCTGTTTTGCAAAGAAGAACGGGCAAAAATCTCAGTCTCTAGATGTGCAAAGCTGGTAGATACATACTTGGGGTATGTATCAAGGCTTGCAGCTGTAATTGCAGCAAAAGGCGGTTCCACAAAGTATTGACTCAGGGGGGGCTGAATACTTTTGCACGCTGCACTTTTCAGTTTTTTATTTGTGAAAATAATTTTAAGTCATGTATAATTTTGTTTGTACTTCACAATTGTGTGACACTTTGTGTTGGTCTTTCACATAAAATTCCAATAAAATATATTTATGTTTGTGGCGTGTAATGTGACAAAATGTGGAAAAGTTCAAGGGGTATGAATACCTTTGCAAGCCACTGTATATTCCAGGTCATATTCTTTCTAATACATCTTTGGATGACGTGCAGGATTTCCTGAGATGGGAATATAGTAAAAAGATGTACTTTATGTGAGTAGCCTCACCTCAATGAGGACGAGCACACTAGCAATGAAGCCGAAGGTCATGTTGAAAGCCAGAAGTTCCAGCAGAGACAGAATGAGACAGCCTTTGTCACTGCACCTTTCTATAGCTTCACACATTCAGTCAAGGTAAAATGAGCACATTTATCAAAACAACACTTTCTGTGAAAAAAGAACAGCATTCACAACCAATGAAAGAGAACTGAAATGTCAGCATTTATACCCGATTACTTTTAACATATTGAGTTGAACAACGTCGGAGGGTCTGAGCAGGCTGATCAGAGAATGATCAGACACAGGGAGGGGAGGGGAGGGGAGAGGAGAGGCCGGACTGGTCTGCTTGTGAGTGCTGAGGCAAACAAAAAATAACTATCTTAAAAAGAGTGAACATCCTGTACTGAGTGGACAAATCAGTGTGGATGGACAAGTTTAAACTGTTAACACACACAGGGTATTGTGGTGTAATGATCACCGTCCACCCACCCAGCGGGAAGCCTATCCCCACTGCAGAAAAAAATCCTAGAAGAAACACTGACTCATCTATACTAACACTTGAATACAAATCTGATTAACACAAACTTCTCTCATTCATCAGCAGAAGTGTTGCAAGTATCTGAGCTGTGTGGCAGTATGGTTGGTGAACATTTGTTGTTTTACAAATACAGTGATAATAAGAGAGGCTTTCTGTTATATTCAATTCAGTGCAATTCAACCAACTTGATTCATTTTGAGAGATATAAGGAAACACATTAAGGATACAATCACCAACCACAGTGAATTTGATTTTGGTGAAGAGGCGTACAAAGAAATCCACAAACAAGCCCACCTGAAGGAGAAGGGCAGAGTGACGTTTCAGCAGAAACACATAAACAAGTAGGAAGGTTTTTCTTTTTAAATCAAGGACATCTATAAAGAACTTACCAGACCAACAGTGACCCCGATAGCAAACACCATCATCCATCGCACGGCCTCGTACTTTTTAGCTTTCTATTAGCAACAAACAGAGACAAACATTCCAATTACAATACCTAATAGATGATCATCATGTTTTATTTGGGGTTTTTTGATAAGATAAAAATAAAAAAACAATAACAGATAAAACATACAATGATCCCAAACATGAATGAATTGATAATAAACCAGGGTAATGTCAGAAACTGTGGTGAAGAATCTGGTGAAACAGACAGAGAGAGTCAGATTTTAAAGTATTCTGGGAACTTTATGGCTCAGTTCAGTCTAAATGACGATGAAACAATCAAAGCATTAAAGTTATTGAAGACTTCAAAAATGTTATTTAATTTGCTTTCCACTTTTTTTACTGAATGTACAGTGGTGTGAAAAATGTATTTGCCCTCTTCCTGATTTCTTGTTTTTTTGCACGTTTTCCACACTTAAATGGTTCAGATCATCAAACAAATTCAAACATTAGTCAAAGATAACACAAGTAAACACGAAAATGCAGTTTTTAAATGAAGGGTTTAATTTGTCTCCCAAAGCAGCGGTCCCCAACACTTTTTGCGCCACGGACTGGTTTAATGTCAGGCAATGTTTTCACAGATTGGCCTTACAGAGGACATATAGGCCTGTCACGATATTCAATAAATCAATTAATTGCACGATAATTTAAAATGAGCTCGATAATTTTGCCAGGCTCGATAATTTTCCATTTACCAAAGATACTGGATAATGAATGAACTTCGCTGTATCTGTCTTGACTGACACCTCTCGGTTCCTTAGCGTAATGAGGAGTGAACCCTCCGGTCTGTCACTCTTGTAGGGGAGGCAGGGCACCTGGCACACCGCGAGTGCAGCATGAGAGCCCCGTGAGGAGCAGAGCAGTGATAGTCGGACAGTTGGTCATTACCTATAAAAAATACCCTTGGTCCGGTTAATATAAAACCGGTTTCATGTCCGAATCTTTCATTTAGTTCACGGAGTAATGAGTCAGGAAATCCATTCCACAGCTTGTAGCCAGCGAGGAGGCTACGGAAGTTGCATTGCAGCTATCCAACTTTTCATGACAACATGTCTCTGTTTGGACATATTTTCTGCTCAAAGCACCACGAAGCATCAACATGGATGTTTGCAAAGCCTTGTCCAGCCAGGCGGCGCTCTGCCACCAGACGTCAGCTTTTTAAAACGCCAGCTTGCCGAGGAGAACGGCACTGACTTCAAAACAGTGAACAGCAGCTCCTCCACGCTGTAGCAGGCGAATCACACCTCCGTGAAGCTGCGTCCTCCTCCACGTTAAACTCCCTGAAAATAGTCCCAATCATTCGTAATGCGATAGTGCTGGAAAATGTGCCATTTGTTCTGCTTTGCTAAATAATTTACCCAGGAACTAATTAAGTTATTCTGAGCTTTGAAAGATATAACAGTTTATTTTTTTTCTTATCAGCAGCAAGGTCTATTTTATATATTGGTTTTGGTTGTGTGTTGTTTTCATTTAAGTGCACTTTTTGTTTACAAAGGTCTTAACTGGATTGACAGTTTTGACTGTTAAATATCTTAATGTCGGAGCCTAATGTTTAATATACAGTGCTCAAAAAAATAAATGGCACACTTAAACAGCACAATGCAACTCCAAGTCAATCACACTTCTGTGAAATCAAACTGTCCACTTAGGATGCAACACTGATTGACAATCAGTTTCACATGCTGTTGTGCAAATGGAATAGACAACAGGTGGAAATTATAGGCAATTAGCAAGACCCCCCCAATAAAGAAGTGGTTCTGCAGGTGGTGACGACAGACCACTTCTCAGTTCCTCTGCTTTCTGGCTGATGTTTTGGTCACTTTTGGATGCTGGCGGTGCTTCACTCTAGTGGTAGCATGAGACGGAGTCTACAACCCATACAAGTGGCTCAAGAAGTGCAGCTCACACAGGATGGCACATCAATGCGAGCTGTGGCAAGGTTTGCTGTGTCTGTCAGCGTCGTGTCCAGAGCATGGCGGCGCTGCCAGGAGACAGGCCAGTACATCAGGAGACGTGGAGGAGGCCTCAGGAGGGCAACAACCCAGCAGCAGGACCGCTACCTCCACCTTTGTGCAAGGAGGAACAGGAGGAGCACTGGCAGAGCCCTGCAAAATGACCTCCAGCAGGCCACAAAACCCACAGGTGGGGGTTGTGCTTACAGCCCAACACCGTGCAGGACGTTTGGCATTTGCCAGAGAACACCAAGATTGGCAAATTCGCCACATTCATCCTGTGTTCTTCACAGATGAAAGCAGGTTCACACTAAGTACATGTGACAGGCGTGACAGAGTCTGGAGCTGCCGTGGAGAACGTTCTGCTGCAGCAACTTCCTCCAGCACCGTGGAGAACGTTCTGCTGCAGCAACTTCCTCCAGCATGACCGCTTTGGCAGTGGGTCAGTAATGGTGTGGGGTGGCATTTCTCTGGGGGGCTGCACAGCCCTCCATGTGCTGCCATTAGGTACCGAGATGAGATCCTCAGACCCCTTGTGAGACCATATGCTGGTGCAGTTGGCCCTGGGGTCCTCCTAATGCAAGACAATGCTAGACCTCATATGGCTGGAGTGTGTCAGCAGTTCATGCAAGATGAAAGCATTGATGCTATGGACCGGCCCCCCCGGTCCCCAGACCTGAATCCAATTGAACACATCTGGGACATCAGGACTCGCTCCACCCACCAACGCCACGTTGCACCACAGACTGTCCAGGAGTTGGTAGATGCTTTAGTCCAGGTCTGGGAGGAGATCCCTCAGGAGACCATCCGCCACCTCATCAGTAGTATGCCCAGGCATTGTAGGGAGGTCCTACAGGCACGTGGAGGCCACACACACTACTGAGCCTCATTTTGACTTGTTTTAAGGACATTACATCAAAGTTGGGTCAGCCTGTAGTGTTTTTCCACTTTAATTTTGAGTGTGACTCCAAATCCAGACCTCCATGGGTTAATAAACTAGATTTCCATTAATAATTTTTGTGTGATTTTGTTGTCAGCACAATCAATTATGTAAAGAACAAAGTATTTAATAGGAATATTTCATTCATTCAGATCTAGGATGTGTTATTTTAGTGTTCCCTTTATTTTTTTGAGCAGTGTATATTGAAGTGCAATTTTATTTACAGAGACTTTATACTTTATTTATTGTTTCAGTTATGTGTGGATTGTATTCAAGTGCATTTTTTGTTAAAAGAGACAGTCCACTTTATTTGTTGTTTCTGGCTGTTTTGATTATGTATTTGGGATATTTACAATGTCTTTTTTCATAATACAATTCAAATTTTAAATATTATTAAGAAATACAACTTTATTTATCTTTAAAAATGTGTACATGCATTATTATACCATTATTATTATATTAGTGGAAAAATGCAATCAAAATGGCAATATTAGCATTTATCGCAATAATTTCTGGGACAATTTATCATCCAACAAAATGTGTTATCGTGACAGGCCGAGGGACATATCGTGCAAAATTCACATTCTAATGGTTTTCCTACAGTAACATGCATCCCCATACCTGGAAATGTCACTCCACAAGTGAAGAAAGTGTGTCATCTCGTTCTCTGGCTTGTTTAATCGTTTGTAAAGTGTGTGCTCCAACGAGTGAATTGGAAAGCAAACCCTTGGTGTCATCATCACAGTTTTTAGTCAAACCCAATCCAAATAGACCCTCCCTTTGACCCGCCCACAAGCAGCACGCTCCGCATGCGCTACGTTTTTTCACCTCGTGACAGCTGCAGGTGTTCAGCTATAGTGGAAGCAAGATATGAGCAAAACAGGAGATATGCACCATTATTAATTGTATCAACGAGCAGAGGAGTCGATTTTTACTGCCTTCATCTGAGCCTGTGAAGATCCAGTGGATTCATTTTATTTTTAATGGGAATCTACCAACAAGACTTCACAAAGTTTTATATGTCGCTCCCAGCACTTCACGGAGGAGTGTTTTCATAACATCGGCCAGAGCAGAGTGGATTTCCTGCAAAACCTCTAAGAAAGCAAATGTGGGAAGTGTCAGTTAAATATTCTGATTTATATGCTTTTATATTACTTTTTGAAGTACCACGCTGGTTAGTTTGCAACAGCTGAGGCCATGTTTTTTTTTTTTTTTGTTTGTTTGGTTTTTTTGGGGGGGGGGTTGTTTATTGTGAGGTATTGTTTATATATGGAAAGTTGTGCTGATAGAGACTGTAGATCAAATGAAGGCTTTGCAGAGTCTGAGGTCTGTGTATGGGCTTCATAATAATCTTTTTATTTATTTCTATGATTAAAAGAGGGCTCAGGATATTCTCCTGTCTGCTCCCAATTAAGATCATGAGTAGACGATAATTAAATGATCCAATCTTGGTGTAGCATGCACATAGTTAGATAAGTGCATAGTAATTCAGGCTGGTCTGAATAGTCATTTATTAGCTGTTAAAACAGCACGTTTCTTTGTAAACAAAATATTCAGTGCAGCTGATTAACATATTCAGACACATATGTTTTACTAACCATTCTGAAACATCCTGCTGCAGCAGCAGAGTCACAACTTCTTCAGGAGTTTCTCCTTCTGGGGCAGATTCTGGTTCATATTGGTTTAGTTAATCAGAATCAGAATTCCTTTATTGTCACTGTCCACTGAAGCGCTACAAAATTACATTTTGTCATTGAAGTTGAATGGGGTTTCTCCATAACTTAGCGACAGATAGAATGTAAACAATAGCACATGGTATAAGAAGAGGAAGCACTTCCTCCTCTTCCCAAAATGGGCATGTGGGGCAGCGCCAGTCCAGCTCCCTGAATCCCAGCAGGTTCTGAATGTAGCTTGAATGATCGAATATTCAACTGGCTGACAATCAAGGACAAGCTGGATTTGGCAAGAGATGCCAGTGGGGAAATCGAAGATGGCGGTGTTGCAGGCACCACCATACTTGTTTCTCGGTCACCGCCATCTGGAAATGGTGCAGGGTGGAAGCATGGCCGGAAATGACGCACACAGAAGTGACGTAAACAGACGCGACACACAGGAAGTGATGCGGTGGATTGAACATACAGGAAGTTACGTTTACGGAAGTAAATTTTGCTGTGTTAAGGGACATATAGGCTAACATTGACCCTTATCGGTATTTTTTTTCCATACTGTATTAACACTGATAACACTGCGCATACTGGTGTTTTGTCCACGCATATCACCAAATGAGCAGCATAGTTGTAAAGATGGCAATATTGGTACTGCGAGACAGTAGCCAGATCACACTTCACAACATCAATAAACAGTCTGTCCACATATCTCTGCTGCTACATTTCTCTGTCCAGACAACTCACAGTTGTGAACAGCTTCATTTATCACTCCTGCTCACTGCAGTTTCATAGTTGTGTTTATGTCCAGAATTACTGCATTTTGTCACATGGGTGAAAAACCATGGTTGGACAGTAGGACATGTTTGGTAGGTGTAATTATCAGTATTAATGAGAGTAAGAGTAGTCATATGATTATGTTAGGAGAAATGCAAGTAAGATCAGCTCGAACTTTATGTTGCTCTTTTTATCCTTGTTCCATGTGTTGGTTGATTTACACCTGTACAGGTATTTGTTTTATCATACTACATTACATTGTATACAACCTGACTGGGATTGCTGTGAAGGACAGTGATGGACACTAGGTGGTGAGAAACATCCCCTGCCCCAAACCGATAACAGAATACAACAAGCACATGGGTGGAGTTGATTTGTCAGACCAGCTGCTGCAGTACTAATCAGCTCGTTGCAAAACTGCCCGGTGGTACAAGACTGTTTTGCTCCACTTCCTCAACATTGCAACAACGAATGCTTACATTCTTCATCGAGAGCTGTGCAGTGCGAAGGAGGTGCAGCCAATGTCCCACAAAAACTTCATGATGGAGCTGGTCTGTCAGCTTGGCGACACAGATGCAGCAGGTGTCCCCCAGACCAGGAGAGCTGACCACATTCCTGCCTCCATCATCCCTGCCTCCATCATCCCTGCCTCCATCATCCCTGCCTCCATCATTCCAGCCTCCACCATTCCTGCCTCCATCATCCCTGCCTCCATCATTCCTGCCTCCATCATTCCAGCCTCCATCATCCCTGCCTCCATCATCCCTGCCTCCATCATTCCTGCCTCCATCATTCCAGCCTCCACCATTCCTGCCTCCATCATCCCTGCCTCCATCATCCCTGCCTCCATCATCCCTGCCTCCATCATCCCTGCCTCCATCATTCCAGCCTCCACCATTCCTGCCTCCATCATCCCTGCCTCCATCATTCCTGCCTCCATCATTCCAGCCTCCATCATCCCTGCCTCCATCATTCCAGCCTCCATCATTCCAGCCTCCATCATCCCTGCCTCCATCATTCCAGCCTCCACCATTCCTGCCTCCATCATCCCTGCCTCCATCATTCCTGCCTCCATCATTCCAGCCTCCATCATCCCTGCCTCCATCATTCCAGCCTCCATCATTCCAGCCTCCATCATCCCTGCCTCCATCATTCCAGCCTCCATCATTCCAGCCTCCACCGCAACAGCCAAAGGCAGGCTAAAAAAATTAAACATTGCCTGCAGGAACACAACAAAAGGAAAGACACTCCATGGAAATGCCTTGTGTGATGTGTCCCTCTGTGTTGTGTTGGACAGAAACTGTTCTTTTGAGTAGCACAAATAATTTGTCTCCACCTGACATTATATGTGACCTTTTGTAAATAGTTTTACAAAAACGCCTGAGGCATTGCTTCTATTTCACTGTAAATATTTGTATATAACTATTTTTTCAGTCCTGTTTTGATAATTTTTTGAAAAATATAGTTTAGATTTACTTCACAAGTAAACCAAATGATTCGTTGAGCATGTCTGTGAATTTTCTAGTGAATAAATCTAAGTTTTTATCACCCAAAATTGTAGTTTTATGGTGTTTTTAGATCCACTGTGTTAATAAAGTATGCCAAACTGAAGACAATACTTCAGAGGTGCATTTATGAGGTTGTCATGAACAAAGTGACACCAAAGGCAAGGTTTATGGATTTTATATTTGAGATATAAAGGAAAAATCAATTGTTGTGAAAAACGGCACAAAATACTTCCGGCCCAGCAGGGTTAAGTAGGAGAGTGGTCTGACAAGAGTATGCTGTTATAGCTACGTTCTATCACAGAGGAGAACATAGAGCTGGAATTCAGGAAATAATCTATACGTGAGTATGACTTAAATCGAGGAGTATAACAGAAGAATTCTAGTTTATTTGAGCTCAATCTCCTCCAGGGGTCACACAAATTCTAATTTTTTATATACTGCAACAGCTTCTTCCTACTTTGTATATGAGAGAAGTCCACCTCAGTTGACTGGTCCAATTTAGGGTCTAAAGGCAATGGAAATCCCCTGCTATGAGAGCCTTCTCTGGGAGAGAAGAAATTAATAAAAATAAAAGTTCAAAGAAATTGGGGTCGTCATTGTTTGGGGCATATATGTTAATCATGTTTATCTTTTCATTTATCAATGTACCCTGGACAATTAGGTACCTACTCCCTATATCACAGATGATATTTTCCACTTTAAAGGGTACCAATTTATGAATCAATATCATGATATTGATTCATAGGAGGCTGAAATGATTTGCCCAGAGAAAGGAGACGACAGACTTTCTTCACTTCTGGAGTGTCATTCTCAGGTATGGGGATGCATATTATGGTAGGAAAACAATCAGAAAGGGAATTTTGCATGATATGTCAACTTTAACAAAAGTCGTTTCAATAAAAATTTGTCAGAAACTCCATTGTTTCCTCTACATTCATTTTGGCGTGGCAGGCCACCATTCCTAAATCCTTGCCACTGCTGCTTCAAAGTTACCTTTTTTTGAATTGATGCTTATACACACCGCTGCATGTCTCCACCTTCACAGCAGAGCCCTGTACTAGGTCCGGTTCTCATGAGCTTGTACTCCCATGGAGGCCCTCAGTGGAACAGACTAAACACAGGCATTATTTTGGCTGCTCAAACCCAGTTTAAGTAGCAGCAGCTCCATTTCGGTGCACTGTTTTAGGCAGTGAAGCTCCAACCATTATTTGGACAGTCGTTTTTCTAAAAAGACAGCTGAAAAAATAGCGCACAGCTTGCTCAAAGGCGTTCTAACATTTTAAATGGCTTTGAGCAAGCTGTGCGCTCCTCACTGCCCACAAGTGCTGGAAACTGCGCGCTGCCGTATAGTGGTACTGGTGTTGTGGTATCGGTAGCAATTTTATGAGTACGAGTACGAATACTCATGACTTCTATCAGACTGATACCGATATCAGTATCGGTGCATTCCTAAAATAAATGATTGAACCTCTTCCTTTGGTTATGTATGTTGTATATTAGATTTAATGCCATTATAGTGTCAGCCAAATGGTTTGAATATCTTTTTAATTGAAAACAGTTTTTAATAATTTCTGTGCAAATGTTTTAAAATGTTTTTTGGGGGGTAAATGTATTTGACGTTCAACAGAGAAATAGAAATACTGACATTGAATAATATATTTATATATGGTAGCAAATAAATAATACAAAGATTCTGTACATTTAATAATGTCTAAATTGGCTGCAATGTGTATCCTCATTGACTCTCTCATATCCACTGTACATGTTGTTTTTATGCAAAGTGCAAAAAAACATGTTTTCCCGAGATATGCTGTAATCTTCTATGTATTATTAAGGTGTTAGATGTAGTAAATATATATCAAAATGTTTAAAGCCACTTCAATAGTGTAATATCTTATTACAGAATGATAAGTGTTGCGTGTGCGATTTTGTGTTGTGTGTCTTACTTTGCTGTCCATCGCTTCCAAAACCTCCAAATATGGTTCGCTGATGCAGCGATCATAATCCAAACTCTGTTCAAGCATAAACACATCCCATGTCACCATGAACACAACCACACATCACTCGCTTTCTTCTCAAACAGTTCCTCACCTCATAGTCTTTTCTGGGTAAAATGTCATCTTCCTCGTCTCTGATTTCCCCGAGGATTGTCTGGATTAAGAAACAAAATACACCTCTGTCAGTTAAGAAAGGCACAGAGATCAATCTCATGAAGTCATTACTGAAGCTCAGACATTTTGAAAGTTAATTCTCCAGTCAGTGTTTCAGTCTTCAGTAGAATTGAAAGGATCAAATATGACTTCAGCCAAAAAGCCGAGCATGCAATGAGACAAAAATGGAAATGTTGAAGATGGATAAAATAACAAGACGATGAAAATTAATTTTTCTGTGGAGGGAGCACAACTTGGACACAGACAGGACTTCTTCACCAAATACAAACCAGACCAAGTGTTTGTGCTATGATACATTTGACAAGGGTGATTGGAGAATCACATGATCTTGGTTCAAATCTTACTTTTTACTGAATCAAAGTGTGGAAAAAACAACCCTCAACCTTTAAGGTTGCTAAGTGTCACTATTTGACTAAAATTGTAGCTGATATTGTTTTAATGGATTTTATGAACAATAATTAATAAATGGTGTTATTTTATTACAGTTCTCTTTCAGCATGTAATGTATCACCTTTCTAGTTAATAGATTTCAACAGCCAAAATAAAAACCAAATTAAGGAAAGAAAAGCTGCAGTAAACTAGAAAACTGACCCAAGAGGGCACACGGTAATGTGTTGTCAGTGTTTTCTGGTTTACGTGGTTTGGAAGGTTTTCTCTCTGGACCGGGTTGAACTTTCTGACGGACCTGTTTTGGAACGCAAGATTTATGGTTGACACTCCGGATCAAGTGTAATTTTTAGGGGAAAATCTAAAATTATTCTCTCCTGCACAATATAAGACAAACTCTCTCCGTGATGCAGGGTCAGCGTGAGGAGGAATGAGAGGGTCTGGTGCTGGTGGTGCATGGAGGTAAGATGATGATGAAGATGAGGGTAGAGCAGGTCTGCCGCTTTCACCACTCCACCTTTCTGTGAACCTAGAAAACTCTCTGTGACCACCATAACCGCCCTCGGTCTGTGTGTCCTCACCAGCTCCTCTGGTGTCCGGCTCTCTCCTTCTCTGCAGCAACACTGACAACAAAAACAGTTCCCACAGCACGCCATCTTCGCTCCTGTCTCGCTGCCTTCAAGAACCAACGAAAACAAGGATGGGTGGTTTCTGTTTGGAGGACTATCGCCTATAAAATATAACAAAAATGTACACAGCCTGCAAAAGTTGAAATAAAAGTCTCAAGAATAGAAATATGGCATAAAAGTCTGTCTAAAACGTGTTCTGGCATCGGAAATACGTTGGACAAACTAATTAACTACTGCACTTAAACACAACACCCTTACTGTCACGTGACGGCTGAACTGCCGAAATATGTTTTAGTCTGCTCAAAACTGCGCAACATTTACGCATAAAACAGAATTATCATGATGCATGATGATGCTTTTTGCGCATCTTTTTTCTCAAATTGAGCAATATTTAAAGTTAGACTTGCAGACAGACGGAACTCCGTTAAGTCATCATTTTAAAGCCATATGGGTGTGATTAAAAAAAATAGTAATTTTCTTGTATTCAAACAATTAGATTCTCATTGAATAGTAGATTTTTGACATTTTCTGACACATAACAGCAAATGTGAAAAATATTTATTTTCGAAATATGTTATTTGCAGTTATTATCGCTGAGTTAATATCACACACGCACACAGACACGCAGAGAAGTCGTCATTGAAGAATCCAAAATGTCCGACAATATGTCCGCTTCCGGACGACCGCCGCCATCTTGTTTTGCCATTTTGATACGAATCAACACCACAGCGCCACTGTTGGTGGGAGTCAGTACCTACATGGAATATGGCTGCTTCCTGCGAATAGTGGCCCCCGTCAGCAAAGCAAAAGAGGAAGACCCAGTGGGACCCCGCCACACATGAAGCAAAGTAGTGATGAGAAACCCGACTCCTCGAACGGACTCACGAGTTTTTGAGTCGTTCATCCAAGTGAATCGGTTGTCTGAGTCATTTGAGTCATTTGATTCAGTTGCGCATGCGCACTATTTCCACCCGCTCCAGGACCTGGAGGCTGAACTGCGACATGAACCAGGGGGAGAATCATGTATTCATAGTAAAATGCTGAAACACTTCTGAGGAAAATAAACAATAAGTACACATTAGTTTTTAGTGATCCTGGTCTCCTTATTCTAGATTATGTGTGTTGTTTTTGAGGTTTAGTTGAATCAGAAAATAAATTAGATAAATTATTAAACTGAATAAATACCTGGCATCCAGAATGGCAGATATACAGTATATATTAATGTATACATATGTTTTTATGGTTTTTTTCTTCCAACATTCTGATTTTCTTTTTTTACTAGTATCAATAAATAATGTGACGTTCATAGGGCAGAACTAATTATAGGGGACAATATTAAATGTAACACAATGCACGCTACAGTGGTATTTTAACATTGTTTATTGTGTATTTAGCCATGTATTATTCATGTATTTATCGCTACAAGCTTTGTGAAACAAACAATGTATTTTTTTTTTCTCCGCCGTCACTCGGAGATTTTCAGGTGAGGGAGGGGGGGAGGACTCACCGCTCACCGCTCATGAGGTGAACGACACGGCAGAAGTGCTACTGACCGATTCAGTGAACGACTCTTTCGAGTTTCGAGGTGACTCGGTCATGTGAGCTGAACGACTGAACGGAGGTGAGTCGGTCATGTGAGCTGAACGATTGAAGGGAGGTGAGTCGGTCATGTGAGCTGAACGACTGAACGGAGGTGAGTCGGTCATGTGAGCTGAACGACTGAACGGAGGTGAGTCGGTCATGTGAGCTGAACGACTGAACGGAGGTGAGTCGGTCATGTGAGCTGAACGATTGAAGGGAGGGGAGTCGGTCATTCGTGCTGAACTACACCGACAAGCTGACTCCAGTGTGCTGAAACTGCCGCATGTGAATGTCAGGAGCCGGAAGCTGCTGTGCTCAGCGGCCCAGCTACAAGGAGGCTATAGCAAGAATGACTCAGTGAACGAGTTAATGAACGTGAAAACTCGTGAGTAACTGTTCAGTAAAGTGACTCGCGGGTTTTGAACGATTCGTTCAAATTTGATCCTCACTAAAGCGGAGAGCAGACACCAAAGTAGAGGTAGTCAGGTCCAGTTTGGCACAAGAAATCACTGGCTCCACCTCACCTTGGTGAAAAATGCAAACGGATTCCACGATGCTGCATGCACGCTGACCAACAAATACATCTGCATCATGTGTTGCTGTGTGCTGCTGTGCCCTGGATGCTTTGCAAACGTTCCATGCAAACTAGGTGTGATGAACATAGAGGTGTTCAGTGATGCAGAGTAAATCTCAGTTCTTGTTACCAAAAACAACATGCAATGCCAGTCCTGCATCCTAATAGAGCTGTGGAGACTCACAATGTTCTGTAAATCTCAGTTTAACTGCAGGGCCCCGTCATCTTTCTGGTTTATTTCACTATTTGTTGTTTTATTGTGTGTTTTGGTGCTTTTGTGTTCATTTTGTTTCTCTTTCTGGTTGTTTTGTTTGTCCTAGTGGTTGATTTTAAACCCTTATGTCTGATTTATGTTTCTTCTTGGTCTTGTTTAATCACTTTGTGGATATCTATTGTCTTTTTCAGATTGTCCTTTTGTCGTTTTGTTGGTGGACACAAATTTTCTCTCTTTTTTTTTTTGCTCTATAATAGATGCTAAATGTGTCATTGTCTTGTTTATGTCACTTTGTGCTAATTTAATGTTTGTCATTTTTGCTGTGGTTCACATCTCAATCGGTTTTTGTTTTTCTTGGAAGGGGGGGGGGGGGGGGTGTAAGGGTTGCAGCTCTGTGTTACAGGTCCGATCTGTGGACTCTGTAAAACAGTAGAAATGACTGAGTCATGCAGCGTTGAACATCCGTTTTCACGTAGCTCCACAGGCAGACTTTTAATATGTGAACAATAAATGATCAATAAATCAAACAATACTCTCGCATTTTGTTGCAACGATGACGACTTTCAAATCCATACACAATCTCTGCATTTGAATAGCATATTCACAAAGATATTTCACATTGACATTTCACCATAACCAAATGGGTAAATCACTGTAACTGATTACATAAACACAACACAAGAGGGCATGTCTGGGAGCCAACGATAGAGATTGAACTAGTACACCGCCATTTTGCTCAAGCTGAACGTGGGAAAGACTTGTACAACAAACTCATATATATTCATCACACACGATCGCCACTAATACACTCCAAACATTCATTCACCTTCTTCTTAACATACATATATACAGTTCATGTGTTTTAAACACTCTACAAACCTGTAAAACAGTAGACATGACTGAGTCATGCAGCGTTGAACTTCCGTTTTCACGTAGCTCCACAGGGAGACTGAAGAAGCCTAGCGAGAGTTTGTTCCTCAGAAGTCCGTGACCGCAGCTGGATGAGTCACTGTTATGCCACACTGCCTCCTACTGTCTAATTTAAATAACTACAGTCACCCCCAAACTGATACAGAATGGACACTCACAAGTCCCCAAATGAAAATGTGACAAACACACTTTGTGTGCTTCACACCTGCATTAGCTTTTCTTGCTACTTTGTAATTCATTTGCTTCACTTTGAAGTTGTTTTGTTTTTTTCTTTGCAGCTTGTTCATCCAACCTGGTGTCTGGAAATCTCTCACTTTTATGAAGAGCCTGCAGCTCGTGGATTTAGTCTGTTTTGTTGTTGCTCTCTGGCTCTCTCTTTTCTTCTCTTTTTATAATCTAACCGAACAGCAGAAAGTCTCCTCTTCTGGGTCTGATTTTTCCTGTTAAACGGGAACCTCTACTTGATTATGTGCCATTGTTGGAGTAAAACAGCCTTGAAATTACCGCGTATTAATAACATTCTAATCGAATTAGATTGAAGACAGTGGTACTTCTGCAGCTCGACCACTAGAGGGCCCCCTCTTCTCTCTGTATACAAACTCAACTATATCCGTCTGAAGATTGCCCACCGATTTCTCCGTGTTGTTTTTAATTAAAAGGGTATTACTCGGAGGAGTGTGCAGTATGTATTTCTACCACTGCAGTACACACTTCTCCATTGTTAACAGGGACTCAGTGTTATTGCTTCTCCATTGACCTGGGTGACAGATAACAGCGATAGAATTATAAATGGAGAAGCTGGAACTAGAGACAATTAGCTCAGCTTGTTGTGGCTTCAGGAAGCACAAAAGATGAACATTCCTTCACAGCAGAAACACATGAAGTTAACACTTTTATTTCTGTTCAAATATGCCCAGCAGGGAAGGGAAACACAAACATAATCAAAAAGACACGTAAAACAGCTGCAGAAATAAAGAAAAACGGCTGCAGGACAGGACAAAGCGACACAGTGACATGATAACACAAACAGAAAATAACTGTTTAGAGAAATAACAACTGAAAAGAGGGAGGGAGAGCGAGTGAGTTAGACATTCCTGGACAAAAGCAAAATAGGGCTAATCCTATTTCATCCCTTCATATTCATTTATGCTGGTGTCAGATTTAAGCTACCAAGCACCAAGATTCTCATCTCAGGCTTTTCTGCATAATGCTGCTGGCATGCTCCTTCACAAGGATCTTTTTTTTTCTTCTTCACTGATGTGCAATTGGTTTCTGGTGGCAGATACTTCAGGAAATATATCCCAAACTGGGTTTGAGCACTAGCTGAAAGAAAAGGCTGCTTATTGGCAAGATTGACAAGATGCAGTGAACACACATCAAAACAGCGAAAGTAGTTAAAAAAAAAAAAAAACTGTAGATTGAGGCATGTCTATCGTGCTATTTGAATAATTTTTTTGTTTCACCACCATGTCATAAGTATGTTATTGCTTTATCAACTGCGATTTTCAAGAATCTGAAACATTTCAGAGTCAGAATTTATTGAATAAACCAACCAAATTTAAACTAGGTTTAAGGCAATATAACAAATACTTTAATTGTACTCAATCATAAGAGTTTAGTAGCTCAGAGTAGAACGTAGAAAGGATTCTTCTACTCAAGTTTTTTTTTTGAAGAAATTCGACTTTTGATAAGACTGAATGCTGCATAGATCATACCAGGAGACAACTGGAAGTTTACACAATCAAATATACAAAATAAAAAGTGTAAGGCTGAATTGAGATACTTCGATAGCAGCAAACACATATGGCCAGAGAAGTTTTCTCAAAACTCATTAAAAACCTGGGAAGATCATTAGTTTTATGGGCACATAATATAAAGCAGGAATATTCCATTGAAAGAAAAAACTTTATGACAAAGCAAAGTGAAAAAGAAATTCTGCATAATATTTCTAAATCTATGCATATGACTTCAGCCTCTCTGTGAACTTTTCAGAACAAACATTTTAATGTATGTTTGTTCTATTTATGTCTGAAAAGGGCTAATAGAATTGTTAAAACAGTAGAAAAACAGCTAAAACCACAAGAAATGGGGAAAAACCCCAAAGCAAAACTCTGCTAATAGAACTTTGTGACGAGGAGTTCTAAATGAAAAAAAAGTATAAAGATGGGTTTAAGAGCACAAAAAACTACTTCAAACGTGGCCAAAAGGGTTAAAACAGCTGATATGTTAAAATTGTCTACAAATTGCTGAAAAAGATTAAAACAATATCTCCTTTGGTCATAAAGGTTGCAGAGCCCTGGGGTACATTGTGCTTTGAGAAACAAAGAAATGTACTCGAGTAGCATAACACATGTGTTACTTCCATTTGGGCCAAGAATTAAAATGATGGGACACACCCAAACACACTAATGCAGTTTGCACCCTGATGATGAGGTGGGATCTCCAGGCACAATATAATTATTCACTTTGAGAAGGTCGCTTGCTTTTTCGGAAGAAGTCGACTTGATCTTTTTTTGTGCTTCTGTTAAGCAACTCTAACCCTTTCTCGTTTCCACTTCTTCTTGTATGTGTAATTTGTGTAATTCGGCAGTTGTGTCATCGTCAGTTCTTTTGTAGAACAAAATCTTTCTTGTGGTGCCCACTTCATGTAACTTCATTTATTCTCATTGTCTCTCTGTTGCCCAATTTCAGGAGTCACCTTTTTATATATATATATATATATATATTTTTTTTTTTTTTAATTGTTACATTTTACACATACAAATAGGGATTTTGACCCGTGCATGAAAAATGTGAAAACTGTCAAAAAATGGACATCCAAAAAAGCTTGGCGCTCATCATGCTATGGTCCAACACATCGCCACGGCAACTTCCTCTGCACATTTTAACCAAGGATGGCTCGACTACAACGAGATCCCACTGATACCATTATAGGGCTTTTCCACCAGAAAGAACCAGGTTCTAGTTCAGGGCCGGGTCTTAAATGAGCACCGCCAACAAACTGATTCTCTTTCCTCCGTTAACGGAGCCAAGCGAGAGCCACGTCATTGCGTCACTCCAAAATGTGACACGTCACTGATTTCACCGATCAGCGCTGACGGCACTCATAGAAGAACGAGGAGACGGACTGTATTCATCTGTTTGGTCCAGGTCGCTCCATCTAGTCTGGCCTGAACCTTGGATTCAGACCTAAGAGAAACAAAACAGTCTCCTCATCGCTCTGTTGGTGCTCTTTCACGCCGTCTCTGTCCAGAGCCTCGGAGTGGCCAGAGAGAAAGACATTTAAATAATGTATGAATGAGCTCTCGGCTTATTTTTCAACATTTGGGCATTACATAGTGAATTTCTGCTTCTTTCACTTTATTTCTGGATGTGTCTGAATCAAAAGCTTCAACATCAAGAGGAATGGAGGTGTAGAATGATAGATCGCAGCTCTTCAGCCGTTTATAATGGAAACCTACGGAAACACACACTGATTAAAATTCTCTTTCACATGAAGCCATTAAAAGGCTCATTTTATGGTTAAAAACTCCAAGCTTTCATTTACAGTGATATGTAGTTTGTTTTTTAGTTATTGATGAACCAAAAGTATTGCTTCATTATACATATCTGTGGGTTACAAAATAATATTGGAGTGTCTCGTAGCGGAGCGCAACACAGCCTCACACTGCATTGTGCAGCGGCTGCTTCGCCTCAGCCTGCAGTCAGAACGCCAAACAAGACATGGAGATGAAGTTAGTCACAATGATGTTACGATGAAAGGCGTGAATACAATGGAAAACTACTTCCAAGTTCTATATCTCACACAGCTGAGAGCGCAGTGGAGGAGCTCTGCACCTCGAGAGCCGCGGCAAAGCGAGCAAGGATTAAATTATCTTGTTCCCTCGAATTATTAAATTCAGGGAATGGCTTATTACATCGTTCCCACTGTTACCTTTCTGGCTTCCCGCTCCAAACCGTAGTTGGGAGCGCGCCAATATTCCTCGGCTCGTAGTGGTAACCTTCGTCCAGTGGTCCGGGTCAACACGCTGAAGAACCAGTGAGCGAGGCGGCGACTCAATAGACGAACTCAGCTTTTATTCCCGTCTCAACACGGTATAATATTATAACCAAACTAACAAGTATTGTGTTTCTCTCTCCTGGCACAACCACGCTGCTCTCTGTTTACCTCCTGCAGACCACCCACAATACACCGCGCTCACACGTCACATCACAATAGGCTCTTCCCACCTTGGCCACCAGGGGGGGGGATTGCAACACTACCCCCACTCTGGAGGATGATTAAAACATTAACATTCCTCCAGCATCATGGTACAGTACACAAGAAGGATATGCACATCACCCACAGTTTCCAAAGTCTTTGACGTCTTTTAGCGAAAAGTGAAAATAAGGGGGCGGCAACCATAAAACATCAATTTAGGCATATTGCACATTCCCCCCCCACCAGTACACATAAACACACATCTCAACGCAACACTTACACCATCAAACTATGCAGTCCCAAACAGGTCCATTCTGTGACACACGAATTAATTCTTTCACCCCCTGCTCTCTAGCATAGTTAGCAGTAACATGTCCGGATGCTATAACAAAACTACAAGGCCATTATCATGAAACTACGCATTCAACCATACAATGCCAAGATACATTAGTAATAATACAACTCTGGAACTCTTCTGTTTACAAAAGGCAGGAACTTTTTTTTTTTTTTTTTTTTTTTACAATGCAGGAACTCTTTTGGTTTTCACAATGCAGGAACTCTTTTTTTTTTCTCTGAGGGCAGCGATCCGCCTGCACCCAACCTCAGGCACGTGTACTCAGTGATCAATCCAGTCACCAAACCTGACAGGGGCTCTGCGGACCCTCCGGGGTCGACGCAAAGGAGTAGAGTTCAAAACTGGATGAGCAGCTTGGATTCCTGTCTGGTCCAGTGAAAACTCAGCAGGCTGGCCAGAAAACGGCCCACTACTTGGTGAAGTTGTCGACGATGGTGATGAGGAAAAGAGACCTTGGATGGCTTCCACTGTGGGGTCCTCCGTCTCTGGGGCTGTGTCCCAAATGTCGAGGGAACTGATGTCCATGTTTGAAGAGCCGAGGCCTGGCACCGGGGTTGGGGCCTCTACCAGTGCCTGCATTTCAACCTCCTTAAAGACCCAGCCATTGTCCAACGCTGTCCTGGAGTGATAAGCTTTAAGCTTATCATGATGAACGACTTTCATCTTTGTTCTCGGACCTCGTTTAATCCGGTAAACCAAATCGTCCAGTACACCCACGACGAAGTACGGCCCCTCATAGGAAGGCAGGAACTTGCGCACTTTATTTTTCACTCTTTTTGTGCCCTTGACCAGGAACCACACGGCATCCCCAACCTGATACTGGGCTCTGCAAACATTTTTATCATACTGGCGTTTAGCGCGTTCAATAGATTTTCCAAGCGCCATACGCGCCAACTGATGAGATATTGCCAGTCGTTCCCTAAGCAGCACAACATAAGATGGAGGAGTAGGAGCATTGTCTCCGCCAGGCGGCAACCCGGTAACCAGATCCACCGGCTCTGTGACTTCCCGTCCGAACAGCATCATATTAGGCGTCAGTCCCGTGGAGCTGTGTTTGGTGGCACGGTAAGCCATGAGCGCATATGGAGTCATAATGTCCCAGTCCCAGTGACATCGTTCTGCAGTGGTGGCTATGATCTTCTGTAAGGTGGCGTTGAAGCGTTCCACTTGGCCGTCTGACTGTGGACGAAATGGCGTGGTACGTGTCTTATCGATTCCCAGCAACTCACACATTCCTTGGAACACAGCTGACTCGAATTTAGTTCCCTGGTCGCTGTGAAGGCACCGTGGCGCCCCGTAACGACACACCCACTCGGCAACAATCTTTTCAGCTACTGTTATTGCTTTTTCATCGGGGACAGGGTAAGCCTCCACCCATTTGCTAAAATAGTCCTGTACCACTATAATATAGCGGTTGCGACGTTCGGTTTCGTTTAACGGTCCCATTAAATCGACTGCGATCCGTTCAAAGGGGGCACCAACTCGCACGGTGCCCATGGCAGCTTGAGGTGTTTTCTTCGGGCGGGCTTTTTCAGCACAGCTGGTGCAAGTACGGCACCACAGCGTTACATCGTCCCTCATGTTGTACCAGTAGTACCTCGCTTTCAGACGTGCAAGGGTTCTTTCTCCTCCAAAGTGGCCACCGACTGGACCATCATGCAGTTGCTCTGTAACTGAAGCACGATGCATTTGAGGCAGCAGGATCTGGGGATAGAACACCTTCCCATCTGTGCAATAAAACTTCCTGAGCAAAACTCCATCTTTCAGGTACAACCTCTTCCACTGTGACCGGTAGGCTTTTGTGGCAGGGCTGTACGGTGCTACATCAGCCCAGGGTGGCCTGCAACCGCCCTCATCCATCCACTTCTTCACTGGTGCTCTATCCTGATCCGCTTCTTGGGCACTGATTAATTGCTCCTGGGTCCAGCCGCCAAACAAGTTAGTTTGGGCCGGCTCACTCACCCTGTAGATACTTGGACAAGACAGATAATCAGCTTTGTCATTACTACATGTGTCCACTACCCCCACTGGAGAAAACTTAGGCTCGACAACGCTTTCATCGGGCACTACTACCCCCACTAGAGGTTGCTCTACAGGACCCTTTCCGACATACTCTCCAACCTGATTTCCAGCCATGTTACACTGGATCCCTTTATCCTGAAACTGGTTACTGAGGTTAGGCTCCGGCATTTTACAGGTGCAGAGCGTTGGACAGGGCCTCCTGGAAAGCGCGTCGGCGTTCTGATGGTGTCCCCCTGGACGATGAATCACTTGAAAACCGCACTCTGCCAGTTTCTCGAGCCAACGAGCGAACTGGCCCTGGGGCTCCCGCAACCGAGTCAACCAGCGCAGGCTGCTGTGGTAGGTCCTTATGACGAATGATTTCCCTAGCAGGTACTGTCGGAACTGAGAAGTGAACTCAACGGCTGCCAGCAGTTCTCGTTGGGTGGTGCAGTAGTTTTGCTCCGTGGTTGACATCCTTCTGCTCCCATAAGCCAACACCCTCTCCTCACCTTCCTGTACTTGGGAGAGGACTGCTCCGATACCATAATCACTGGCATCCGTGTCAAGAAGCAACTCACCACTGTCGAGCGGATAACCCAGCACGGGAGCTGACGTCAACCGATCTTTCAGTTGTTCGAACGCCCGCTGGCATTCATTTGTCCAGTTAAAACGTGCATACTTCTTGGTGAGTTCGTGCAGTGGCTTAGCAACTGCGGCGAAATCTCTAACAAAACGTCGATAGTACGAAGCCAGGCCGACGAATTGCCGTACTTCGGAGACGTTCCGCAGTGTGGGCCACTCTGTCACTTGTTGGATCTTCCGGGGGTCAGTGGCGACACCTTCGGCGGACACGACATGCCCCAGGTAGGAAACTCGCTCTCGGAACAGGCAACAGATGTTGGAAGGTTTAAGTTTCAAATTGGCCGAGCGTAGCCTGTTAAATACCTGACTGAGCCGCTCCACCATTTCAGTGCCATCTCGCCCCAGGACAATGATGTCATCAAGGTACACCAGACAGGTTTCCCACTGTAGCCCAGCCAGGACGCGGTCCATGAGCCTCTGGAATGTGGCTGGCGCATTGCACAGTCCAAAAGGCATCACATTCCATTCGAACAGGCCCTCGCGGGTACAGAAAGAAGCTGCTTTTCGGGCTCTCGGCGTCATCTCCACCTGCCAGTACCCGGATGTTAAATCCAGCGTGCTGAAATACCTGGAAGCAGACAGTGTATCCAAGGTGTCCTGGATGCGGGGCAGTGGATAAGCATCCTTTATTGTTCTTTCATTTAAGGGCCTGTAGTCGACACATAGCCGTGATGTCTGGTCTTTCTTCCTCACCATAACAATTGGTGCAGCCCAGCTGCTGTTACTGGGTTGGGCCACACAAGCGTCCAGGCTCTGCTGCAGCTGTTGGTCTGCTGCAGCCTGCTTGTCTCTAGCCATCCTGCGTGGTTGTTGTTTCACAGGCGGGCCAGGGGTTGTGAGGATGTCGTGCTGCACGAGGCCAGTGCGGCCCAGGGGCCTCATTTATAAAACTGTGCGTAGGATTGACGTCAAAATTGGCGTACGCACGAAACACAGAAAGTGCGTACGCACAAAAATATCCTGATTTATAAAACAGTGCGCACGCATGTCCTACGCCGATTTCCCTTTGTAAATCACAATCCACTCTAAATGTGGCGCACCTGTGTGCGGGTCAGACCACGCCCATATTGGCCTATAAATATTCAAAGAAACGCCTCTCATGAATATTGATTCACGACTGACAGCATGCCGAAAGCAGAAAGGAAAGCCAAGAAGCGCAATTTTTCACCCAGTGTGAGGTGGAAGTTCTGGTCGGGGAGGTAGAGAAGAGGAAGGCGATATTATTTGGTGGACACAGTGTTGGGGTCACCAACGCCAAAAAGGCTGTAGAGTGGCAGCATGTGGCGGATGGTGTCAATGCTGTGGCCTCAGAAGGTCGGAGTGTGGCTGACGTGAAGAAGAAGTGGTCCGACATCAAAGTAGACACAAAAAAGCGCCTGGCGTCACACAGGCAGAGCGTCTGTGCCCCGGGCGGGGGAACGGGCCATCCGGAGCTCACCCCGCTGGAGGAAAAACTGGCGGGGATCATCGGGGAATCCCTCCTGAGTGGAGTGGTGACGGAGGTGGAGGGGGACACCGATGCCGGCCCACAAGCAGAAGACCAAGGTATGCAATTTGTATTCCCATATTTGAAATGAGTGTAAACCAAGGTTGTGTTCACATTTATGTACAGAAACGATTGAGACTCCGTTCACAAAACAAGTGACTTTATTCAACATTTCTTGTAGTTGCTGCGGGTCCAGGCGAGGTCAGTGACGCCGCAGCTGAGCCGTGTGCGCCCAGCGTCTCCACTGCACCTCGTGCATCCAGCCCTCCAGCAGCCGTGTCCTCACAGATGCAGTCCTGCAGACGCAGAGAGACACCGTCGCGGCAACACATGAAGTGGCTAGAGAACTGCGGGACATAAAACATGTCCTGTCCGAGCTCAACACCACCATCAAAGAGTTTATCAATAAATGATTGTTTGGAATTTGTTTCCATACCTGTTTTTTCATAAACGACGAATCACATCCAAACGCTGGCGCACGGCAGCAGCGTTTGGCTCAAATGCCTGGGGATATGGGTCTGAGTCGGGGCCAAGACGATCAGCGTCGGGGGACAAGGCCACAGTATTCAGTTCTGCCACGTTATGCAGCACAGCACACGCTCTGACAATACGGCAGACCTTCTCGGGCTTGTAGGCTAGCATTCCTCCTGTGCTGTCGAGACACCGCCACCTTCCCTTCAGGAGCCCGATGGTGCGCTCCACAATACTGCGCGCCTGGCGGTGGCGCAGATTATAGGTCCTCTCCTCTGCGCCTTGTGGGTTAGGAAAAGGGGTGAGCAGCCATCGCTTGAGGGGGTATCCACTGTCGCCTGCAAGGTTGGTGAACGAGTTAAACACTAGTACAAAATTGCAAGTCTCAGGATTTCCACATTAATTATCCGTACCTAGAAGCCACCCATCACGTACAGCGCCGGCCTCCAGTCTGCGCCCAACACTGCTGTGTCTCAGTATGAATGAATCATGGGTTGACCCGGGCCACCGAGCCACTACATTTGTAAGCAACATGTCCGCGTCACATACGAGTTGGACATTGAGGGAATGAAAATGCTTACGATTAATGAAAGCAAATTCATTCTCACTCGGTGCTCGTATAGCAACATGAGTGCAGTCAATTGCACCGATTACATTTGGGAAACCGGACATTGCTGCAAATTGCACTTTTTTATTTGCCTGTTCACCCACCGTATAAGGAAAGTTTATGTACTGATGAGACAACCCAATTATACCTCCTAGCACGTCTGGCATAACACGGCTAAAGGTTGGCTGGGATATCCCTGACCTGTCAGCCAATTCCCTCTGGAATGTGCCCGTTGCCAGAAACCCGAGTGTTGTGAGCACTTGAAGCGGGACTGGCACGGCGTGGTTTCTGCGGGTGCTCCTCTCTAAGGCTGGGCCCAATGCTGAACATAGATCCAAGAGGACAGCTCGTGGGAGTCGGAAACGGCTCATCAGCCACTCATCACTGTTGGCTAGTGGATCTTGCTGGTCTCGGAAGTTCCGTTCCCTCCGTATCCTTCCGTTTGCCACATCTTCTAATAGTGCCAAAGCAGCCATTGTGCGCCATGACGCATTGTGAATACCTGTCTTTATATACCCATCTGTTAGGTGGTATCTGCTACACGTGTGACAATTACCCCGATTGATAAACAGTTCTTCAGACTAACAATAAAAGATAATTATAGTCTTTATTTGTATGGCAACAAAACACAGTTACAAAGTGTTTTATGCGTTATGCATTGAAAATGGAGATGAAACGAAATGGGCTATATAGGATATTACACGGCATTCATATCAGTGTAAACATAATTTGCCCTACTGTTGTCTTACTATCTTATTGTCTTATGTTTCCCGTGCGCACTCCAAGGAGTATGTTTGTTTATTCATTGTAGAAATGTAATTTTTTACTATCCATTTCTTGCAAATAAACTGTCCATATATGAGAGGTCATATAACTATTTATTTTACACGATCAGTTTGACACAGTTTCTCCCGTTTCTTTCTTCTGCCATCGGTGGCGCAGTTTCTCCTTACCCCAGTTATGTGCGTACGCATGGGTCAGAGTTGGCGTGGTGGACCGCACATTTTCCCGTCAAGTTCTCTTTATATAAATCCCACGGTTTGCATAGAGAGTGGCGTATGCATTCTTTTGTGCGTACGCAACGTTTATAAATGAGGCCCCAGGTCAGTAGGCCCAGTGGAGAAGACCTCGCCGTATGTACGTAGCAGGCGGGCCAACATTTCATGGTCATCCTGGTGCAGATTAGCACAGCTCTCGTTATACAGCACCTGCAGATGGTTGGGTACAGAAACAGAAACAGAGTCAATAGGTTCAGGGCCCAATTGGGCCATTGGTGGTTGGGACTCCACTTTTTCCAATACCGTAGCTGGCTGCAGGATCCCTGCGACGGCGCCCCTCTTCAAAGTAACAGGTAAAGTACCAGGGTTGAAGACTCTGATGGGGATGCTTGTGGACCGCTGCGCCTGTACGATGATGTGAGCCACCAGGACATGGTGCCTTTCAATGAAACCTCTGGTCGGTGTCAGCATGAGGTCTCTGTCAGCAGCACGGCGAAGGCGGGCGGTGCCTGGAACTACATATTCACATCCCGACTCCAACACAGTAGTGCGGGCCACCCTAACGATGTGCACCTGAGGCTGACCACTTGGGTTAAACCGAGGTATCTTTTCTCCGAGGAGTGTGATTTCATGCCGACCATAGTCCAGATGGGCGTTTGTCTGCCGTAAGAAAGGATGCCCCAGGATGACCTCTGTGCTTGCTGCTGTGTCTGCCATGATGAAGTTCACAGTTGGAGTTCGGCTCCCTACTTGGACTGGTAGACGAACTTCCCCCAGTACCGCCAAACCACCAGGCCCAAGGCCCTGCAGGACCTGTGCAACAGATGGTTCAACCGGGGGTCTGAACTCTGTGGGAATGGCGTTAAAAAGATGGAGGGGTAATACATTCCTTCGAGCACCGGAGTCAAGCAGGGCACACATTTCCTGTCCAAATACTGATATTTTAACATTCATATCATCCTCTTGGTTCATCGTACAGGTGACTACAGTACCCGCATCAGTGGCCGGATGTTTATTTACGGTCCGAGCTTGCTGCCTGGGACGGCGGGGAAAAGGGCAGTTTCTCTGCATATGCCCTAGACCTGAACAGTTGTGGCATTGGATATCTTCCATACGCATTTTTACATTGCCATCTTTCTTCTGGCGCCACAGCTGGTTATATCTTTGCGTCCTCTCTGGCGAGTCGATGGCCCAAACAGCTACCTCCACCGGCTCTCCACAAGATGGTATGCTGCTGTTCTCACGTACTGTGGCAGCCCTGGCCCTCTGATGGGTAAAACCCTGTTGGCGAGGCTGCATAAAATGTGTAACCATCCTAGCGGCCCTCCTGGTGGCCTCATAGCTGTGCGCGATGTCATATGCTTTCGCCAGGGTACGTGGCTGTTGCTCCAGTAGTTTTTGCACCACCTCCGCATCAGCGAGGGCGTTTGTGAAGATTTCAACACTGATGGCATCCTGCTCCAGCTCTGTATGGTCTGCGTAAACAATAGAAACCTTCTCGTAGATATCATCCCTTAAAAGGTGCAGGGCCTCATTCTGCCCCCTTACCCTCTGTCTCAGTTCAAGGCTGATGGCAGCCGCATGCTTAGAGCACGGCCCATAGGCACTCCCTATTTCAGCCACAATCCTTTGGTAACTCCAACGGTCAGATTTTGGGCTTTTATGGATGATAGCTCCAGCTGCACCAGTCAGGCTGAACCTTAGCTGCACCGCCATTGTTGCCTCTGACCAATAGTTTGCCTTTGCACAGCTTTCAAACCGATGAATAAAGTCCCTCCAGGAGCCAGTCCCATCAAAATGACCGGGCTTTAAAATTGGGATTCTCTCTCTGGAGTCATAATATTCGTCATCACTAGCATCTATTAATTCAACACGTGGAGTTGAGAGCGACGACCGGACACGTGGTGCCGACTTGGACCTCCTCGCTGCCGACTGGCTGCATTGATAAGGGTCACAACGTGGTGCATAGTCATTATCATCATAATTTATATCTCCACAACATTCCACGGTTGGGAGCATGCAGGGTGTAAACGGTGAGGCCATGAACGAGGGATATAATGATTGGGACGGGGCAAAAGGGTTCTGGACTGAACAGCGTGCAGGGGTAGACGTATTAGCAAGCTGGTTAGCGGCATGCAGGGCAAATGGTTGACCATGGCAATTTGGTAGCCCATAAAGTGAAGCTGCGTCCGGACGAGCTGCTGCACTGTTTAAAAAGTCACAGATTTGCTGAGGGGAATGCAGCTGCTCACCCTCAGCATTACATCGTGGTTCCACGGGCGTTAGGAATGGGTTAGTAGGCCCTGATGGCGGTGGCATGGGGGGAAAAACTGGGTCAAACGCCGGCATCCGGCCATGCATTATCGCTACGTCTCCGCCCAGCGTTAGCTCCATGCTAGTGGCGAAAGGATTAGTGCCGCGGCTATAATGGCCACTCATGCAATTAACTGAGTCCATATTAGTGTCTCTTGCTTCCATCAAGAATGGGTTCTTACTCACGTTTGGGGTTTCCATCACAACAGTCTTCTTCATCCGAGTGCTAGCAATAGCGATAGCTCAAACTCTGGCTCCGAGCACTGGCCGCCTGCTAATGGCCGTCTGAAGTAACTCTTCCCCGCTTTTATTCTGGCTTAAGTCTTTGTTTAAATCCCGGACGAGCCCCCAGTGTTACCTTTCTGGCTTCCCGCTCCGAACCGTAGTTGGGAGCGCGCCAATATTCCTCGGCTCGTAGTGGTAACCTTCGTCCAGTGGTCCGGGTCAACACGCTGAAGAACCAGTGAGCGAGGCGGCGACTCAATAGACGAACTCAGCTTTTATTCCCGTCTCAACACGGTATAATATTATAACCAAACTAACAAGTATTGTGTTTCTCTCTCCTGGCACAACCACGCTGCTCTCTGTTTACCTCTTGCAGACCACCCACAATACACCGCGCTCACACGTCACATCACAAAAGGCTCTTCCCACCTTGCCCATCAGGGGGGGGATTGCAACACCACGCTTTATTTCTATTTTCTTTTGATTACCACTCCGGGGCTCGATATTTGTTGTAGTTTTCTCTTTCGCCTGGTGAGTAGCGATCACTCCGCCCCCACCTGATGACGTGTCTGGCTCCAGCCTGGTTCCTTGCTGGCCCAGGAAAGAAGTAGATGTTACGGCTGAGAGCCGGTGCGTGGGGCTTGAACCCAGAAGCAGACCAGGAAGCAGAGCAGGTGCAAGTAACAGTGGTTTTATTGTGAACCAGGACCTGGGAGAAGAGGAAGTGGAGACTCCAGGATGCAGAGTACGCAGGCAGAAGGACGGCAGCAGGGAGGTGCTGCACGGCGAGGAGGCTGGCCGAGGACGCTCGTAGAGGAAGCCGAGGAGCACAGCAGGGAGAGCTGCGCGGTGAGGAGGCTGCCCGAGGACGCTTGTAGAGGAAGCCGTGGAATGCCTTCACACATGTTACTCCGACAAGGGACACAATCTTCTGGCACCGGACCCACCTCCCTGCAGGGCTTAAGAAGTGGGAGCAATCAATCAGTTGATTACCTGCAGGAGCGTCAATGAAGGCGGAGCCGGTGCTGGAGCGAGGTGTGGATCCTCACAGTAGAGCCAGCATAGCACCGGTTTATCTCCTGTTAAGAACCACCTTTGGCGGTGGAAAGACAAAGAACTGGTGCTAACTCTGGCCCTGGCTCTGAACGAGCCCCTGGTTCTTTCCGGTGGAAAAGCCCCCTTAGTGAGCCGTGATCTGTGCACATTAATTTGTGCAAAGTTTGTGGATGCATAATGACAAAGATTTGTCTGCAATAACAAAATATGTATATAAATAAACAAACATTTTCCTACAAGTGTTGTTTTAAACACAGCACAAAACAATACATGACCATATTTACATACATATATTATTATCTTCTACCTTAAATTGATCATATTCAGAGGGAAAGCAGTTTACACCTGAGAGTACTAAGTCGCATGTAAACCATGTGCATCATTCTCCAGGAGTTGGTTCTTTAGTTTCCCTTTTGTCCGCTTTCGGGGCCCGCTGCCCCAGGGAGGGGATGTCCAGCTCCCGAGGAAGGGGACGAACACAAAATGAGTGAGTTTAGCAAACCTTGAGTGTGGATTAACAATGAGGTTTATTAAAACAGTGAGTAAATACCAAGCCTTACAGGAAATTTCCCGGATTCTCGGAGCAGGTCACCACGAATGGATCTTGCGTCTCTGAACCGTACGTATACGAGCAGAGAACGAATGGCCCAAGAGCCCCAAACTGCTGCAGGGCTGTCTGTTTTACCTCTCCTCCTGGGATCTGCCCTTCGCTTCGTCACGAGTGGCATGACCTAATCCTGTTGCTGGGCAAGTTTTCACTTCTCTCTATTCTGCTTGTATCTTTCCATGTCATATAAAAGTTACTTATTTGTATCTAATGTCCGTGTCCTTGCGTGCATGTGGTTTCTCACTCCCTACTCTGAGGCGAGTAGAGTTTTCCTGTCATGGGGCCTCGGCACATTGTCGGTTAATTTTAACACTTTAAATATGGCTTATGTGGCTAATTGTTTTTAGTTGCTTTCCAGCTCATTCTGAGTTTGGACCTCTGTGTGATTGTGGCTTTTGTTTATGTTCACCAGTATTGACTGAGTCTTGGCAGTCCCTCAAGCAGGTGGGGGGGGGGGGGCTTCACATCTGCTCTGTGGATCAGACACACCTGAACTACAGCGTGATGCTAGTTTCTCAAAATAGAATTGCTGTGAATCGCCACTTGTATGTAGGAATTGCAGTAGTGGCTGGTGTAAATCCGTTAAAATCGGAGCTGCTTACTCTTGGTCCATCTGTCATGGTATGTCATATTTTCTCTTTGGGCTCGTTCACAACTGACGTTTTGGGTGATCCAATCACATGTGCGATCACAAATACGTAATATGTAGATGTCATCAGTGCTCTCCATGTTCTTGTTTAAGAGAATGCACTGGTCTGAGTTTTAAAAGTAAAAGTGGTTATGTTCAAAACAAATGATTGTTTCTTCTCAATCAAGTCAAAAGTAGAATCTCCTTTCCATGTTTGCAAACTGGACACAGGAGAATATTCAAACAATGCCTTTAAAATCATATAACTTTTCTGGAACTCCTTGAATTGTTGGATTTTCTTGTCCCAGGTTTAGGTTTTTCAGAGGAACATTTTGTTTCACATCACAGAATATCATCGACCTGGGGTCCGTTTCACGAAGCAGGTTTAAGAAGCCATGAGCTTAACACCGAGCTCTGAGTTGAGTTACACTGAGACAGAAAATGTGGAGTTTTTGGTTTCACGACACCGGATTATGATCAGTTTGATGAAGTCAGAGTAGTTTCACCTGGAGTTAAGCGCGTGCACCACGACTCTAAAAAGACCGCATCAATGGAGCCCCGATTCAACCAGTCACCATGACAACTGAGACGCGGAGGGCGGAGTTTTTTACGCCAGTGGAGCAGGAAGTATTGATCCCATCATATGGCGAATATGAACATATTTAAAAAAAAAAAAAATATGCAACAGCGCAGCGGCTGCTAAACAGAGAAGAAGATTGCTGCTCACGTGAATGCGTAAGTTCAAACGTCTTTGTCATCGCAACATTATTGCAAGGGAATACTGCTTGGATGGTAGCTTATTAATTTATTTCTTTTAGGTGAAATATAAAAACTTATGAAAATGAAGTGAAATCATTTTTAAATGAAATATAAAAACATTGTCCAATCGGGTGAGACCGCTGCCAATTTAATTGTTAATCAATACATTTCTTAAGGTAATTTCGATCATGTGTGACATTGTACAGTAAATATCAAGTGGCCATTTGACTGTGAGGTGTTTTATTCCCAACATAATGCTGTTTTCAAACACATAAATGTCTTCTCACCCATATCATGTGCTGTCAAATAACTAAGGCTAAACTAACGCAGACTTTACTCAGCCAACAGAAAGAAGGCAGATGCCTGTAAAACGGGTGGTGGCCCAGCACCTCCACCTTTTACAGAGGAAGAGGAGCCCTAAGCCAGAATGTTGGGAGGCCAGTGGCTGAGGGAATCCCTGGAGGAGCTCCTCTTCAGAGCTCACCCCTCAAGATACCACTTCCTTCATAATATATAATATGCCGAGGCCTATATTGTCACGGTTCACTCTGAGACTCAGGTGCGGACAGAAACACGGCAATCAGGAATACTCTCATAACACTTTATTAATAAGTGATGAGGCAAAGAACTCAAAACCAAAATCCCAAGGAAAGCAAAACTCTAGCAAGACAGAACTAATGACTACCCAGGTACTTAACCCAAACAAAACTATAAGGACCCAGCGGGAGACTAAGGAGCACACTGCCTGGAATGAAGCGGCAAATGCGGAGTGGCGTGGCTGGCGCTGGAGGACACGGGAGGTGGCGTTGTGCTGAAGCCGTTGGAGTGGGCCAAGAACGGAGTCACAGGCAGGGGCTTGGTGCAGCAGGGTGGGTCCGGTACTGTAGCAGAAGAGAGGCAGACTTAACACAGAGGCACACAGACTGAGGCAAGGCAGAGCAGGGTACCACTAACTGTTGGTAGTTCTACGGTCCGACGCCGAGTCTTCTTCTTCTTCTTCTTTAGGTTCCGGCAGGCTGTACACTAACATAAGCGTAATGCTGCCTCTACCGTTCAGGGTGTCACACTGCTTTACTTTAGATTCGTGAGTACATGTTGGTGGAGAGAAGGAAGGTTATAACTGCTTTATCTATCAAGCGCGAGCTCGCTCCTGAAGAAAATAATGACTTTATTGAAAACACTGATAGCGAGAGATCTGTTAACCGTTTGTATAGAACCTGTCTTTCAGCAGAGTGTAGGGAACAAGTAAATAGTACATGAGGCACTGTCTCAAGCTGACCACACGCACACAGTCCATCAGGGTGTTTGCCAAGGATCTTTAAATATGCTGCAAGCCCACAATGCCCCAGTCTCAATCTAGTTATCTTTACTTGGCTTGTCCGGCAACATGTCCACAAGGGCCTGGTATTCCTCACCAGAGGCTGACAATTAAAATAATGCCTTCGTCTCCTCTCTTTCTCCCATTCTACTTGCCACTGTTTATACATCGAACTTTTTATAATACTTAAGTACTCAAGTTTTCCCACACAGATTTTGTACTCTACTTCTTTACAGAGGAGTGACTGTTTAGCCAAAGTATCAGCTGCTTTGTTCCCCGCTACCCCTGAATGGGCTGGGACCCAGCAAAACAACACTAGACCCCATTGACTCTATCCGGCGAAGACAACACAAAATCTCCAAGATGATGTCTGCTTGAGCCCCGGACGGACCAGCAGAAACAGCCTGTAAAGCAGACAATGAATCTGAGTAGATGTAAGATGTTTCACCGTTGTTTCTCTCAACCCAATCTAGTGCCCACCAGATGGCTAGCAACTCGGTAGTGAACACAGCTGTATTATCGGACACTCGCATACTTTTACCAATTTTGTTGTTTACTATGTAAGCTCCAAATCCAGCCTTTCCTGAGTCTGGATCCCTAGACCCATCTATAAATATGTGATGTGCACTATTCTTGTTGAGACACACAAACTCATTAATTTGGGCCCTGACCTGCCCCTTGTCGTGCCCCACCAGGTCCAGCTGGACCTCAGGCTCTGGTAAAAGCCAGAATGGGGCAGGAGACCACATTGTTCCAACCACACCTCCCTTCTCCAACCCCATCCTACTTGCTGTCTGACAGGTGGATCTCAAAAATGTGGCTTTATCCTCTCTCTTCACAAACTCCCAGCAATCTTCCAAGAGACACTTGGCCGCAGAGTTATGCTATAGGCCAGCTAATCCAGCCCAGTATTGGAGACCCAACTTTTGTCTCCTAAGGTTTAAGGGAGTTTCCTCCATCTCAACTAACAGAGCAGGAATAGGTGTGGTCTTAAACGCTCCGCTACAGACTCTTAGGGCTTTTGCTTGTACTACATCCAGTTTTCCCAATACAGTTTTTGCCCCTGCACCAAATACAAAGCAGCCATAGTCCAGTACTGGCCTTATCATTCCTCTATAGATCATATGGAGCGTGGATCTATCTGCTCCCCAGTCACTGCCAGCCAAACTGCGAAGAACATTAATTATTTTCTCACATTTGCCAATAGTTTTTTCAATATGCATTCTCCAAGTTAACCTTTCATCCAGCCACATACCAAGAAACCTGAACTCTTTAGCCTTCTCTATTGGGCGCCCATACAACTGCAGAGTTTGACGAGGGAGTTTCCTTTTGAGACCAAAGACCATATATTTACTTTTTGATATAGAAATTTTAAAACCCCATGTGTTTGCCCAGCTTTCTATTTGACCCAAGGCTTTCTGTGTTTGCTTGATTAAAAAGTCTATACTCTTGCCTTTATGCCAAATGGCTCCATCATCTGCAAAGAGGGATTTTCCAAATGCTGGACTCACACTTTGAAAAATATTATTTATCATCACATTAAATAAAACCGGACTGATTACTGAACCCTGTGGGGTGCCATTCAAAATAGCAACTATCCTTGAAAGATCATGCCCTACCCTTACCTGGTTCGTTCTCTCATTAAGAAAATTATTTATCCAATGGAACATCCTGCCCCTAATGCCGGCATCAAAAAGTTTAAAAAGCAGACCCCCCCGCCACATACTGTCATAGGCTTTCTCAATATCAATGAAAACCGCCACCACTGCTTCCTTATTAATAATCGCTCTTCAAATATCTTGATCCAGCACTGCAACAGAGTCCATTGTGTTTCGGCCAATTCTAAAGCCATTCTGAAAATTTACAAAAGAACAATTAACTTCTAAAAAATACATCAGTCTATTTGTAACCATCCTCTCCATCACCTTACAGAGCACCGCGGTCAAGGCTATAGGTCTTTAAGACGATGGAGAGGACGGGTCCTTTCCAGGCTTCAAGATGGGAATCACCAGTGCATGTTTCCAGGTCTTTGGCAATGACCCAGCCTCCCAAATATAATTAAACAAGACCAGGATATCTTCCAACACTGGGTCATCCAAATGCTGCAGAAGCGTATAACTTATTTGATCTTGACCTGGCGGGGTGTTTGCTCCGGCCTCTATGGCATCTTTGAGCTCCTTAAAGGAAAAATACATGTTAAATGATTTATCATTACCCTCTGTGCATGTTAACTTCCACTTATTATCTTCCACGACCTCCCTTCTAATTCTAATACTTTCTTCCTCTAAAAGTATTGAATTATGAACATCTTGAAACACCTTCACACACATATCCGCCTTTTCTTTATTAGAGATAGCCTCTATGCCATCATCCTTTAATACTGCAACTGAGGTATTAACCCCTTTCCCGACCATCCTATGACTCTGTGCCCAAACTTGTCTTACTGGGGTTTTAGGCCCCAAAGTACCACAAAATGCCCTCCCAGACGTCTTCTTTGCCCCTTTTATGACTTTCCGAGCCACACCTCTACACCTTTTGAACTCAATTACATTATCTTGTATAGGATATTCTCTTAAGGTTCTAAATGCTTTATTTCTATTTCTCACAGCGATACTGCACTCCTCATTCCACCATGGGACAATAATTCTGTCTGGAAGCTGCCTTTTATAGGGAATGGTCTCTGAAGCAACTCTCATGATCAAAGCTGCTAATGAGTCCCCCATTTCATCTATAGACCCATCGCTATTTACATCACCCAGCCCTGCCCTGGTGCCCTCCCTAAACTTGTCCCAGTCTGCCCGAGTGAAGTCTAGTCGGAGAGGTCTACCCAATGGTTCTGTCGCTAGCGTTTTATTAAAAATAGACATTACTGGAAAATGATCACTACCTAATGAACTATCCAGGACTCTCCAGTCAGCTATCCTGGCTAGCGACGGGCTTGTAAAGGTGAGGTCAAGGCAAGAGGTTTTATTTGTGCTAATATCAATCCGAGTGGGGGAACCATCATTAAAAATAACAAAATGACCTCTGTCTAGAAGCTCCTCAATCACAGAGCCATTTGTGTCCCGCTCCTGACTTCCCCACAAGGGGTTGTGGGCGTTAAAATCCCCCACCCAAACAACTGAAGAGTCAGTGTAACCAGCCATCCCTTCTAGCTCTGTTAAATCCAGACGTTTACATGGATTATAACAATGTATAATAACAATTTTCCCCTCAGTGCTCCACACCTCAGTGATTAAACATTCTAGAGAGACGTCACATTCACACCGTTTATACTGAACCCCTACTTTAACAAACGTGGCACACCCACCCCCTCTTCTTTCACCTCGATCCTCACGCAAGCAGTCATACCCAGGAATTGAAAAATCAAGACATGGCTTCAACCAAGTCTCTTGCACGCACACGACATCCGGCTTCACATCAAAATCCTTTACACACTTTTTAATCTCCTGGCCATTTGCAATGAGACTCCTAGCATTCCATTGCAGAATGCAGACCATTAACTAATCCTTGATGGGATCACCCTCTTCCATGTCACTTGTTCCTTCTGCCCCATCTGTGCCTGCCCAATCTACTCTCGAGGACTGGCTAGATACCACTGGCGGTTCGAGGCCCTCCCTCATATAGTTGAACAGTGACTGGGGAGCATAGTCTCTTAGACCCAAGAATCTGCCAGCAGATTGTACAACGCACTTAATTAAGTCAGACCTTGAAACCTTGCTCCGAGAACCATGTACAACATCCACAATAAACGCCAGGAGACACTCCTTACTCACAGTAATTAAATCATGATCTGTGGAGCAACGTGGTTCTGTAACTTCCACTGTTCCCCTCGGGGGAGTCATTCCCGCCTGAGTGGATTTGCCCTCTACCTTCTTTAGAGCTTCTGCGTAGGAGATTTTGTGTTGTTCCCTTACCACCAATACCTGCTTAGCCTTCGCATAAAGCTGACACTCTTTTGAGGACACCACATGGCAGCCACCGCAATTGCAGCAATTAGGAATGTCCACTGTGCACTCTCCAATATCATGCTCTCCTCCGCACTTTCTACATCGCCTGCTGCCTTTGCACGACGCAGCCATGTGTCCAAAGCGTTGGCATTTAAAGCACCATATTGGGGGCCTCTGATAAGTTTTAACTGGATATGACAAGCATCCTAGAAATACTCGTTCCGATAAAACAGTGCCACTGAATGTGATCAAGACTGGGGCATTGGGGTTGCTTCCTTCACGGGCTTTAAATCGCCTAACCTCACTCACTATCCCGCCTCTGATGTTACCCTTTATTTCGACCTCTGAAATGTCAGCACACACACCATACACGACACCCTGCACTATGTCTCTTTTTTCAATAAGAGAAGCAACCACTTCTTTACCGGCGATCTTTGTGACCTTGCTCACTTTATCCACTTGTTCCTTTGATTTACATATCACAATAATTGCCCCATTTGACAGGACACGCGCATCTAGCCCCTCACCGAAGACTTTCAGTGACTCTGCGATTTTCAAAGGGTTCACTGCTCTAAACCCATCCGCAGTTTGATCCTTGATCTTAAGCAAAACTTTATAGTCTTCCACAGATTTAGACATTTTGAGCACTCTGTCTCCTTTCTTAGGCAAGGAGCTCGATCTATCGTGCTTTTTGGTCACTACCCGGTTCCCACTACTACTGCTACCTCCCGAGGAGGAGGCCATTCAAACGGTCACCTCAAAGTAGGCTACAGGATGTATTAATGCAGAAAATCATGCAGAAGTAACTCACGACCGGCGTCCGTCTCTCCACCAACACTCCCACCTGACCAGCTGGCCTCCAACCTGAATAAGCCCGACGCCGAGTCTTCATCTGATGCCAGCTTTATAGAGGAAAAGGTGTATTGTTGGGTGAAGCCACACACTGCTGCAGGTGAGAGCACTCAGGAAATTAGCACTGCACTCCTCCACACCTCACACAACATGCAGCACATGCCCACCTGGGAAAAAGGAAAGGAGGGAGGGGGAAGGGAAAAAATGCTGCCACTAGGCAGAGCCAGAGGTGGAGGTCATGACATATATATATCTCTTTAAGCCTATTTTTGTTCATCTTTATTTCCCCATCACGTCTTTTTTTTTTTTTTTTTTTTGTCACCCAACAGATTGTGATGGTGCTCTCTGCCTGCTGGACCCCCTCATGCCACAACAGACCTTGTAAGTAGGCAACGCTCCAAAGATCTTGCAAAATGGTAGTTTAAATATACTGAAACATATTCATGTAGGATGAAGAGTACGAGGAAACCCTGTCTGCTGCCTTTACAGAGGAGGATCCACAAAGGCCTGTAGAGGTATGATAGTTCTCATCCCGTTTACATTTCTGAAACATTGTGGTGGAATAAAGAGTGATATTTTGTCTACACTGAAGTATTGACACATTATTTTTAACAGGGCCTGGCTGGGCAGCAGCAGGAGGGTCCCTCAACATCCACTGCAAGGACTGACACAGTGAGACAGATGTTCAGTAAACACCAGAGGTTCATTCTGTGGAATTCATGTCCAACTGTGATAATTGAATGTCCTCCTTATGTCCTCCCAGTTATCTGTAAAACAGATCTATAGACTCCACCTGCCCCAGAAGATGGAAAAAACTGCTAAGGAAATTCAGATCTGTAAATTGAACTACTGGAGCACAAGTTAAGGGTGGGTGTACAGTCCCAGGTGAATTATGCTAACTACTAACTACATTAACTAAACTAGCTCTTGTATTTGTAGGAATTAAAAAAGACCAAATGAATTGTGCATCATGTCTTTATTTGGTGGTGGTGGTGGTGATCAGACCCCGAAGTGATGATGACATATGGTGTCTCTAACAGCTCTGCCATTTGCGAGGAAATGCAGCGCAACTTACAATATCTGCTATGACGTCAGGGCAAGGCTCAGCTGGTGATGTTGCTAATGTACAGAGCGATTAAACTGTGGATGTACATAATGGTCTCGGCAGTAAAACGGTACCGCTCAAAAAGGAAGGTGTCTGCAAATGCCAGTACATCTATGCGTGGTCTGATGATGCGAATATTATCTGCGAATATTAAATTCTCGGCGAAGTAATGCTGCGCCTCCATCAATCGGATCATTATCAAAAGCACATTCCACATTGAGGGAATAAAGTTGACGTCTAATTTGCCTCTGGAATAAGGCACTGCAGAACTGTTTCGCCAAAACTCCCCCGCTGAATGAGGAAATGAAATCCCGTGTCCGTCTGAAAGGGGGCGGAGCCAGAGCAAAACTCTGTGTTCACTGACAAAAACCTGCTCCCGACCAGGTTAGTTCTGGAGCGTCTGTTGCCCCGGTAACTGACCGAGAGTTGACGTTACATCGCTTCGTGAAACAGGCTTGAGTTACCCTGCTTCCTCTGGTTTGAGTTACCTCCCGTCGTGAAACGGAAAACCCCGCATTTCCCTCAACTCGGTGTTAATTAACCTGGGGTAATCCTTAAACCTGCTTCGTGAAACGGACCTCTGGAAAAGAGTTTATCCCGGATTTGGACAACATTTATTTGAAATACAAAAAAGTCTCTGGAGACTTCAAAAACATATTACTTATACATGATCATTATGCAGATGATACACAAATCTATTTATCGATGAAACCAGATAACATTGATCAACCTCTCGATCTAGAAGCTTATTTTTAAGACAGGGGTCTCAAGCGCCCAGCCCGCAGGCCATGACACTATATTTTGTGGCCCCCCCTTGATATGAAAGTATAACATTAGAACGGCCCTCTCAGGGAGCGGATCTCGGATGGTGGAGTGCGATGGAGTTGTGACGTTCACAAATGAACCAAATCTTTTGACCGGCTCATTAACATGAACCATGTCTCGAGTGAATTATTTCCATTATAGCTAATATTTTGTAATATTGTGCGGTTTTGTACTGCTTCCTCTCTCAAGACAAATGTGGCCCAAATATGTGAGGAGAAGTGCTGCCAAATTTCTGGCAGCAAGGAATAGGCAAGGGAAACCATGTTAAGAAAAAGTGTTCATGCTCTTCATTCAATGTTTCATTTATATTCAGGACACATCATGTTGAGAAGAAATCCTTAAAATTGTTAATGATGTTGGAGGATCTTTTGTACAACTTTGATTGTGGAATCCCTGATGGAGCCCAGCCTCACTCAGACTCTGCCACCAGCGGCCCCCATGTGAATTGAGTTTGAGACCCCTGCTGTGGATCAAAAGTAGGATTTGCAGAGTGAGGTCTGTGCATGGCCTTGATAATTGTGAGGTGATCTTTTTATTTGTTTCTATGATTAATTAGGATATTCTCCTGTCTGCTACTAATTATGATCATTAGTAGAGGATCATTAAATGATCTGATCTCAGTGTATGGGGGTAGTATTGTAGCAGAACTATTTGTCTACGTTTATGGAGCGTAGTCTGTCTGTAATTCAATCTGTCTGTCTGAAGTTAGTGTTGTTAATGTGTAAAAGAATGTGTCAATGTGAACCTGAACCTGAAAAGTCTACACATTCAAATACAAGTGCTGAGAATACAGACAACTCACCAGTTGCTAGTAGTGCATTTTCACAATTGGTTGTTTTTTGAAGTGACTCTTGCTGCACTTCTGCCGGTGAAGGATTCTACCCTGAGCTCAGGCTCACAGGCTCCTTCATTGTGCCCTGTGCTTCAGTAATTACCAACTGCCAGCCATCAGTCGGCACTAAAAACAACTTACATTTTTGCATACACCTGGAATATGATATTTATAGAAGACCCAGCAATCGCCTCACTAATTATAAAAAGTGCTAAATTATTGATTTGTACTCACAGTATGCGGCCGGGATTCCATCGTTGTCTGCACCATCCCCAATGTCACATACGCTCAATGAGCCTGGGGCAGGGTTAGGCATTCCTGGTCCTGGAGGGCAGCAGTCCTGCATGTTTTCAATGTTTCCTGCTCATACACACCTGAGTTATCATGACGAGGCTCGGCAGAGAGCTTGATAATGAGCGAGTCATTGCAGTCAGTTGTGTTGATGCGAGGACTACGGACCTCGAGGACAAGGAATGCCTTGTGTGGGGGTGTACTCACTTTTGTGAGATAGTGCACATATCACCCATCTTTATACAATACAAACAAACATTCTTTTATTTATGGATAGGGGTGGGATTTGATAAGTTATACTTCTTTCTTTTCTTTGTTAGGTGAGATATCTTTTGATTATGAACTGTTTATTTGATTTTGCGCATGTTTAAAATAAACAACACAATTTATAAAAGATTAAATTCCAAAATGCCAGAGTATAGATCAATGATTTTTCATATCATAATCATAAACTGTTCAAGTACTTATTCTCGTATGAAAAATACTGCATGGAAGATACTATTACTGATTGTTGTTAAGCCCCAGCCCAGGAGGGACTGGAGCACTACATATAATTACATCTCACACACACAAATATGACCATAGTTGTATATTATACAATCATTTGTGGCCATAAAAGCTCCTATATTATACATTCAGAAATAGCATAATCTACTGCAGTGCCGCTGTGCACACACCAGGACCAGGACACTCATGAATTACTTTATATGAACCACTCATACATGTGTTGCTTGGAGGGGTGCGCTCAGTTTCAACCCCCCGGTGACTCAGGGTGTCATAAAATGCACATGAATCACATGTAAGACAAAGACACATGGATACACAAACTGTAACTGTAAGAACGGACACAAATATACAAACTATAACTGACTGAGACAGTAAAACTAAAACACGGAACTACAACTAAGGCAACACATAAACAAAGTTACCAGAGGCACTTCCCATGGTCCTTTGTGCCGCCGCCCCTTCACTCCACAGTCGTCGCTACAATACAATCATTTATTGGCATCAATACTCAGGCTACATGTGCTATATAGAAAAAAAAGTCAAAATGATATATACTGTACTACATTCAAGAAAGTAGCTTTTAATGTTGCGATTTTGACTAATTAACACATTCTGAATTTTCCTCAAGCATTTCATTCTGTCTCATTTTATTTTGAATTGTCACATTTTATTTTGAATGAGCACTTCCTGTCTGACAGTGGAGAGAGTCTGTGAGCTACGGGTGGGCGGATCGATCCTAATATGGTGTTTCTCTTGCTCCTATTGCAGAGTGTCAGTATCGCCCCCAGGAAGGAGAAGACGCACTGGCATTTGTTAAAAGGGCCAGAGCGGATTGGATTGATAGAACGGGAGTTGACCCCAGCTCCACCCCTATTCTTCTTCTCTCTTTCAGATCAGCTGTACTAATGTGGTGACACGCGAGCCGGAGCGGTTTAAACCCGTCTAGGCTGGTACTTTTTGTGCGGTGGAGACGGGGCTAATATGTTCTTGTTCTCAGTATGAAGGAACCTTCCAGGCCAGCAGACTGCAGAACTGGTGTCAGGCCAAAGCGGTGTACCCACAGGTACACCGTATTTCATTTTATACTGGCACATCCAGGTGTGTAGAGGATATGTTCAAAATGCATTTGAACTCTTTATAGAAATTACTTTCAAGTCAAACCGGACACTATGATATTTCACATTTCACAAATATTTGCATGCATATCTAAAATCAATCATTAGTGTTATGTGGTAAAATTATTATTAATTATATATCCCATCCAAAGATACAGCACAAAGCTTTTTGCAGTATATTTTTTAATGTATTTATTATTGTTGTTTATAAGGTTATGAGAAGAAATATAGAAATCACTAAATGTGCTTGAAAAGGGGACTTAGAAATTGAGTGAAAAGCTAGCGTGACCTCATTGCTGTAATTTTGTAAAATAACTTAAAACCATCAAACTAAGGACTTTGCAAACTAATATGATGTTGTTCAGACAGTTAAAGTGATCTAACAAGACATAATAGCTCTTTATCCCTCAGAAGGTCTGAATCTGACCAATAACTGCTGCTTTTCATTCTTTCACATTCACACAGCAAGAGTTTTCACATAAAGAGCAATCATTTGGCAAAAGCAGCTTAACTATCAACATTTGTTTATCAATCACAAATGTATGATTGACATTGTAAGATATTCAGACTTAAAGTTTCATCTTCGTCTTAGCATTTTACTTTGAATTGTGATGTTTCACTGTCCAAACTATTTTAGTGTATTGTTGTAATTTTGACTTTATTTCAATGTGATTCTTTTGGTTTTGTCTTCACTTCAGATAATTTGACATCTGTTTAGTTTTGTTTGTTTATTTGTTTGTAATTTGGCCCAATGTGAAAAGAAATATTTAGATTTTTATTCTCATCATTTTGGTACAACACATATACAAACTGACTGTCAGAGTGGAAAAAGTACAAGAAAAACATTTATTTCATGCAAATCCTGTGACAATTTGACATTTTTCTGCAGATTTACCCCCCAAAAACTAATGATTTGTTGCATTTTTGGATGTGAGCAGATTCAACATGGAATCTGTGATTTTAAGACTTTTCACTAAATTTTGCATCACATATGTTTTAGTAAAGCCTTTAAAATAAAAAATATCTTGAATTTCATTAAGCCTTTTGGATTAATACCAAATAGTTATATGCATCGAGTAGAATAAAAAAACAAACAATATTTATTATTAATTTAATTGCTACAAGAATGAGGGATCTCGTGTGTCCAACCCGTACATTGTGAAAGGAGTAAGATAATGTTATAAGTGTTACGGCTGAGAGCCGGTGTGTGGAGTTTCTGGAACCCAGAAGCAGAGCAGGTGCAATTAGCAATAGTTTATTTAAATTGCAAGACCTGGGAGACGAGGGAACGGAGACTCTGGGATGCAGAGTGAGCAGGCGAGGAGACTGCAGCAGGAGGAGCTGCACAGCGAGGCGGGGAGGCCGAGGAAGCTGGAAGCTGGAAGCAGGGAGTCGTGGAGCTCATGAGAGAAGCTGGTGACTGAACAGAGACACAATCCTCTGGCACCAGACCTCCTCACTGCAGGGCTGAAGAGGAGGAGCAATCAATTAGTTGATTCCCTGCAGGAGGCTCCGGTGCTGGAGGAGGTGTGGAGCCTCACAGTAAGACCTTAACGCAGTGTGTTTTCTGAGGGCCAATAAGGAGCCACAGGTTGGTGTTTAAGATTTATTTGTGTTTAAAACAACAGCAAACATTACAAACTTTTCAAATGAATGAAAGCACATACAAAGATTGCTGTACATCACAATATAAATTATTTGTTGTGTTTTTAAGTAGACCCTGTCTTACGCCATTGCTAGCCTCCTCTGCACCCTGGGCTACGCTTTCAGAATACTTGAACTCAAAATAATTTCTCGATACCTTAAACAGGCATGTAGAACCTGGTTCTACTGTGAGGAACACCGAATGAAGCTCGCTTTGACTGCAGAGCAAACAGACCAGCACCTTTATTAAACTCTGATTACATAATGTTAGTCAAAACACCAGCTGAGCGTCTGGAAAAAGTCTTACCTAGTATACTACATAGAGTAGTATATATACATACTATATACCCAGACCACACCAGTTTTCAACACCTTTTCTCCATGGACTCAGGGAAGGCATTCACTACAGTAGAATGGGATTAGCTTTTCAAGGCCTTGAAAAGATTGGGGGGGTGAGGAAAGAAAAGAGGGATGGGGTGAGGAGGCAGAGGAGGGAAAGGAGAGAGAGGAGGAGAAGGGAGAGGAGGGGGAAGAGGGAGTGGAGGGAGTGGAGGGAAAGGACAGAGAAGGGGAGAGGAAGGTGAGGAGGGGGAAGATGGATGGAGTGAGGAGGGGGAGGAGGGAGAGGAGGGGGAAGATGGATGGAGTGAGGAGGGGGAGGAGGGAGAAGATGGATGGAGTGAGGAAGGTGAGGAAGGAGAAGATGGATGGAGTGAGGAGGGGGAGGAAGGTGAGGAGGGAGAGGAGGGAGAAGATGGATGGAGTGAGGAGGGGGAGGAGGGAGAAGATGGATGGAGTGAGGAAGGTGAGGAAGGAGAAGATGGATGGAGTGAGGAGGGGGAGGAGGGAGAAGATGGATGGAGTGAGGAGGGGGAGGAGGGAGAAGATGGATGGAGTTAGGAGGGGGAGGAGGGTGAGGAGGGAGAAGATGGATGGAGTGAGGAAGGAGAGGAGGGAGAAGATGGATGGAGTGAGGAGGGGGAGGAGGGAGAAGATGGATGGAGTGAGGAAGGAGAGGAAGGAGAGGAGGGAGAAGATGGATGGAGTGAGGAAGGAGAGGAGGGAGAAGATGGATGGAGTGAGGAGGGGGAGGAGGGAGAGGAGGGAGAAGAGGGATGGAGTGAGGAGGGGGAGGAGGGAGAAGAGGGGGAAGATGGATGGAGTGAGGAGGGGGAGGAGGGAGAAGAGGGAGAAGATGGATGGAGTGAGGAGGGGGAGGAGGGAGAAGATGGATGGAGTGAGGAAGGTGAGGAAGGAGAGGAGGGAGAAGATGGATGGAGTGAGGAGGGGGAGGAAGGAGAAGATGGATGGAGTGAGGAAGGGGAGGAGGGAGAAGAGGGGGAGGATGGATGGAGTGAGGAAGGTGAGGAAGGAGAAGATGGATGGAGTGAGGAAGGGGAGGAGGGAGAAGATGGATGGAGTGAGGAGGGGGAGGAGGGAGAAGATGGATGGAGTGAGGAAGGAGAGGAAGGAGAGGAGGGAGAAGATGGATGGAGTGAGGAGGGGGAGGAGGGAGAGGAGGGAGAAGAGGGATGGAGTGAGGAGGGGGAGGAGGGAGAGGAGGGAGAAGAGGGATGGAGTGAGGAGGGGGAGGAGGGAGAAGAGGGGGAGGATGGATGGAGTGAGGAGGGGGAGGAGGGAGAGGAGGGAGAAGAGGGATGGAGTGAGGAGGGGGAGGAGGGGGAAGATGGATGGAGTGAGGAGGGGGAGGAGGGAGAAGAGGGGGAGGATGGATGGAGTGAGGAGGGGGAGGAGGGAGAGGAGGGAGAAGATGGATGGAGTGAGGAGATATGGGTGTAGCTGCTGTAGCAGCAGGTGGAGGTGTGACACTTCAGTTTGAGGTGGAGGTGTGACACTTCAGTTAGAGGTGGAGGTGTGACTCTTCAGTTGGAGGTGGAGGTGTGACACTTCAGTTGGAGGTGGAGGTGTGACTCTTCAGTTGGAGGTGGAGGTGTGACTCTTCAGTTAGAGGTGGAGGTGTGACACTTCAGTTGGAGGTGGAGGTGTGACACTTCAGTTTGAGGTGGAGGTGTGACTCTTCAGTTAGAGGTGGAGGTGTGACACTTCAGTTAGAGGTGGAGGTGTGACACTTCAGTTGGAGGTGGAGGTGTGACACTTCAGTTTGAGGTGGAGGTGTGACTCTTCAGTTGGAGGTGGAGGTGTGACTCTTCAGTTGGAGGTGGAGGTGTGACTCTTCAGTTAGAGGTGGAGGTGTGACACTTCAGTTGGAGGTGGAGGTGTGACTCTTCAGTTAGAGGTGGAGGTGTGACACTTCAGTTAGAGGTGGAGGTGTGACTCTTCAGTTGGAGGTGGAGGTGTGACACTTCAGTTGGAGGTGGAGGTGTGACACCTCAGTTGGAGGTGGAGGTGTGACACTTCAGTTAGAGGTGGAGGTGTGACCCTTCAGTTGGAGGTGGAGGTGTGACTCTTCAGTTGGAGGTGGAGGTGTGACTCTTCAGTTGGAGGTGGAGGTGTGACTCTTCAGTTAGAGGTGGAGGTGTGACACTTCAGTTAGAGGTGGAGGTGTGACTCTTCAGTTGGAGGTGGAGGTGTGACACTTCAGTTGGAGGTGGAGGTGTGACACTTCAGTTAGAGGTGGAGGTGTGACCCTTCAGTTGGAGGTGGAGGTGTGACTCTTCAGTTGGAGGTGGAGGTGTGACTCTTCAGTTGGAGGTGGAGGTGTGACTCTTCAGTTAGAGGTGGAGGTGTGACACTTCAGTTAGAGGTGGAGGTGTGACACTTCAGTTGGAGGTGGAGGTGGAGGTGTGACACTTCAGTTAGAGGTGGAGGTGTGACACTTCATTTGGAGGTGGAGGTGTGACTCTTCAGTTGGAGGTGGAGGTGTGACTCTTCAGTTAGAGGTGGAGGTGTGACTCTTCAGTTAGAGGTGGAGGTGTGACACAGTTGGAGGTGGAGGTGTGACTCTTCAGTTGGAGGTGGAGGTGTGACACTTCAGTTAGAGGTGGAGGTGTGACTCTTCAGTTGGAGGTGGAGGTGTGACACTTCAGTTAGAGGTGGAGGTGTGACTCTTCAGTTGGAGGTGGAGGTGTGACACTTCAGTTAGAGGTGGAGGTGTGACTCTTCAGTTGGAGGTGGAGGTGTGACTCCTCAGTTGGAGGTGGAGGTGTGACTCTTCAGTTAGAGGTGGAGGTGTGACACTTCAGTTAGAGGTGGAGGTGTGACACAGTTGGAGGTGGAGGTGTGACACTTCAGTTGGAGGTGGAGGTGTGACTCTTCCGTTGGAGGTGGAGGTGTGACTCCTCAGTTGGAGGTGGAGGTGTGACTCTTCAGTTAGAGGTGGAGGTGTGACACTTCAGTTAGAGGTGGAGGTGTGACACAGTTAGAGGTGGAGGTGTGACACAGTTGGAGGTGGAGGTGTGACTCCTCAGTTGGAGGTGGAGGTGTGACTCCTCAGTTGGAGGTGGAGGTGTGACTCTTCAGTTGGAGGTGGAGGTGGAGGTGTGACACTTCAGTTAGAGGTGGAGGTGTGACACAGTTAGAGGTGGAGGTGTGACACAGTTGGAGGTGGAGGTGTGACTCTTCAGTTGGAGGTGGAGGTGTGACACAGTTGGAGGTGGAGGTGTGACTCTTCAGTTGGAGGTGGAGGTGTGACACTTCAGTTAGAGGTGGAGGTGTGACTCTTCAGTTGGAGGTGGAGGTGTGACACTTCAGTTAGAGGTGGAGGTGTGACTCTTCAGTTGGAGGTGGAGGTGTGACACTTCAGTTAGAGGTGGAGGTGTGACTCTTCAGTTGGAGGTGGAGGTGTGACTCCTCAGTTGGAGGTGGAGGTGTGACTCTTCAGTTAGAGGTGGAGGTGTGACACTTCAGTTAGAGGTGGAGGTGTGACACAGTTGGAGGTGGAGGTGTGACACTTCAGTTGGAGGTGGAGGTGTGACTCTTCCGTTGGAGGTGGAGGTGTGACTCCTCAGTTGGAGGTGGAGGTGTGACTCTTCAGTTAGAGGTGGAGGTGTGACACTTCAGTTAGAGGTGGAGGTGTGACACAGTTAGAGGTGGAGGTGTGACACAGTTGGAGGTGGAGGTGTGACTCCTCAGTTGGAGGTGGAGGTGTGACTCCTCAGTTGGAGGTGGAGGTGTGACTCTTCAGTTGGAGGTGGAGGTGGAGGTGTGACACTTCAGTTAGAGGTGGAGGTGTGACACAGTTAGAGGTGGAGGTGTGACACAGTTGGAGGTGGAGGTGTGACTCTTCAGTTGGAGGTGGAGGTGTGACACTTCAGTTAGAGGTGGAGGTGTGACTCTTCAGTTGGAGGTGGAGGTGTGACACTTCAGTTAGAGGTGGAGGTGTGACTCTTCAGTTGGAGGTGGAGGTGTGACACTTCAGTTAGAGGTGGAGGTGTGACTCTTCAGTTGGAGGTGGAGGTGTGACTCCTCAGTTGGAGGTGGAGGTGTGACTCTTCAGTTAGAGGTGGAGGTGTGACACTTCAGTTAGAGGTGGAGGTGTGACACTTCAGTTGGAGGTGGAGGTGTGACTCTTCAGTTAGAGGTGGAGGTGTGACTCTTCAGTTGGAGGTGGAGGTGGAGGTGTGACACTTCAGTTAGAGGTGGAGGTGTGACACAGTTGGAGGTGGAGGTGTGACACTTCAGTTAGAGGTGGAGGTGTGACTCCTCAGTTGGAGGTGGAGGTGTGACTCTTCAGTTAGAGGTGGAGGTGTGACTCTTCAGTTGGAGGTGGAGGTGTGACACAGTTGAAGGTGGAGGTGTGACACAGTTGGAGGTGGAGGTGTGACTCTTCAGTTAGAGGTGGAGGTGTGACACAGTTGGAGGTGGAGGTGTGACTCTTCAGTTAGAGGTGGAGGTGTGACTCTTCAGTTAGAGGTGGAGGTGTGACACAGTTGGAGGTGGAGGTGTGACACTTCAGTTAGAGGTGGAGGTGTGACACAGTTGGAGGTGGAGGTGTGACACAGTTGGAGGTGGAGGTGTGACTCTTCAGTTAGAGGTGGAGGTGTGACACAGTTGGAGGTGGAGGTGTGACACAGTTGGAGGTGGAGGTGTGACTCTTCAGTTAGAGGTGGAGGTGTGACACAGTTGGAGGTGGAGGTGTGACTCTTCAGTTAGAGGTGGAGGTGTGACTCTTCAGTTGGAGGTGGAGGTGTGACACTTCAGTTAGAGGTGGAGGTGTGACACTTCAGTTAGAGGTGGAGGTGTGACACAGTTGGAGGTGGAGGTGTGACACTTCAGTTAGAGGTGGAGGTGTGACTCTTCAGTTGGAGGTGGAGGTGTGACACTTCAGTTAGAGGTGGAGGTGTGACACTTCAGTTAGAGGTGGAGGTGTGACACAGTTGGAGGTGGAGGTGTGACACTTCAGTTAGAGGTGGAGGTGTGACACTTCAGTTAGAGGTGGAGGTGTGACACAGTTGGAGGTGGAGGTGTGACACTTCAGTTAGAGGTGGAGGTGTGACACTTCAGTTAGAGGTGGAGGTGTGACACTTCAGTTAGAGGTGGAGGTGTGACACAGTTAGAGGTGGAGGTGTGACTCTTCAGTTAGAGGTGGAGGTGTGACACAGTTGGAGGTGGAGGTGTGACACTTCAGTTAGAGGTGGAGGTGTGACACAGTTGGAGGTGGAGGTGTGACTCCTCAGTTAGAGGTGGAGGTGTGACACAGTTGGAGGTGGAGGTGTGACACAGTTGGAGGTGGAGGTGTGACACTTCAGTTAGAGGTGGAGGTGTGACACAGTTGGAGGTGGAGGTGTGGCACTTCAGTTAGAGGTGGAGGTGTGACACAGTTGGAGGTGGAGGAGGTCATTTAATTCATTAATAATTCTTTTAATGACATTAATCACAGCAATCAGATTAGTGACGTCTGCCAAAGGTTCGATCTCTCAGTGACCCGACTTTGGTGAAAATCTGTCTTTTGGCTTTGACGCAATCCTTGAAAGTCTATAAAAGTAAGTCCTGGTCCAGAGTCTGGACTTGGATCCCCTCTAGAACTTCCAGGAATCCTCCAGGACCTGCTAGCTCTCGGTGGTGAACATCCACAAGACCCATGTGATGGCTTTCCTGCAGATCTGGCAAAGAGACACACAGACAGGCAGACAGACAGGCTGGTGATGTTCTTCCATGACGTGATCAGAAGAAGATGTCTGACGTCCACACAGGAAATGACACGTATTCCACATTAAGGTCAATTGCCTCTATTCATTTATTTAATTTGGTGATCATGTGATTTTATTTCATAATTTCAAAGAACATAAGATAAGACAAAATACTGCAAAATGAAAATGTTCTATGTAAGTTCTTTTGATCAGATGAACACCAAACTTTAGTGTTTCTTCCTCTGATCAAAACGCTCCTGAGGACCAATCCTCTCATGAAGGCCACTCGTTACTGGTGCACTGATATCTTGTTAACAGACATTCAAACATGGATTGATAACCTTCTTGGCGGCGGTAATCATTATTTGACAGATCACAGGTATCTCTATCATAGGTGGTAGGAACCATGTGTTCTTCTACATAACAACGTTATTGAGGCAAAATTGTAGGTAAACACTTACGTCTAGTGTTAAACTCTTTTTTATTTATAGAAAAAAAATCTTTAATAGAAAGAAGTGAAAACATTTTCCATATGTTTTTATTTCATTTAAAATTACTTTATATTTTAATATGTAGATCTTAAATAAATGTTTGCTCATTCATACTGAAAGTCACAATATATATTTCTTTAAATAACATTTTATGTTGATAACACTTTGAACAAATCCCTTTGACATCCTTTTCTTTGTTTGTGATTGTAAAAGTGCCACGAAATGTTGTGGTTGATGTGAATTAAACTGTTTGAGATGACTTTGTTGTATCGGCTGAAATTGAATCCAATGGAAATGAATCTAACTTAATAGAAATGCTCTGGCTGTTTCAGAGCAGCAAGCTGTCGGTGTCCCAGAAGAGTGGCAGTGACACTGGGAATGGAAGAGTCCTGAGTGGGAAGGACTTCTGTCCAGCAGCTGAAGGAGCGTCCACGTCTCAGACTGACCACACACCTGACCACACCTGACCACACACCTGACCACACCTGACCACACCTGACCACACACCTGACCACACCTGACCACACCTGACCACACACCTGGCCACACCTGACCACACCTGACCACACACCTGACCACACACCTGACCACACCTGACCACACACCTGACCACACCTGACCACACCTGACCACACACCTGACCACACCTGACCACACCTGACCGCACACCTGACCACACCTGACCACACACCTGACCACACACCTGACCACACCTGACCACACACCTGACCACACACCTGACCACACCTGACCACACACCTGACCACACCTGACCACACACCTGACCACACCTGACCACACACCTGACCACACACCTGACCACACCTGACCACACACCTGACCACACCTGACCACACCTGACCACACACCTAACCACACACCTGACCACACCTGACCACACACCTGACCACACACCTGACCACACACCTGACCACACCTGACCACACACCTGACCACACACCTGACCACACACCTGACCACACCTGACCACACACCTGACCACACCTGACCACACCTGACCACACACCTGACCACACCTGACCACACACCTGACCACACCTAACCACACACCTAACCACACACCTGACCACACACCTGACCACACCTGACCACACACCTGACCACACACCTGACCACACCTGACCGCAGAGCTGCAGCAGCATCAGGACCAGTGAGCAGAGCTCAATGAAAACAATAAAACATTTCAGCAGCCTCACATTTCACTGGTTCTACTTCAGACATTCCAGCACATGATGCACACCCACAAACAAATATGTGTCCGATACGGCCTCAGCGTGGCTGACGAGCGGTTTGGTCAGTGAGTACAGTCAGTGAGTACAGTCAGTGAGTACCGTCAGTGAGTGAGTACAGTCAGTGAGTACCGTCAGTGAGTACCGTCAGTGAGTACAGTCAGTGAGTACCGTCAGTGAGTACCGTCAGTGAGTACCGTCAGTGAGTACAGTCAGTGAGTACAGTCAGTGAGTACCGTCAGTGAGTGAGTACAGTCAGTGAGTACAGTCAGTGAGTACCGTCAGTGAGTACCGTCAGTGAGTACCGTCAGTCAGTGAGTACCGTCAGTGAGTACAGTCAGTGAGTACCGTCAGTCAGTGAGTACCGTCAGTGAGTACAGTCAGTGAGTACAGTCAGTGAGTACCGTCAGTCAGTGAGTACCGTCAGTGAGTACAGTCAGTGAGTACCGTCAGTGAGTACCGTCAGTCAGTGAGTACAGTCAGTGAGTACAGTCAGTGAGTACAGTCAGTCAGTGAGTACAGTCAGTGAGTACCGTCAGTCAGTGAGTACCGTCAGTGAGTACAGTCAGTGAGTACCGTCAGTGAGTACAGTCAGTGAGTACCGTCAGTCAGTGAGTACAGTCAGTCAGTGAGTACAGTCAGTGAGGATCAGCTCTGTGGCTGCTCCACCTCTTTCTTTCTTTTATTTTCACACGTGCCCAAAACAAAAACTTACAAAGTGCTAAAAGTGCATTGGAGGATTGAGGAGTGTGTCTCCTCCAGCAGCAGAACAGTGAATGATGTTAAAAGCGCCTTAAATACACTTCCCTCAACTGGGTGAAACCATTAAAACTCCATAGGTCATAAAAGTTAACATTAGTTAAGATAAAATCCTCCAAACCAAAACCCTAACTATAGCTTAATGAAACAAAACTCCTATTAACCAATACATCTAAAACCAAACACCTAAATAGTAAATTAAGTTGTAAACCCTACTAAAACTATGTGCAACCCCCCGCCTTGCTCCTCCTCTTGGTTCAGTCCGGAACCTTCCTCAACGTGTCCGTCCCAGGGGGAATCTTTTACTGGGACACCAGCCTGAACAAAAGACAAGGTAAGTGGAAACGCCTCACCCACATCTTCAAACATTCCCAGCACACATCAACAACTAAAAGAATAAGATCATCTTAAATACGCATATTGCACATTGCTCCATTCATTGTTGTGTTGTTTCTCCACAGGTGGCCGGACCGACCCACAACAGAAGATTCAATGAGTTAGAACAACAATTGTGTGCAAATTCATTTATATATGTGCAAATATCTTGATCTTAAACGGCTGTGTGCTTCTTAAAGTGCTGATGAACATTTAAAGTGCTGAATAAAGTTCTGTGAGTGCATCAACATAAAGGAAGGAGCTTCCTGTTGGTTAGTGTTGGATGCTCCATGTATGCAGGTCATCAACAATGTGTCCCATCCTCATGGTTCTCTGCTGGACGCCTCGTGGGGGGACTGCGCTCCACACTTTGTCCTCCACCTTGTTCGGCTTCCAGGACTTCTGCTTTTGCTGGAGCAGTAGCTGCTTCTTTCTCTATTTCTAATATCTCTAAATACATTTCAAGCTTTACTATATGCTTTTTAATTCCCAATTGTTTTCAACTGTATGAGGCTTTAGCATTCATGGCTTTGGCGGAGACTCGTGCTAAGATGGCGGCTTCCAGTACGCTGGACTTTGAAGATTTCAAAGACTTGTTTGAGTATTTGGAACTGCAGCTCGCTTTAGATGATGTTTTGGGTTCAGAGAAAGCTTTTTCTTCTACTTTCTCCTCTTGGTGGTTGTCCATCGTTTTGTTGTGATTTTTATCTTCCACCCACTGCTGTTCTACTTTGTGGGGTGTTGGACACTCTGTGTGTGCGGACGCAGGTCAACAGCAAGCCAAACTCCATTCTTCATGCGCCAGCAAGCTGAGCCTCTTGCTCCTTTGGTTACAGACGGCGAGCAAGTCAAAGACTCACTGAAAAAGAGTAAATTAATCCGTTCAATAAAGCTGCCAAGTCTGGAACTGAAGACTTTTTCTAAGATTGTAGAGAATTGTGGTAAGAGGGAGACAGGCCTGTAGTTTGTGAAGAGATGTTTCATGTTTCTCTCCTGTAACAGTAGGTATACTGGACTACGTGTCCCACAATGCATCGCACCCTTCGGGGAGTTGAGTGTTTCCTGGTTACTGAAGAATACACGTTTTCTCAGCAAGAGTCCACCGTGTCCCGTGTCCTCATTATACATGGTGTCAGAAGAGGCGAACTGCAAGTCTCCGCGGCATTTTCAGGTGCGCTACAGTGTAGTAAACTTGCGGAAGAAGTTTTCCGAGAGTTTTTCTGAAAATGACCGGGACAGATCACTCCGGCGCTAGCCGCTAGCTGGCTGCTAATACACGGCCCGCACTGCACATGTCGGCAGAGGGAGAAGCGCAGAGAGCCGGCGCATCAAGTTCGGATCCTGAAAGTGAAGAAGAAGCCAGGGATTCAGCAACGGAGATGGCGACCACTGTGCAGTTAAGTCCCCCAGAGTCATTTGACTTTTCAAGCCCGGCAGAATGGCCAAAGTGGATCAGAAGATTTGAAAGATTTCGTATTGCAACAGCTTTGGACAATAAACCAGATGAATATCAGGTGAATTCACTGCTGTATGCTATGGGAGATGCTGCAGATGACGTTTTGGCAGTTTTGCCATTAACTGCTGAAGACAAAAAGAAATATGATGCAGTCAAAGCAGCATTTGAGCATCATTATGTGGGAAAACAATGTTATTTTTGAGAGAGCACAGTTCAACTCCAGATGTCAACAAGATGGTGAGAGTGCAGAATCATTCATCACAACTGTACACAAACTTGCACAAAACTGTGGATTTGGAGTGCTTAAAGAGGAACTGATTCGGGACAGAATTGTAGTTGGGATAAAGGACAAGAGACTGTCAGAACAGCTACAAATGGACTCAGAATTAACTCTTGCTAAAGCCATACAAAAAGTCAGACAGAGTGAAACTGTAAAGAAGCAGCAAGCAATACTGCACAGCAGCTCTGCAGAGGATAAGACGCACAACATGGATGCAATAAAAGCAAATGTGAAGAAAAAGGAGGAACTCATAAATGGCAACAGTCAAAAAACATGCAGAAGCCACAACAGCAGGTCGAAAGGGAGTGCGGCCGCTGTGGTCGAAAGAACAAACACTCGTGGAAAGACTGTCCAGCCAGAGAGGTTCAATGTAGGAAATGTCAGAAAAAAGGACATTTTGCTGTAGTTTGTCGCAGTAGTGAGGCTGCAGGATTAAGAGAAGTCACAGAAAAACAAAATGATACAGACAGTGAGGATTGTGTGTTTTTGGGAGAAATTGGTACAGAGAGGTCAGAGCCTTGGCTTGAAAAGGTCAAGCTAAATGGTGAAAACATTCAGTTTAAACTTGACACAGGGGCAGATGTTACGTCTATTCCGGAGAGACTGTACAAACTAAACAGAGACGGTAAACTGCAGGCACCCAAAAAGACACTTTTAGGGCCAGGCAGTTACCCACTCAAAGTAAAAGGCTACTTTGGGGCACATTTGAAAGCAAAAGGGCGCTGTACAATGCAGAATATCTATCTAGTCTCAGGCCTAGTCCAGCCACTGTTAAGCAGACCAGCATGTGAAGCATTGGGGTTGGTATACAGGGTGGAAACTGTGAGAGAAACTGAGACAGATTTCAGAGCAGCGTACCCAGAGGTGTTTAAAGGCTTGGGCCAATTGAAAGAGCCTTACCACATTGAGTTAGAACAGGGCGCCATGCCTGTAGCTCTTTCTGCTCCACGATGTGTTCCTCTCCCCCTCAGAGATGCAGTCAGAGAAGATTTAAACAGAATGGAAGAAATAGGAGTTATTTCGAAAGTCACTGAGCCTACAGAGTGGTGTTCAGGTATTGTTTTCGTTCCCAGACCAGCCAAGAAGCCACCCAGGATATGTGTGGACCTCACACCCTTGAACACAGCAGTGAAAAGAGAACGACATATCCTCCCAGCAGTGGATCAAACTCTCGCTATGATGAAAGATGCCAAAGTGTTCACAAAGCTGGATGCTCGTTCCGGATTTTGGCAAATCCCCCTCACACCAGAGTCGCGGCCCCTCACAACCTTCATCACGCCTTTTGGAAGGTATCAATTCAACCGCCTTCCATTTGGCATAGCATCAGCCCCCGAGCATTTTCAAAGGAGAATGTCGCAGATGTTAGAGGACTTTGATGGAGTAATTTGTCATGCTGATGATGTGTTAGTGTACGGCAGAGACAGACAGGAGCACGACCAGAGACTGCACCATGTGCTCCGAAAATTCCAAAAAGAAGGTCTCACTCTTAACGAAAAGTGTGAGTTCGCCAAGAATGAGATCATGTTTGTTGGACACAAAGTTTCAGCAAAAGGCATCGAAGCTGACCCAAACAAGGTAAAGGCAATACAGCAGCTGCCACAGCCTAAGTGCGTGGAAGATGTGCGGCGTCTCATGGGCATGGCTAACTATCTCGCCAAATTCATGCCACAACTTGCTACCATAACCACGCCGCTGAAGGAGCTGCAGAAAGAGAGAAATTAGTGGATATGGGCTGAACCACAGGAAGATGCTTTCCAGAAATTAAAAGAGATACTTAGCTCTCCTGAAGTTCTCGCTCAGTACTCCAACACAGCAGACACAAGAGTCACTGCTGATGCATCGCCATACGGTATCGGAGCTGTACTCACGCAAAAGCAGTCAGATGGCCTGTGATGACCAGTGACGTACATTTCAAGAGGGTTAACCGACACTGAAAAGCGCTATGCGCAAATAGAAAAAGAAGCACTAGCAGTCACGTGGGCGTGTGAAAGACTTTCATCCTACCTTTTGGGTCTACAATTCACACTGATAACAGACCACAAACCCCTGGTTCCTCTTCTGAGCACAAGAGGCTTGGATGACCTTCCTCCGCGCATCCTAAGGTTCAGGCTTAGGCTGCTTCGCTTCTCATTCCAAATTGTCCATGCTCCAGGAAAAAACCTCGTTACAGCTGACGCCCTCTCACGCGCTCCAGTTGCGGGTCCGCCCTCTGCAAGTGATCTTCAGCTGGAGAAAGAGGTGGAGGTTTTTGTGGATTCGGTTATATCCTGTCTCCCTGCGACGGACAAAAGGCTGGAGGAGATAAAGCATGCACAAGACAAAGATGACCTGTGTAGAAAACTGAAGGACTATTGTCTTACAGGTTGGCTAGATAAATGTAAGCTCGATCCAGAGGTCAAGGCATGCTGGCAATACAAGATGGACTTGCATGTTGCTCAGGGCATTCTCATGAAAGGAGAAAGACTTTTGATCCCCTCAACTCTGAGAGCAGACATTTTGCAACGTCTTCATCAAGGCCATCAAGGGATTTCCAAATGCAGGGCCAGAGCTAAAGAATCAGTCTGGTGGCCTGGTATCTCTGCACAGATAGGCCATATGGTGGAAAGTTGCGAAACATGTCAAAAACACAGACTACAAAGGCGCGAACCACTTCTGTCCACTCCACTTCCAGATCGCCCGTGGCAGAAGGTTGGAATGGACCTGTTCGAGTGGTCAAAGAAACATTACATTTGATTGTTGATTTTTTTCTCAAGATACATAGAAGTAACACAACTGAAACACACATCAGCAGAGGTTACTATTGAAGCTGTGAAAGAGGCCTTTGCTAGGCATGGAACTCCTGAGACTGTGGTATCAGATAATGGGCCGCAGTTTTCCTCGGAACAGTTCAACCACTTTGGTAAAGAGTACCAGTTCACGCATGTCACGAGCAGCCCCAGGTACCCCCAGGCCAACGGCGAGGCAGAGCGAGCTGTTCGCACCATCAAGGATCTGTGGAAAAAGGACAATGACTTTAACAGAGCATTGCTGGTGTACAGAGCCACCCCGCTGGAACATGGGTTCTCGCCAGCACAGCTGCTCATGGGTAGAAACCTCCGCACTGCTCTACCTCAAACCATGGCCAAGCTGGCTCCAAGGTGGCCTGACCTGCAAACATTTCAGAAAAAGGATGAGGAGAGGAGGCGTGAGCAGGCGAAGTACTACAACCGCAGACACCGTACTAGACCACTTCCAACATGAACACCTGGACAGAAGGTTTGGATTACAAATGAAGGTACTACAGGAGAAGTCGCCAGACCGGCCAACACTCCCAGATCCTATGTGGTAGAGACTGACAGGGGATTTCTAAGGAGAAACAGGAGTCACCTCAGACCAACAGGGACTTTCACAAGGTCTGGTCGAGTTGTGAGACCTCCTGAGAGACTGGACTTGTAAATGATGTACATATTCATTTGAATGCTGAAAAGAAATAAGAATGTTTAATTTGCTGGTGTTGCATGTGTTCGTTGAAACAGAAAGTGGTTTGAAAGAAAAGAAGAAAAAAAAAGTAACACAAAGAAATGTTCAAATGTTTGGTTTGCATTTTCAGTATACAGCACTTTAATGGTTAAGCTGTCAAACATGCCAGTTCTGTGAAGCATGACTTTAGCTAAAAGGAGGAGGTGTAACAGTAGGTATACTGGACTACGTGTCCCACAATGCATCGCACCCTTCGGGGAGTTGAGTGTTTCCTGGTTACTGAAGAATACACGTTTTCTCAGCAAGAGTCCACCGTGTCCCGTGTCCTCATTATACATCTCCTGCCTTGAACAGAGGAATCACTTTAACTTTCATACCATCAGGAAATTGTCCAGCTTGTACCAGAAGTTACTGATGTATGTTAACGGCTTAGAGACACTTTCAATAACACTTTTTAAGGTCTTCATATCCATGTCATAATAATGTGTCCAGGTTTTATTATTACACCCTCTAACAATGTCCAGTAGCTCCTTCTCCTCCACAGGATTGAGGAACAGGGACAGAGGATTTGTGTCTATGAGCTCACAAGTATAAATCTCAGATTTGCTATTTTTGCAGCCAGGTTGGGTCCAACATTTACAAAGCATTTATTAAAGGTATCAACTACTTCATTCATATTATTTACAGTTTTATTCTCATCTTTGAAATACTGTGGATAATTGATCGTTCTTGGTTTACTTCTAATTGTACTGTTTAAGACATTTCATAAGCCTTTAATATTATTCTTATTGTTATCTAACAACCTATTATAATAATCCTGTTTACATTTTCTAATTATACCTGTCAATTTGTTTTTATATTTCTTATGTTTGTTCTCTGCATCTTTTGATCTATTATTTATAAATATTTTGTAAAGTGAATTTTTTTTCTTGGATGCATTCAACAATCCTTTAGACATCCATGGGTTTTCTTTACACTTTCTGTTTATACAGTATTTTTTCACTGGGCAGTGTTTATCATATAATTTTTAGAATATTTTTACAAACTCATCGTCCTTATTAGTATAATTCAAACTCCAGTCTTTAGTTAATAGCTGCTTTTTAAATGCATCAATAGTTTGACCCTTCTAAACCAATATTTGTTTTCCTCTTCATTATTTAAACATCCATTTTTGTTCACTACAAAGACTGGAAGGTGATCACTGATATCATTTATCATTAATCCACTGACTGGATCACATTCTATTTCATTTGAGAAAATGTTGTCAATCAAAGAAGCACTATGGCTTGTTATTCTACTCGGTTTAGTTATTAGAGGAAACAGACCTATACTGAATTGTGTGTAAATAAAAGTTTCTTATTGTACTATAGTGTGCTCTTATCTTTATTTGTGGTCTAAAATATGTTTTTATTTAATCAAAGCACTTCACTGCACATTAGTGTATACGTGTGTGTGTTTGTGTGTGTGAGGAATAAAATACTTGACTAAGACTTGACTCATGGTTTTACTGTGAATTGCACATGTTTTGCACAGATCCATTCCTCTTAACTGTAAAAACTCACCTATCAACAGTAGGGTGAGTTAGTTACTCACCGCTGTGTGAACATAAAGATCACCGGACGGGAGAACTGTGGCTATAAATAGCACTGCTGGCGTTACGACGGCTTATTGACCGCCATCTAGCGGCGGGGAGGAGACACTGCAGGCACCCTTGTTTACCGCCATCTAGCGGCGGAGAGGAGACACTGCAGGCACCCTTGTTTACCGCCATCTAGCGGCGGAGAGGAGACACTGCAGGCACAGTTCTGGAACACCCGCAGGGAGAAGATTGAGGGGGTTCCTCTGGACATGGAGGAACAGGTCCTTCAGTACTGGACATGGAGGAACAGGCCCTTCAGTACTGGACATGGAGGAACAGACCCTTCAGTACTGGACATGGAGGAACAGGCCCTTCAGTACTGGACATGGAGGAACAGGCCCTTCAGTACTGGACATGGAGGAACAGACCCTTCAGTACTGGACATGGAGGAACAGACCCTTCAGTACTGGACATGGAGGAACAGGTCCTTCAGTACTGGACATGGAGGAACAGACCCTTCAGTACTGGACATGGAGGAACAGGCCCTTCAGTACTGGACATGGAGGAACAGGTCCTTCAGTACTGGATATGGAGGAACAGGCCCTTCAGTACTGGACATGGAGGAACAGACCCTTCAGTACTGGACATGGAGGAACAGGCCCTTCAGTACTGGACATGGAGGAACAGGTCCTTCAGTACTGGACATGGAGGAACAGGTCCTTCAGTACTGGATATGGAGGAACAGGCCCTTCAGTACTGGACATGGAGGAACAGGCCCTTCAGTACTGGACATGGAGGAACAGGCCCTTCAGTACTGGACATGGAGGAACAGGTCCTTCAGTACTGGATATGGAGGAACAGGCCCTTCAGTACTGGACATGGAGGAACAGGTCCTTCAGTACTGGACATGGAGGAACAGACCCTTCAGTACTGGACATGGAGGAACAGGTCCTTCAGTACTGGACATGGAGGAACAGACCCTTCAGTACTGGACATGGAGGAACAGGCCCTTCAGTACTGGACATGGAGGAACAGGCCCTTCAGTACTGGACATGGAGGAACAGACCCTTCAGTACTGGACATGGAGGAACAGGTCCTTCAGTACTGGACATGGAGGAACAGGTCCTTCAGTACTGGACATGGAGGAACAGACCCTTCAGTACTGGACATGGAGGAACAGACCCTTCAGTACTGGACATGGAGGAACAGACCCTTCAGTACTGGACATGGAGGAACAGGCCGAGGCTGGTCTGCAGTAAAGAAATAATCCTGGACGAATCAGAAAATGAATCACATTTCAAGCCATTTAAATTAGTTTTCTATAATATTGGAGATGTGAACATTTTGTGAAGAAATTGTTGACAAAAGACATGAAGGTTATTTTGAATGCCACACAGATGACTGAATAAAGAACAATATAATTGTTTTTGACTTTTTGTGTTTTCTCCTTTGTAGTACTGCTTTATGGAGTACTTTATATTTCACTTCAACTGTACTGTGGACATCTCAGAGTGAAGGTAGTATATTTATTGACATTCCTCCAGGTGTAAATCTATATGATCCAGCAGAACGAGCATCAAAACAACACAATAATTAATGAATAATGGCCACTAACACAATAAGACAAAAGAAAAGATCAAATGGAAAATGGAGTAATAGACATTAAAGTAATAGTGAATACAGTTTAAATAACAGTGAAATCACATCATATGTATCACAAGGTAGAACACTTTACAACAATAACTATGACATGTTGGCTTATAAAAGAAGTCATTTTAAGAAAAAGAGCATTTTTAACTGACTGCACTCAAGCTGATTTATAATACAAACATACTTGGGCGTATATATCTTAAGGTATTTTAGAAAAGTGAGTACACATGTGCACAGCAAACTCTGCCAACTGTGGAACACCTCATGATCCTTTTTCCATTTGTGCCACCTTCCTCTTTCATACAGCCACTAGCCGTCATTTTATTCACATCTTCACTCTGTCAGTGCCAAGGGAGGTTTTGTTTCTGTCTCCTCTGATGTCTTCGGGGAGACACTGTAGCTGTAATCAAGTATGAAGTTATTAGGGCTTCCATCCAGCTGATTAATAGTGAACAGCGACTGTACTTCACTTATATAGCACACTTTTACTGCTTGGCCCATTTCCAATTAATGTACATGATCAGTCACATGAATACACTTATGCACACACTCACAAACCAACACCACTGGATACTGCCACTCAAACTCTATGGATGGGATCAGACAGGATTGAACATCTGGACACTCCAGACTGCATACAACCAAGCTCTGTCAATACATATCCATAAAGTGTGCATCTTATCATCTTGTCCTTCCTGGTGGCTTTCCCTCTTTGCATCTGATTCTCATTTTCCCCAGTAAGAATGAAAAGAAACAAAACATTCTCATGTGGGATAAACATGAGAATGCAATATAAGTGGGAAAGCAGAGTTGCAGAGATTGTGCAGTATGGAATAAATCATTGTTTTAATACAAGAGACAAACACAAACGTCTTCAACCTTGACTAAAAGGAAGTCAGAGAGCTGGAGCCTCTACGGCTGCTTTCTGGGAGCTTCTTCACAACATTTAGTGCATAAACGAAAAACTACTACTTGAATTCTGGTTTTGCAAACAAAGTTCTGGACACAGACCTTGTTAAAAAAAAACCTTCAGAGCTTTGGAGACCAGTGGTAGTATTTGAATTCAGTTTTGTGAATGAAGTGGGACAGGAAGTGCAGAAAATCCAGGCAGACATTTTCTAACCCAACCCACCAGAAGTAAAAAAGATTGTATCTGTATTGTTGAGCTCAGTCTCTCAGCAGACGAGGGTCTGGGGTCTCCAACCCTGCTCTGTATGTGTCACTTTAAATAATTGTGCCATCAGGCATGTCACTTTAGTGTGTTAGCAGTGGGAGGGGATGCATAGTTCCCCAACAAGTGTTTGTGGTCCGAGATGAGTGAAGTAGAGCAGTGTTTTTCAACCACTGTGTCTATAGTCAGGTGAGCCGTGGGAAATGATCCAATTTCACATTTTTCCCTAAAAAACACACTGCTCTCACAGCCGTTGTCGCTGTGAGAGCAGTGTGTGCAGAGTAATCATGTATAAATACTTTTCGCCAATAGATGGCAGCAAAGAAGTTTGCCGGTGAAATCAAAACTTGACCCACGTCAGTCTGGTGAATCACCTCCACCTGCGGCTGCTCCCATCTCGTATCGGCGGCAGTGATGGAGAAGTTTGAGAAAAGAAAGAATGCTCACTCCCAACTGGACCCTGGACAAAATGAGCCCGGGCCTTCAACTGAGCCAGACGAAGGCCCCAGTATGAGTGGAGTTCAAAACAAAGCAAAGACGGCGAGCTGTAGCAAAGCCTCTGGCGCGAGGCAATACCACGAAAGCTCTCTTTCATTTGGATTGACTTTCACCGGGGATCAACGACACCGTCACCATTGTGCCTGGTGTGTGGTGAAAAGTTCTCCAACAGCTGCTTGGTCCCAAGCAAACTGAAACGCCGTCTCCAAACAAAACATCCGTCGCTTCAAAACAAGAATGTGGACCGTTTTCTTCACCTGCGTGAACACACAGAGAAACAGGCAACTTTCATGAAAACAACCACAAAGGTAATGAGAGAGCCCTTAAAGCGAGCTACCATGTTGCTGAACTTGTTGCTAAAACAAAAAGATCCCACCCTGTGGCAGAGACATTAATACTACCTGCCTGCAAAGCCATTGTGAACGAGATGCTAGGACCTGAAGCAGCTAAAGAAATAGCCAAAGTTCCTCTCTCAGACAACACAATTTCCAGACGTATTGATGATATGTCTGCAGACATCCAAAGTGTGCTTTTGGAAAAGATCCATATCAGTAATAGATTTGCATTGCAACTTGATGAATCCACTGACATTAGTGGGCATGCTCAACTATTGGCCAATGTGCGTTTTATGGATGGAGACGCAATCAAAGAAAACGTCCTCTTCTGCAAGGTATTGCCAGAAAAACCACAGGAGAGGAAATGTTTCGGGTCACATGGGAATACCTTGAAAAAGGAGGACTGAAGTGGGAAGACTGCACGAGTGTCTGCACAGATGGAGCTGCTCTGGTCGGCGCACCGAGGGCTTTGTAAGCAGAGCCAAGGAGAGAAACCCAAATAGGATTGTTTTTGACATGGAGAGACCGTCGTAGCCAAGACTTGACCAGCAGACCTACTTCCTGTGTTGGACCATGTTGTGCGCATGGTGAACTTTAAGTCACGACCTCTGAAAGGACGTATATTTGCATCTTTGCGTGAAGAAATGGGAGCGGAGCATAAAACCTTGCTGTTCCATACGGAGGTCCGATGGTTGTGGCGTGGCAAAGTGCTGGCCCGGGTGTACGAGCTGCGAGAGGAACTTAAAACGTTTCTGACAAATGAGAAGTCCGATGACGCAGCGCTGCTTGCAAGTGATGAGTGGTGTGCAAAGCTGGCATACCTGGCAGATATATTTCATCATCTGAAGGATCTGAAAACACGAATGCAAGGCCGAAATGAAAACATGCTCACAAGTACAGATCAAATAAATGGACTCCGTTCAAAGGTGCACCTCTGGCAACAACATGTGGAAAGTGGCAACCTTGACATGTTCCCACTCACCAAGAAAGTGCAAGCTGACGTGAACACTGCTGCATTGTGGGAGGTCATAGTTAAACATTTGAAACTCTTGAGGAGAGGATGTCATTTATTTGATTCCTGTTGATAAAACTTTGATGAGAGTGACTTTATGTTGTTAATAGAGCCTACAGAGTTTCACATTTTAACATTTTCGGGTGGTGGTGTGCCTCCAGATTTTTCCAAAGAAAAAAGTGTCTTGGCTCAAAGAAGGTTGAAAAACACTGAAGTAGAGAGTAGAGAGCTTTATTCCTCCCCAGGGGGAAACACAAACTTACAACAGCTCAAGGTAAAAGGTGCAGAACTTATAAAACTAAGGAATTAAAATATGTAAACATATGTAAATATCTAAACAAGAGCAAAAAGAGCACAAAAAAAGAATATGTAAATATAAAAATAAAAAATACATATAAAATAAAACAATCCAGTAAAAAGAAAAATCCTCTAAAATAGAATAAATAGCCAGGGTTGTTCTGCACACAGTGTATATAGGTAAAGAGCTGTGTACAGTGCAGGTGTAACGGTACATGTAGGACATTTACACTGAGTTGTTAAATGTCCTAACAGCTGTTGGGATGAATGACTTCCGGTAGCGTTCTGTTTTACACTGCGGGTGTCGGCAAAGTGGCATTAAGTGGCAAAATGCAGATGAAAAATAAAGGAGAGCCTGGAAATAGTAAGCTTTGTGCCTTGCCAGAGGCAGGCACGAGAACTAGTCTGCTCTAAACCGGCCTGCTCCACAATCCAAGCTATTTACATACATGTGTTCATACTCCCAACAGCCTCTTCATGTATTTTGGATTGGGTGAGATATTCCATGTCCCCTGATATTTATCTAATAGGCCAACAACATGTTCAATCTCCTTCGTCTTAAGGTTGCTCACTCATGTCAACTTGCATTGCTGCAACTCACATGGGGGACTTTTCAAAACTTTATTAACTGAAAAAGACAGAAATAACAAGTGGCTCTTCAAAATAAAAGCACAACAGCGTGAGATGATTCATACAAATAAAGAATGATGGATGGATGGAGGATGGATACTTTATCAGTCCTATGGGGACTCGACATTAACTTAAAGGTTCATATAAACTCCTTGAACATGTTTTAGGAAGTTTATATGAACCTTTAAGTTCTAATGTGATCAATCAAAGAATAATTATATTGAACCAGAGGTTTACATTTCCAGAAATAAATGCAGGTGTGACTGCTCAAGGCTCATGCAAGCTAATCTCCTTTTATCTCCATGGCAACAGATGCATCTTGCTCAGAACACGGAGGACATCATGCACCGTCTCCAGGGTCTCATGAACTGTGAGGACAACTTTGTGTCAGGGAGCTGCTCCTGTAAGTACCCACTTTGTTTCACTAACTCTTCTAGCTCTGCAAACAATTATTTTAATAATGGATTAATCCTCGGTCAATTATTTTTTAGATGAATCAATGAATCGTTAAAAAAAAACATTTCATATTGTAGGACCAGTTGACATTGAAAGAACCAAACATCAAATATGATTATTAAGCACATAACCGAACCAATACAAAGATGTATACAATATATCTGCATATATACACGTGAATATAAGATGTAAACAAGATAATTGTTAAATAACGTTTAATGTACTTCAGGGACCACATAGTATAGTTTCATCCTGAGTGACCAGACTGGTAAAATATTGTTATAATAACCTTTAAATTTACACTTCCAAGTGTTTCTTTGTTATATGTGACGTTGCAGTAATTACATCCTCCGCTTTGCACTGCTTGTTTTGGTTCGTTTCCCCGCATCTCAGCTGCTCCGGTGCCGGTTAGCGGCTAGCCAGTTAGCGGCTAGCCAGTTAGCAGCTAGCCGGTTAGCGGCTCGCCGCCGGAGGTCGCTCCGGTGACGTCTCCCAGCACCGGGCGTCGCTCCGGCGGCTGGCCGGTTCGCTCGAGTGCTACGCCGCAACTTTCGTGTTGTTTCCGGAGCAAACGCCAGTCGGCCCCGGTGACGTCTCCCCGCCTGGGAGCGCGCTCCGGCGGCTAGCCGGTTAGCTCGAGTGCCGTACCACAACTTTGCCGTTACCGGTCGAGTGAAGCATAAATCACGTGACACAACGAATCGATAATTAAATTCGTTTTTCACTCTTTTAATAATCGAATTTAATCTATTATTAATCGGTTGTTGCAGCCCTGAACTCTTCTGCTTCCTCTTCTTTTTGGTTTTACTGCAGTTTGCACCCACATATGTTGCATTTCCATCCAGTGATGCCGGTAACGTGTTAATTAGTTACCTGTTACTCTTATATAAACACTTTATTCAGTAGTGAGCAATCTAACGCGTTACTATTTCCAAACCAGTAATCAGACTAAAGTTACTTCTCCCTGTCACCTGTGCTCTGTGGGAATTGAACCTGTGAACATCTGGCTGGTGTGTGTGTGTGTGTGTGTTTCACTGTAACACTTGTTGGAGGGTGTTAAACCATCAGCCAGATCGGCCGCCAGGCTTCAGTCCATCAGCTCCATCGTCTCAACTCAGTGTTTTGTGTCCCACAGCTGAAGGGACGGTCATGGACGAACCCCAGTGGTCGGACGCTGAGGAGGTCAGGAGCGTTGGGCTTCTGTCTGAGGTCAGGGCGCATCACTTCTTATCTGTGTGTGTTTCACACAAGATTGAAACTTAATGTGAGTCAAGTTTGTTTTTACTCTTTCTGACAGGACTCTGGCATTAACGACGAGGACGCCGTCCCCCAGATCCTCCCGGCTGACAGTGGCTCAGCGGCAGAGGCCCTGCAGCCCGCCGACACTGACGCTGGCACAAAGCGCCGTCGGGTCAGCACGTCCGAGGATGAGGACGAGCCAGGTAAATACCTGGAGCAGCTTTTTTTCTTTCATTCCCACTGAGTTTCTGGTGAAACGACGTCAGTAGCTGGTGGAGTTTTTGAGAAAGCTCTGTCTCTCTGTCTGTCTCTGTCTCTCAGCGTTGAAGCGGTCTCACTGGGACAGTGGCGACAGCTCCGACAAAAGTCGTGTGGCGAAACGCCGCGAGCGGAAGGAGGCCCTGTTCGGCAGCGACAGTGAGTCTGAGGACGAGGAGGAGGCAGAGGTGCAGACCTCGCTTGGCTCCCAGTCGGCGCCAGTCTCTGGCGTGACTTCCAGCCTCAAACAAAGGCTGAGGGAGGCGTGTCAGCAGATCCTCTTGGTCCAGACGCCTCAGAGACCGATCACTGGAAAAGACAAGTAAGTCCACCTCCGACCACCTGACAACACCTGAAGCTCCCTGAAGACCACCAGAACCTCACCTCCTCTTCCTCCCCCTCCCCCCACAGAGCTCCGAGACCCGAGGACACTGACCGGGCCCGGGTCCCGATGCCCTCCACCAGGGTCTACCTGGCCCGACCCAAGTGGAATGTGGCGGGAAACTCCAGCAAGGTGAGTGACACTCCACAAGTTGGATTTTTGCGAGTGCTCTGGGGGAGCTTGGTCTTTCAGTGACGGTGCTGGAAATTTAAGGGTCTGTCCTTCATTTTCTATTGTAATGCTGACAATACGCGCACGTGGCACCGTGCACGTGACAGTCGTACAAATACATTCAAAGCTCTGCTATTTAAAACAATATCATGCAACACAAAACCAGATCAAAATGAAAGGTTTACAATCCTGCCACTTCAACTCACCACTGAATGTAAACTTTAACAGCAGAATGTCACTGATGGAGCCTCGACAGCAGCAGGAAGCAAAACACACTGCAAGTTTTCATTTGGGCCTCAAACACAAAGACACTGACTCCTGCTGTCACCAAAACCTCCACTGGAAGAAACATATTTAGTTCAGTGGCTCTAAGGACATTAATAAACACTGTACAGAGAACCAAGGCTCAGAATTCAGATCTTAAAAACCAAACAGGCAATAATCATCAGAATAAAATAATACGGGATTGTTTTCCCTTTTATGTTTTTTGCAAAAAGCCTCCATGTTTCATTATTATTAATAAGCCACGCTGTCAGCAGGAAAAATGCACTCTCAATAACAGGAAGTTGTAAGTTCAAAGGTCAATGGAATCACATCGCTTTTTATTTTAAAAATAAATTAAAAAAATACATGTTTTATTTGTGTACTTACTAATTAACCAGGCAACAAATTATAATCTTCACACAAAACAACTAAAGTCCCATGTCTTGGCTCTCCTCGGGGGAGTTGCAGCTCACCCAATCCCCCCGGCGCCGCCTCTGGCAGGGTGGGTGAGGCTCCTTGAGGAACCAGCCTCTGAACCAGCTTCTGTTTCCTCTTGCAGGGTCCGGTCAGTCAGGGTGTTTCTCCCCGAAAGAGGGCGATGCATCGCTATCGCTCCATCCGGTTCCTGACAAAAACCAGCGCCAACAAGATCAGCGTGGACGGGAACCGGATGCCCCTCTGAGGAGCAATATGAGCAATCAGTGTGTAAATAAAGTATTTTTTTTAATCAAGCTTGTATCTCCAGATTTATTCTGTTAGCTCGTGGCTGTGCTAGCAGCTCTCAGGTGTTTGAATGTGGGTTTTGTTGGTTGTTTGTTGTCTGTGGCGAGCTCCCGTAGCACCTGTACAGGAAACAGGCAGCATGAAGCACCACAAAGTTTTCTTCATCAAAGCTGAAAGTCCAACCACCTCGCTCCTCTTTCCAGCAGTGTGTGAGCGTTCCCACAGTCGCTAACTCCACAGTCCTTTTAGCAGAAGCTTTTAGTAGAAAACAGGAAGTGATGCGTGTCGCTCAACAGCCAATTGAAAGCAGGATGACGGTGACGTTGTCGGCGCACCGCCTCGCTGGCCAGCCACTGACAGGCGGGATCAAACCGCTGCTCCTCACCCTACGTCTGCTCCTCCTGACGGGACGGAGAGGAGGACCAATCAGAACGGAGCTGCTGGCGTCACTGGTCCGAGGAAGTGTGTGTGTCACCTGAAGGATGGCCAGAGGAGACTGGACGCTTCCTCAGCTGAGAAGACATGGAGAGAGAGAGAGATTTACACACACACACACACACACACACACACACACACACACACACACACACACACACACACACACACACACACACACACACACACACACACACACACACACACACACACACACACACACACACACACACACACACACACACACACACACACACACACACCAGGTGAAGTCCATGAGCAGCCGAGGGAACGCCTCCTCAGCTGACTTCTCATGAGCCGCTGCACGTCACCGTCACGTTCACCCACAGAGGCCAGCCACAATTTAATTTGATTAAGTTAAATAATAATAATAATAATCCAGTCAGTGACAGATGTGACACACTTAAATATGTGATCACATATTTGTTATTGAACTTGTTCATATTGTTTTAGAAACCGTATAAAAACCTGTAAACGGGAGCATTTTTAATGTGAATGCATCTGTAAAGTTTGATTTTGGATGAAATCCAAATCTCTCAAATCTCAAAGCTCTCAGAGGACGCAAAGGGACAGTTGGATCAGGACATAAGCACCTGCAAATGGTTTTCAATTCAGTGTGATGAATCAACGGACTGAAGCGACACTGCTCAGTCAGCAGTGTTCATAAGAATGGTGTTTGAAGACTCCTCTGTTAAAGAGGAATTCCTCACATTGCTACCTTTGAAAACAACAACCAGACGAGTGGATATTTATGATGCAGTGAAGAACTACTTTAGCAACAAAAATGTGTCATTAGAAAAATTGGTGTCTGTTCGGACTTTTGACTTTCCAGCCCTCCGAAAAGGCTTGTCAAGCAGCACACAATGGTATAACTCCTGTTTTTTCTGTTTTATTTCTTTAGTTGTATACTGCACATCTTCTCACGGGTACATAGGTACATAGGTACACAGGTAATAAACCTGGAAGTGATAAAATACAAACAATCACAACATATTCATTGAACATCATCATTTAAAGAAATAACCTTCTTCAGCCTAGATTGTCATTCACATTCACTATAGCGGAGATTGCTCAAAAGACTACAATACCCAGAATGCCCCGCTCCTACTGAGCATGCTCAAAGCGACACTTTCGCTCACGTGATGTAAACACTTGCACGCTCGTGCTTACAAACTGCGCCCGTGTCTTTCAAACACAATTAACGGGACGAACTATGTCACTCAAACACACAACACATCAAACCTATCGTGTTCATGTCAGCCGCCAGGTGCGCTAAATAACTAAGGTCTCGGCCCGAGCTAACGCTAAAAGCCAAATGCTAGCTAAAGTTACACATTCTCGCCGAACATCCAGAGCTATAAATAACTTTCTACTACGTCACACACGGCAGCGCGAGACAGAGAAACATTGTGGCACACGTTAATGAACAGAAATCAACATGCAGTGTTATCAAGTCACATGATCAACTACATACCAACGGGCTGTGTGCTCCTGACAATGGTCCAGGTAAAAGAGGAACTCGCCAGGTATTTCAAGTGAACCGTGGTACTTGCGCATGCGCTCAAGCATGACATTAGAACTTTGACATACAGCCAAACTATCGCTGGATATATCTAAACAATCACACTATGGCCAGAGATACCTGAACAATTATAAAGCTTGAACCACTTATCTCCATTATACATGAATTTAAATTAAGTTCTTTAGACCCATTATTTTTACATTATTATTATTATAATTATTATTATTTTCTTTTCTTTTTTACAAAGTGATCATGAGACTCAACAGTGTCAATAACAAGTGATGGCTGTCCAGTTATGACAGGGAGGCAGGAGGCTTCATAGCAAACTGCAAAGCAGATCCAGACTTTCCTAAATGTCTGAACTATCATTGTATTCTCCACCAACAGGCCATTTGTGACGGTCATGAGGTTTGACCATGTCATGACACCTGTCATAAACATTATACATTCTATTGGAGCGAAGGTGAACAACATCGAAGTTTCAAGTCTTTTTTGGATGAAGTATCATCAGAATATGGATCTTTTGCTGCACACAGAGATCAGATGGCTGAGCAGAGGAAAAATCCTGCGTCGGTTTTTAACACTTCTGCCTGAAATCAAAGCGTTCATGGAAACAAGAGATGAGGGTTCAACTCTACTGTCTGACAGTGAATGGCTGCTGGACCTGACATTTCTCACAGACGTCACAGAGAAATTCAATGACCTGGACTGTGAATTGCAAGGCAAGGGGAAAACAATCAGTGATATGATTAGTGCTGTCAAAGCTTTCAAGGCAAAGTTGGGCCTGTTGCTCCAACAAGTGAAGAAAAGGAAAATGCAGCATTTCCCTTCTGTGCACAAAATGCTGGAAGAAAATCTTGCTGCATCGAGGCCATGGACCTCCAGAAATACACAGACCTCTGGACCAGTGTTGGGATCTCAACAGGACCACAGAAAGTTTGTTCATTTCTGGGGAGAGACAATATTCATTTGTCATGAGACGCAGTCATGACATGAATTCTGACCCAGGAATGTGATGGCCTTTCACACCGAGAGTGGGGAAAGGGGGGGACATTCTCCAGGACCTTCCTCCCCCCTCTTTCTGCTCAAGACTCTCCCCCATGCATTCAGCCAGTCACTGATTGGTTGAAGCTCTCAGGCTTTGACACCTCTGAAGTCACACGTGGACAAAAGGCTTTCAGCCAGCCTCCATCTCACAGTGTTTTTCAACCTTTTTTGAACCAAGACACACTTTTTTCTTTGGAAAAGTCTCGAGGCACACCACCACCTGAAAATGTTAACATTTTAAACTCTGTAGCCTCTATTAACAATATAAAGTCTTTCTCGTCAAAGTTTTATCAACAGCAATCAAATAAATACAGAAAAAAAGTCTTTTTTTTAATAGTGACTCCCTCAGTGTGAAACCTGGACCTGATGGATGAAGAGCTGAGATCCTGGTTCACATTCTTCCTTTTCAAAAACTTCTCCATCACTGTCACTGACACAGTACTTTGATACAAGATGGTAGCAGGAGGTGGAGATGAACCACACTGACGTCTGTCACTTTACATTTCACCGGCAAAGTTCTGTGCTGCCCTCTAGTGGCGAAGAGTATTTATACATGATTAATCTGTACACAAATGTTTTTTTTAGAAAAAAATGGGGAATCGGATAATTTCCCACGGCACAGCTGACTATATCTCGCGGAACACCAGTGTGCCGCGAAACTGGTTGAAAAACACTGTCCGAGAGAAGAAGAAGAAATGTATTTGTATAGCGCTTTTCATACATGTCATGTAACACAAAGTGCTTTACAGATTTAAAAACATTCTCTCACACCCACCTCCTTCCAAAAATACAGACACATTGTCGCATTCACACTCCCCCCACCCACCTCCCCAGAGCACACAAGCACACAATACACACTCAAGGTAAAACAGTGGAGACTATGGACAAAAGGCTAAGATAAGGCTGAGATAAGGCTGGGTGCAGATAAACCAGGCAAGGGAGCACCATCCAAGGAGCGTCTGCATCGGGAGCGGCACCTCGGCTGCAGCCACAGGGCACCGACACAGGGTGCCCGGACAACACCACACCTCCATCCAGACACCCACAAGACAGCACCCCAGCAGCCACAGCCAATCACCGCTCCCGAGGCAGAGGGCTCCTCCAGAGGAAACTGGAAGAGCATAAAAATTGTTCAAATAAATAAAAGTACCTAAGTAAAATTGAATAATAGGATAATAACAAATAAGACCAGGAGGTAAAATACATAAATACAAAATAAATATTAACAACTATTAAATGTCAATTTAATTAATTATAAGGTGCTGATAAATAGTAATAAATAGGCCTAGCAAAAATAAATATCAGTTAAAGGCTAAGCTAAAAAGGTGGGTCTTGAGCCTGCTCTTAAAAAAGAGAAACACATCAGGGGTGGGGGGGTGGATGTGTTTAACAGCCATACCACAGCAAGAGTCACATCACATTTGAAACACACACAACACCCCAGCAGCATCGCTGGAGTTTTGTTAAGGGAAACTATGAAATGACAGTAAAAAACAAAAACAAAACCAAACAAAGCTGGTGAAAGACACAATCTGTTCTGTAAAAGTCAGATAATAAACTATTTGTTTTTTAAAATAATAATTTTAATTCTATTTACTGTGATTGACAGTGTGAAGCACAAAAGTGCTTTATAAGTCAAGTCCATTCCATGTTGATGGTTTATAGACAATATTTTTATAATTATTACTATTTAAAAATGTTAAACATTATTATTTAACATTTTTATCAAACAAGAATAAAGTTAAATATGCCAAACGGGACAATTTACCATCATTATACAACATTGAATGGCCAACAATTGTTTTTATTTACGGAGTCACACAATAAGTAGAATAAAACAAATAACTGTCCAAATAATTCTCAATAACATTATTTATTGGGTTGTTTTTGGTTGGTTTTACTTATAATACTATAATATAATAATAAGATGGACAAGAAACTCCTTTGAAAAAGTAATTTTTCCATTTATTTGAATTTCAGACGTACTTTAAAATGGAGAAACCAAAACACTCATTTTATAGGAAGGATCTTTTTGTTGACTTTCTTAAATTCCAAACCACATCTTTAAAAAAAACTTAATAAGTTGTTGAAGTTGTGTAAATGACCAAAGCTGCACCAAACGAGTGTCGGAGGGTTGAGCTGCTTGTGTTTGTCTCACCAGGCGCTTCAAGGCCTCGGGGCCCCTGAAGGACCCCGCGGTGCAGCAGGCCGCCGGGGCCTCCTTGTTCTGGAGGCTCCTCGGGAGGCGAGGCGCTGCAGACCACTGCCCTCTGCTGCAGGACCGGCTGCTGTGAACCATGCCTTACAACTGCCTTACAACTGCCTTACACTGGGATTTCTTTAATACTCTTTTTTTTTATATGTCGTTTTCAAATTAGAACTTTACAAATGTGTACTACTCAAAATAGTTCCTGAACCGAATGGATGAACATGTTTTGAATTTTAGTTTTTTTTACTCAAGAGAATAGAATTGGTGGTCGTTGATACTTCAAAGACTTTAAGCAAAGACAAATTTGAATGTTTTTTTCCAATAAACATCGACTAAAACTCTTGTTTGGCCAAACTTCTTTCTACGTTGTATACAGCTTAGTCTCAAATGTCCCAAAAACACAGAAGGTGAAATAGGAGATGGTCCAGGACTGGTGATCTCCTTCGTTCAGACCCAGCAGGGGGCCTGGCAGCAACCAGGACTAATTTCTATGTGGAGACACTAGGGGGCGGCGGCGGCTGCTGAACTCACAATATTACTGGTAACCTAACTTCATTAAGTACGTTTTTGAAGGAGTAACTAGTAATCAGTAATCAGATTACTTTTTCAAGGTAGTCATGCAGGAGTTTCAGTGTGGCTGTGAGCGTGGTCTAATTTGCATATTTGCCTTTGATGTCACGGGCTGCCTTGATCCCTTGGACACAGGAGTGGTTGAGATGACAGGTTAAAAGCCACATCGTCAAAGGACATTTGTCCTTTGATCTCGGGTATAAAAGTCAGGTCACAGCAGCATCACAGCATACTGTAGTTCAGCTTTCGGAGTTACGGCACGACTTTCTGTCTACATCATCAACCAACAGCGACCACGAGGGAAACCATGAGCTTCATCAACCAGCATCCCGCTCAACACTGGGTACCACAGCAGCATCCAGCTCAACACTGGGTACCGCAGCAGCATCCAGCTCAACACTGGGTACCGCAGCAGCCAGCTCAACACTGGGTACCGCAGCAGCATCCAGCTCAACACTGGGTACCGCAGCAGCATCCAGCTCAACACTGGGTACCGCAGCAGCCAGCTCAACACTGGGTACCGCAGCAGCATCCAGCTCAACACTGGGTACCGCAGCAGCATCCAGCTCAACACTGGGTACCGCAGCAGCATCCAGCTCAAGACTGGGTACCGCAGCAGCCAGCTCAACACTGGGTACCGCAGCAGCATCCAGCTCAAGACTGGGTACCGCAGCAGCATCCAGCTCAACACTGGGTACCGCAGCAGCATCCAGCTCAAGACTGGGTACCGCAGCAGCCAGCTCAACACTGGGTACCGCAGCAGCAGCATGCTCAACACTGGGTACCGCAGCAGCCAGCTCAACACTGGGTACCGCAGCAGCCAGCTCAACACGGGGCCCCGATGTACTGGGTCCCACTGTACTGGGTACCGCTGCACTGGGTCCAGCCTCCAACTCAGCCCACCAATGCTCCACAGGTAAGTCCCGCTGACAATAAGAATCCTTACCTGGTAGTACAACTGATGACCAGTATGTTGGTGTGTTTTTGTGCCACGTTGTAATTAATTCTTCATCTTTTTACCTCTTTTCACCTTCATCCTCCGTCTCCACCTGTTTCCTCCTTCTGCTCTTCCTTGGCTGTTCTCTCTATCTGACCACAGCAGCATCAGGAGGCGGAGCCTGAACACCATCAGGAGGCGGAGCCTGAACACCAGGAGGTCGAGCCTGAACACCAGGAGGTCCAGCCTGAACACCAGGAGGCAGAGCCTGAACACCAGGAGGTCCAGCCTGAACACCAGGAGGCGGAGCCTGAACACCACCAGGTCAGTGTTCAGTATTGGTCCTGCTTGATGTGTCAGCAGCTTTTGATACTGTAGATCATAAAGTGTTGCTACAGAGACTCCACACTGACTTTGGTATATCTGGACTGTCCTGAAATGGTTGTCGTCCTATTTGACTGATAGAACTTTCTCTGTGTGTACAAATAACATTATGTCGGAACCTACTGCTATTTTACTGTGTCGTACTATTTTATTATGTCATACTCTTTTACTGTGTCGTACTATTTTACTGTGTCATACTCTTTTACTGTGTCGTACTATTTAACTATTTTTATGCCTCTGTGAAGCACCTTGTGATTTTATCTGTGAAAGGTGCTATATAAATAAAGTTTCTTCTTCTTCTTCAGGAGGCGGAGCCTGAACACCAGGAGGCTGAGCCTGAACACCAGGAGGCTGAGCCTGAACACCAGGAGGTTGAGCCTGAACACCAGGAGATTGAGCCTGAACACCAGGAGGTTACCGAGCCTGAACATCACCAGGAGGCGGAGCCTGAACACCAGGAGGCGGAGCCTGAACACCACCAGGAGGCGGAGCCTGAACACCACCAGGTCAGTGTTCAGTATTGGTCCTGCTTGATCTGTCTGCAGCTTTTGATACTGTGTCGTACTATTTTATTATTTTTATGCCTCTGTGAAGCACCTTGTGATTTTAAGTTTCTTCTTCTTCTTCTTCTTCAGGAGGCGGAGCCTGAACACCATGAGGTTGAGCCTGAACACCAGGAGGTTGAGCCTGAACACCAGGAGGCGGAGCCTGAACACCATGAGGTTACCGAGCCTGAACATCACCAGGAGGTTGAGCCTGAACACCAGGAGGTTGAGCCTGAACACCAGGAGGCGGAGCCTGAACACCATGAGGTTGAGCCTGAACACCAGGAGGTTGAGCCTGAACACCAGGAGGTTGAGCCTGAACACCAGGAGGTCAGTGTTCAGTATTGGTCCTGCTTGATCTGTCTGCAGCTTTTGATACTGTGTCGTACTATTTTACTGTGTCGTACTATTTTATTGTGTCGTACTATTTTACTGTGTCGTACTATTTTAATGTGTCATACTATTTTACTGTGTCGTACTATTTTACTGTGTCGTACTATTTCATTGTGTCGTACTATTTTATTATTTTTATGCCTCTGTGAAGCACCTTGTGATTTTATCTGTGAAAGGTGCTATATAAATAAAGTTTCTTCTTCTTCTTCTTCAGGAGGCGGAGCCTGAACACCAGGAGGCTGAGCCTGAACACCAGGAGGAGGCGGAGCCTGAACACCAGGAGGCGGAGCCTGAACACCAGGAGGAGGCGGAGCCTGAACACCACCAGGTCAGTGCTCAGTATTGGTCCTGCTTGATCTGTCTGCAGCTTTTGATACTGTGTCGTACTATTTTACTGTGTCGTACTATTTTAATGTGTCATACTATTTTACTGTGTCCGTACTATTTTACTGTGTCGTACTATTTTATTGTGTCGTACTATTTTACTGTGTCGTTCTATTTTATTATTTTTATGCCTCTGTGAAGCACCTTGTGATTTTATCTGTGAAAGGTGCTATATAAATAAAGTTTCTTCTTCTTCTTCTTCAGGAGGCGGAGCCTGAACACCAGGAGGTTGAGCCTGAACACCAGGAGGCTGAGCCTGAACACCAGGAGGAGGCGGAGCCTGAAAACCAGGAGGCGGAGCCTGAACACCAGGAGGAGGCGGAGCCTGAACACCACCAGGTCAGTGCTCAGTATTGGTCCTGCTTGCTTCCTTTGTCGCTGCGTGGAGCTGATCTGTTGATTCTTTTAAGAAGCAGCTGAAAACATCTGTTCAGACAATCTTTTAGTTGACATGTGATTGGTTCTGTCTTAATTCCGTCCGTACTATGTTATTGTGTCCTACTATTTTATTGTGTCGTACTATTTTATTGTGTCGTACTATTTTACTGTGTCCTACTATTTTATTGTGTCGTACTATTTTATTGTCTCGTACTATTTTAATATTTTTGCCTCTGTGAAGCACCTTGTGATTTTCTCTGTGAAAGGTGCTATATAAATAAAGTTTCTTCTTCTTCTTCAGGAGGCGGCGCCTGAACACCAGGAGGTTGAGCCTGAACACCAGGAGGTTGAGCCTGAACACCAGGAGGTTGAGCCTGAACACCAGGAGGAGGCGGAGCCTGAACACCAGGAGGTTGAGCCTGAACACCAGGAGGTCAGTGTTCAGTATTGGTCCTGCTTGATGTGTCTGCAGCTTTTGATACTGTGTGGTACTATTTTACTGTGTCGTACTATTTTATTATTTTTACGCCTCTATGAAGCACCTTGTGATTTTAAGTTTCTTCTTCTTCTTCTTCTTCTTCAGGAGGCGGAGCCTGAACACCATGAGGTTGAGCCTGAACACCATGAGGTTGAGCCTGAACACCAGGAGGTTGAGCCTGAACACCAGGAGGCAGAGCCTGAACACCATGAGGTGACCGAGCCTGAACATCACCAGGAGGCGGAGCCTGAACACCAGGAGGTCAGTGTTCAGTATTGGTCCTGCTTGATGTGTCTGCAGCTTTTGATACTGTGTCGTACTATTTTACTGTGTCGTACTATTTTATTGTGTCGTACTATTTTACTGTGTCGTACTATTTTACTGTGTCGTACTATTTTATTGTGTCGTACTATTTTACTGTGTCGTACTATTTTACTGTGTCGTACTATTTTATTGTGTCGGACTATTTTACTGTGTCCGTACTATTTTATTGTGTCGTACTATTTTACTGTGTCGTACTATTTTATTGTGTCGGACTATTTTACTGTGTCGTACTATTTTATTGTGTCGGACTATTTTACTGTGTCCGTACTATTTTACTGTGTCGTACTATTTTACTGTGTCCGTACTATTTTACTGTGTCGTACTATTTTATTGTGTCGTACTATTTTACTGTGTCGTACTATTTTACTGTGTCGTACTATTTTACTGTGTCGTACTATTTTACTGTGTCCGTACTATTTTATTGTGTCGTACTATTTTACTGTGTCGTACTATTTTATTGTGTCGGACTATTTTACTGTGTCGTACTATTTTATTGTGTCGTACTATTTTACTGTGTCGTACTATTTTATTGTGTCGTACTATTTTACTGTGTCGTACTATTTTATTGTGTCGTACTATTTTACTGTGTCGTACTATTTTATTGTGTCGGACTATTTTACTGTGTCGTACTATTTTACTGTGTCGTACTATTTTACTGTGTCCGTACTATTTTACTGTGTCGTACTATTATACTGTGTCGTACTATTTTATTATTTTTATGCCTCTGTGAAGCACCTTGTGATTTTATCTGTGAAAGGTGCTATATAAATAAAGTTTCTTCTTCTTCTTCTTCAGGAGGCAGAGCCTGAACACCAGGAGGCTGAGCCTGAACACCAGGAGGCGGAGCCTGAACACCAGGAGGAGGCGGAGCCTGAACACCAGGAGGTTGAGCCTGAACACCAGGAGGTTACCGAGCCTGAACATCACCAGGAGGCGGAGCCTGAACACCAGGAGGTTGAGCCTGAACACCAGGAGGCGGAACCTGAACACCAGGAGGAGGCGGAGCCTGAACACCACCAGGAGGCGGAGCCTGAACACCGGGAGGAGGCGGAGCCTGAACACCACCAGGTCAGTGCTCAGTATTGGTCCTGCTTGATTCCTTTGTCGCTGCGTGGAGCTGATCTGTTGATTCTTTTAAGAAGCAGCTGAAAACATCTGTTCAGACAAGCTTTTAGTTGACATGTGATTGGTTCTGTCTTAATTCCGTCCGTACTATTTTATTGTGTCCTACTATTTTACTGTGTCGTACTATTTTATTGTGTCGTACTATTTTACTGTGTCGTACTATTTTATTGTGTCGTACTATTTTACTGTGTCGTACTATTTTATTATTTTTATGCCTCTGTGAAGCACCTTGTGATTTTATCTGTGAAAGGTGCTATATAAATAAAGTTTCTTCTTCTTCTTCAGGAGGTCCAGCCTGATCACCAGGAGGTCCAGCCTGAACACCAGGAGGTTGAGCCTGAACACCAGGAGGTCCAGCCTGAACACCAGGAGGTCCAGCCTGAACACCAGGAGGCGGAGCCTGAACACCAGGAGGTTGAGCCTGAACACCAGGAGGTTGAGCCTGAACACCAGGAGGCGGAGCCTGAACACCATGAGGTTGAGCAGGGTCAGAAGAAAAAGAAGTGCAGACGGACTAAGAAGCGTAGGGAGGCCCAACAACAGTGCGAGGAGGCGGAACCTGAACACCATGAGGTGACCGAGCCTGAACACCACCAGGAGGCGGAGCCTGAACACCAGGAGGTCAGTGTTCAGTATTGGTCCTGCTTGATCTGTCTGCAGCTTTTGATACTGTGTCGTACTATTTTATTGTGTCCTACTATTTTACTGTGTCGTACTATTTTACTGTGTCGTACTATTTTATTGTGTCGTACTATTTTACTGTGTCGTACTATTTTACTGTGTCGTACTATTTTATTATTTTTATGCCTCTGTGAAGCACCTTGTGATTTTATCTGTGAAAGGTGCTATATAAAAAAAGTTTCTTCTTCTTCTTCTTCAGGAGGCGGAGCCTGAACACCAGGAGGCGGAGCCTGAACACCAGGAGGTCAAACAGCGTCAGAATATCAAGAAGCGTCGGCAGAACAAGAAGAGTCGCCAAACAAAGACTTGTCGAGACGCTGAACAGTTTCTGGAGGCCAACCGGGGTGATGGAGCCGAACCAGGACCACGTGAGGAGACCGAACCAGGACCACATGAGGACGGCGACCAGCATGAGAGGGGCCAGAAGCCTCAGAAGGCCAAACGTCGTCGAGCTAAGAGGCATCAGGAGGCTGAGCAGCCTGAAAACATCCAGACGCTTCAGGACACCCAGTGGTTCCAGCAGGTCCAGCAGCGCCTGGGGGTCAAGCAGCGCCTGGAGGTCCAGCAGCGCCTGGAGGCCAACAAGTGTCCGAAGGTCAACCTGCGTCCGGAGCTCAATCGGCGTTTGGAGCCCAGGAGGCGTCGGCAGAGTTCACCAGTAGTCCTTGACTTTGAATAGAGGAAATAAATAAATAAATGCAAACGATCAGTTTAGCAAGCGTGTCTTCATTCAAGAGCAGCAGAGCACTGGAATCACAGGAAAGCCAGAACAACTCAACTCAACTTTATTTATAAAGCTTTCAGCAGCCGTAGCTGAGACAAAGTGCTGTACATTGAAATAAAAATACAAGAGGCAAAATAAAAACATAAAAACAATAAAAAAGCATTCCAGAGGTGAGGACCGGCAATGGTAAAGGCTCTTTCCCCTCTAAGCTTCCGTTTGGACCTCGGTACTTCCAGGAGCAGCCGGTCAGCTGACCTGAGGCCCCGAGCAGGAGGTATGGATGAAGGAGCTCAGAGAGGTAAGGCGGTAAGGCGGGGCCAGACCATTTAAAGGTTTAAAAACAAATAAAAGAATCTTAAAAAGGACTCTAAAAAGCACAGGCAGCCAGTGGAGGGAAGCCAGGATGGGGGTGATGAGCTCACATCAACGTTCTGCACCAACTGGAGGGTGAGAGAAGACTGGTGACTCCACAATAAAGTGAGTTGGTGAGAGAAGACTGGTGACTCCACAATAAAGTGAGTTGGTGAAGGAAGACTGGTGACTCCACAATAAAGTGAGTTGGTGAGAGAAGACTGGTGACTCCACAATAAAGTGAGTTGGTGAGAGAAGACTGGTGACTCCACAATAAAGTGAGTTGGTGAGAGAAGACTGGTGACTCCACAATAAAGTGAGTTGGTGAAGGAAGACTGGTGACTCCACAGTAAAGTGAGTTGGTGAGGGAAGACTGGTGACTCCACAATAAAGTGAGTTGGTGAGAGAAGACTGGTGACTCCACAATAAAGTGAGTTGGTGAGAGAAGACTGGTGACTCCACAATAAAGTGAGTTGTTGAGGGAAGACTGGTGACTCCACAATAAAGTGAGTTGGTGAGGGAAGACTGGTGACTCCACAATAAAGTGAGTTGGTGAGAGAAGACTGGTGACTCCACAATAAAGTGAGTTGGTGAGGGAAGACTGGTGACTCCACAATAAAGTGAGTTGGTGAGAGAAGACTGGTGACTCCACAATAAAGTGAGTTGGTGAGGGAAGACTGGTGACTCCACAATAAAGTGAGTTGGTGAGAGAAGACTGGTCACTCCACAATAAAGTGAGTTGGTGAGAGAAGACTGGTGACTCCACAATAAAGTGAGTTGGTGAGGGAAGACTGGTGACTCCACAATAAAGTGAGTTGGTGAGAGAAGACTGGTTACTCCACAATAAAGTGAGTTGGTGAGAGAAGACTGGTGACTCCACAATAAAGTGAGTTGGTGAGAGAAGACTGGTTACTCCACAATAAAGTGAGTTGTTGAGGGAAGACTGGTGACTCCAAAGTAAAGTGAGTTGGTGAGAGAAGACTGGTGACTCCACAATAAAGTGAGTTGGTGAGAGAAGACTGGTGACTCCACAATAAAGTGAGTTGGTGAAGGAAGACTGGTGACTCCACAATAAAGTGAGTTGGTGAAGGAAGACTGGTGACTCCACAATAAAGTGAGTTGTTGAGGGAAGACTGGTGACTCCAAAGTAAAGTGAGTTGGTGAGAGAAGACTGGTGACTCCACAATAAAGTGAGTTGGTGAGGGAAGACTGGTGACTCCACAATAAAGTGAGTTGGTGAAGGAAGACTGGTGACTCCACAATAAAGTGAGTTGGTGAAGGAAGACTGGTGACTCCACAATAAAGTGAGTTGGTGAAGGAAGACTGGTGACTCCACAATAAAGTGAGTTGTTGAGAGAAGACTGGTGACTCCACAATAAAGTGAGTTGGTGAAGGAAGACTGGTGACTCCACAATAAAGTGAGTTGGTGAGAGAAGACTGGTGACTCCACAATAAAGTGAGTTGGTGAGAGAAGACTGGTGACTCCACAATAAAGTGAGTTGTTGAGGGAAGACTGGTGACTCCACAATAAAGTGAGTTGTTGAGGGAAGACTGGTGACTCCACAATAAAGTGAGTTGGTGAGAGAAGACTGGTGACTCCACAATAAAGTGAGTTGTTGAGGGAAGACTGGTGACTCCACAATAAAGTGAGTTGGTGAGAGAAGACTGGTGACTCCACAATAAAGTGAGTTGTTGAGGGAAGACTGGTGACTCCACAGTAAAGTGAGTTGGTGAGAGAAGACTGGTGACTCCACAATAAAGTGAGTTGTTGAGGGAAGACTGGTGACTCCACAGTAAAGTGAGTTGGTGAGAGAAGACTGGTGACTCCACAATAAAGTGAGTTGTTGAGGGAAGACTGGTGACTCCACAATAAAGTGAGTTGGTGAGAGAAGACTGGTGACTCCACAATAAAGTGAGTTGGTGAGAGAAGACTGGTTACTCCACAATAAAGTGAGTTGGTGAGGGAAGACTGGTGACTCCACAATAAAGTGAGTTGTTGAGGGAAGACTGGTGACTCCACAATAAAGTGAGTTGGTGAGAGAAGACTGGTGACTCCACAGTAAAGTGAGTTGGTGAAGGAAGACTGGTGACTCCACAATAAAGTGAGTTGTTGAGGGAAGACTGGTGACTCCACAATAAAGTGAGTTGGTGAGAGAAGACTGGTGACTCCAAAGTAAAGTGAGTTGGTGAGAGAAGACTGGTGACTCCACAATAAAGTGAGTTGGTGAGAGAAGACTGGTGACTCCACAATAAAGTGAGTTGGTGAGAGAAGACTGGTGACTCCACAATAAAGTGAGTTGGTGAGAGAAGACTGGTGACTCCACAATAAAGTGAGTTGGTGAGAGAAGACTGGTGACTCCACAATAAAGTGAGTTGGTGAGGGAAGACTGGTGACTCCACAATAAAGTGAGTTGTTGAGGGAAGACTGGTGACTCCAAAGTAAAGTGAGTTGGTGAGAGAAGACTGGTGACTCCACAATAAAGTGAGTTGGTGAAGGAAGACTGGTGACTCCACAATAAAGTGAGTTGGTGAAGGAAGACTGGTGACTCCACAATAAAGTGAGTTGTTGAGGGAAGACTGGTGACTCCAAAGTAAAGTGAGTTGGTGAGAGAAGACTGGTGACTCCACAATAAAGTGAGTTGGTGAGGGAAGACTGGTGACTCCACAATAAAGTGAGTTGGTGAAGGAAGACTGGTGACTCCACAATAAAGTGAGTTGGTGAAGGAAGACTGGTGACTCCACAATAAAGTGAGTTGGTGAAGGAAGACTGGTGACTCCACAATAAAGTGAGTTGTTGAGAGAAGACTGGTGACTCCACAATAAAGTGAGTTGGTGAAGGAAGACTGGTGACTCCACAATAAAGTGAGTTGGTGAGAGAAGACTGGTGACTCCACAATAAAGTGAGTTGGTGAGAGAAGACTGGTGACTCCACAATAAAGTGAGTTGTTGAGGGAAGACTGGTGACTCCACAATAAAGTGAGTTGTTGAGGGAAGACTGGTGACTCCACAATAAAGTGAGTTGGTGAGAGAAGACTGGTGACTCCACAATAAAGTGAGTTGTTGAGGGAAGACTGGTGACTCCACAGTAAAGTGAGTTGGTGAGAGAAGACTGGTGACTCCACAATAAAGTGAGTTGTTGAGGGAAGACTGGTGACTCCAAAGTAAAGTGAGTTGGTGAGAGAAGACTGGTGACTCCACAATAAAGTGAGTTGGTGAGAGAAGACTGGTGACTCCACAATAAAGTGAGTTGGTGAGAGAAGACTGGTGACTCCACAATAAAGTGAGTTGGTGAGAGAAGACTGGTGACTCCACAATAAAGTGAGTTGGTGAGAGAAGACTGGTGACTCCACAATAAAGTGAGTTGGTGAGGGAAGACTGGTGACTCCACAATAAAGTGAGTTGTTGAGGGAAGACTGGTGACTCCAAAGTAAAGTGAGTTGGTGAGAGAAGACTGGTGACTCCACAATAAAGTGAGTTGGTGAAGGAAGACTGGTGACTCCACAATAAAGTGAGTTGGTGAAGGAAGACTGGTGACTCCACAATAAAGTGAGTTGTTGAGGGAAGACTGGTGACTCCAAAGTAAAGTGAGTTGGTGAGAGAAGACTGGTGACTCCACAATAAAGTGAGTTGGTGAGGGAAGACTGGTGACTCCACAATAAAGTGAGTTGGTGAAGGAAGACTGGTGACTCCACAATAAAGTGAGTTGGTGAAGGAAGACTGGTGACTCCACAATAAAGTGAGTTGGTGAAGGAAGACTGGTGACTCCACAATAAAGTGAGTTGTTGAGAGAAGACTGGTGACTCCACAATAAAGTGAGTTGGTGAAGGAAGACTGGTGACTCCACAATAAAGTGAGTTGGTGAGAGAAGACTGGTGACTCCACAATAAAGTGAGTTGGTGAGAGAAGACTGGTGACTCCACAATAAAGTGAGTTGTTGAGGGAAGACTGGTGACTCCACAATAAAGTGAGTTGTTGAGGGAAGACTGGTGACTCCACAATAAAGTGAGTTGGTGAGAGAAGACTGGTGACTCCACAATAAAGTGAGTTGTTGAGGGAAGACTGGTGACTCCACAGTAAAGTGAGTTGGTGAGAGAAGACTGGTGACTCCACAATAAAGTGAGTTGTTGAGGGAAGACTGGTGACTCCACAATAAAGTGAGTTGGTGAGAGAAGACTGGTGACTCCACAATAAAGTGAGTTGGTGAGAGAAGACTGGTTACTCCACAATAAAGTGAGTTGGTGAGGGAAGACTGGTGACTCCACAATAAAGTGAGTTGTTGAGGGAAGACTGGTGACTCCACAATAAAGTGAGTTGGTGAGAGAAGACTGGTGACTCCACAGTAAAGTGAGTTGGTGAAGGAAGACTGGTGACTCCACAATAAAGTGAGTTGTTGAGGGAAGACTGGTGACTCCACAATAAAGTGAGTTGGTGAGAGAAGACTGGTGACTCCAAAGTAAAGTGAGTTGGTGAGAGAAGACTGGTGACTCCACAATAAAGTGAGTTGGTGAGAGAAGACTGGTGACTCCACAATAAAGTGAGTTGGTGAGAGAAGACTGGTGACTCCACAATAAAGTGAGTTGGTGAGAGAAGACTGGTGACTCCACAATAAAGTGAGTTGGTGAGAGAAGACTGGTGACTCCACAATAAAGTGAGTTGGTGAGGGAAGACTGGTGACTCCACAATAAAGTGAGTTGTTGAGGGAAGACTGGTGACTCCAAAGTAAAGTGAGTTGGTGAGAGAAGACTGGTGACTCCACAATAAAGTGAGTTGGTGAGAGAAGACTGGTGACTCCACAATAAAGTGAGTTGGTGAGAGAAGACTGGTGACTCCACAATAAAGTGAGTTGGTGAGAGAAGACTGGTGACTCCACAATAAACTGGGTTGGTGAGAGAAGACTGGTGACTCCACAATAAACTGGGTTGGTGAGAGAAGACTGGTGACTCCACAATAAAGTGCGTTGGTGAGAGAAGACTGGTGACTCCACAATAAAGTGAGTTGGTGAGAGAAGACTGGTGACTCCACAATAAAGTGAGTTGGTGAGAGAAGACTGGTGACTCCACAATAAAGTGAGTTGGTGAGAGAAGACTGGTGACTCCAAAGTAAAGTGAGTTGGTGAGAGAAGACTGGTGACTCCAAAGTAAAGTGAGTTGGTGAGAGAAGACTGGTGACTCCACAGTAAAGTGAGTTGGTGAGAGAAGACTGGTGACTCCACAATAAAGTGAGTTGTTGAGGGAAGACTGGTGACTCCACAATAAAGTGAGTTGGTGAGAGAAGACTGGTGACTCCACAATAAAGTGAGTTGGTGAGAGAAGACTGGTTACTCCACAATAAAGTGAGTTGGTGAGGGAAGACTGGTGACTCCACAATAAAGTGAGTTGGTGAAGGAAGACTGGTGACTCCACAATAAAGTGAGTTGTTGAGGGAAGACTGGTGACTCCACAATAAAGTGAGTTGGTGAGAGAAGACTGGTGACTCCACAATAAAGTGAGTTGGTGAGAGAAGACTGGTGACTCCACAATAAAGTGAGTTGGTGAGAGAAGACTGGTGACTCCACAATAAAGTGAGTTGGTGAGAGAAGACTGGTGACTCCACAATAAAGTGAGTTGGTGAGAGAAGACTGGTGACTCCACAATAAAGTGAGTTGGTGAGGGAAGACTGGTGACTCCACAATAAAGTGAGTTGTTGAGGGAAGACTGGTGACTCCAAAGTAAAGTGAGTTGGTGAGAGAAGACTGGTGACTCCACAATAAAGTGAGTTGGTGAGAGAAGACTGGTGACTCCACAATAAAGTGAGTTGGTGAGAGAAGACTGGTGACTCCACAATAAAGTGGGTTGGTGAGAGAAGACTGGTGACTCCACAATAAAGTGAGTTGGTGAGAGAAGACTGGTGACTCCAAAGTAAAGTGAGTTGGTGAGAGAAGACTGGTGACTCCACAATAAAGTGAGTTGGTGAGAGAAGACTGGTGACTCCACAATAAAGTGAGTTGGTGAGAGAAGACTGGTGACTCCACAATAAAGTGAGTTGGTGAGAGAAGACTGGTGACTCCACAATAAAGTGAGTTGGTGAGAGAAGACTGGTGACTCCACAATAAAGTGAGTTGGTGAGAGAAGACTGGTGACTCCACAATAAAGTGAGTTGGTGAGAGAAGACTGGTGACTCCACAATAAAGTGAGTTGGTGAGAGAAGACTGGTGACTCCACAATAAAGTGAGTTGGTGAGAGAAGACTGGTGACTCCACAATAAAGTGAGTTGGTGAGAGAAGACTGGTGACTCCACAATAAAGTGAGTTGGTGAGAGAAGACTGGTGACTCCACAACAAGAAGGCCGTTGCTGGGCTAATCCCCCGCCGGAGGGCTTTCTATTTTCTCACAAAGCAGCTCTAAGGCAGCACACTTGGTACACTAGAGGGTGTTCCATGGGTCCTAGTAGATAATTATGTAGAATCTGAAAGGTCTTCTTCATAAGCTGTCAAAATACGTCTCCAGAGCCCAAAAGGTGTTTTTATGCACTTAGTGACCCTGTGACCAGGGGCCTCATTTATAAAACTGTGCGTAGGATTGACGTCAAAATTGGCGTACGCACGAAACACAGAAAGTGCGCACGCACAAAAATATCCTGATTTATAAAACAGTGTGCACGCACGTCCTACGCCGATTTCCCTTTATAAATCACAATCCACTCTAAATGTGGCGCACCTGTGTGCGGGTCAGACCACGCCCATATTTGCCTCTAAATATTCAGAGAAACGCCTCTCATGAATATTGATTCATGACTGACAGCATGCCGAAAGCAGAAAGAAAAGCCAAGAAACACAATTTGACCCAGTGTGAGGTGGAAGTTCTGGTCGGGGAGGTGGAGAAGAGGAAGGCGATATTATTTGGTGGACACAGTGTTGGGGTCACCAATGGGGGTCACCAACGCCAAAAAAGCTCTAGAGTGGCAGCATGTGGCGGATGGTGTCAATGCTGTGGCCTCAGAAGGTCGGAGTGTGGCTGACGTGAAAAAAAGTGGTCCGACATCAAAGTAGACACAAAAAAGCGCCTGGCGTCACACAGGCAGAGCGTCTGTGCCCCGGGCGGGGGAACGGGCCCTCCGGAGCTCACCCCGCTGGAGGAAACACTGGCGGGGGTCATCGGGGAATCCCTCCTGAGTGGAGTGGTGACGGAGGTGGAGGGGGACACCGCCACCTGCCCTCCAGGAGCCGATGGTGCGCTCCACAATACTATAGATTCTAGGTCCTCTCCTCTGCGCCTTGTGGGTGAGGAAAAGGGGTGAGCAGCCACCGCTTGAGGGTTAGGGTTCTCCACTGTCGCCTGCAAGGTCGTGAACGGGTTAAACACTACTACAACATTGCAAGTCTCAGGATTTCCACATGAATTCTCCGTACCTAGAAGCCACCCATCACGTACAGCCTCCAGTCTGCGCCCAACACTGCTATATGGGCTATATGATATAGGATGTTACACTGCATTCATATCAGTGGAAACATAATACTGTTGTCTTACTATTGTCTTAATCATATGTTTCCTGTGTGCACTCCAGGGAGTATGTTTGTTTATTCATTGTAGAAATTACATTGTTTACTATCCATTTCTTGCAAATAAACTGTCCATATATGAGGTCATATAACTATTTATTTTACACCATCAGTTTCACACAGTTTCTCCCGTTTCTTTCTTCTGCCATCAGTGGCGCAGTTTCTCCTTCCCCCAGTTCTGTGCGTACGCCTGGGTCAGAGTTGGGTTAGGGTTAGGGTGACCCAGGGTCAGAGTTGGGTTAGGGTTAGGGTGACCCAGGGTCAGAGTTGGGTTAGGGTTAGGGTGACCCAGGGTCAGAGTTGGGTTAGGGTTAGGGTGACCCAGGGTCAGAGTTGGGTTAGGGTTAGGGTGACCCAGGGTCAGAGTTGGGTTAGGGTTAGGGTGACCCAGGGTCAGAGTTGGGTTAGGGTTAGGGTGACCCAGGGTCAGAGTTGGGTTAGGGTTAGGGTGACCCAGGGTCAGAGTTGGCGTGGTGGACCGCACATTTTCCCGTCAAGTTCTCTTTTTATAAATCCCACGGTTTGCGTAGAGAGTGGCGTACGCATTCTTTTGTGCGTACGCAACGTTTATAAATGAGGCCCCTGGACTGTGAATTGCAAGGCAAGGGGAAAACATGTGATTAGTGCTGTCAAAGCTTTCAAGGCAAAGTTGGGCCTGTTGCTCCAACAAGTGAAGAAAAGGAAAATGCAGCATTTCCCTTCTGTGCACAAAACGCTGGAAGAAAATTTTGCTGCATCGGGGCCATGGACCTCCAGAAATACACAGACCTCTGGACCAGGCTGGGTCAGGAGTTTGAGGACAGATTCACAGACTTTGTGAGCCTGGAGCCCTGTGTCACATTGATTTCAAACCCTTCATGGACGTGGACATATCTGAGATTTGTGACCAAATGAGTGAGGCGTTTACTCTCAGTACTGTTGATTTGGAGATGGAAATTCTCAGTCTGCAAAATGATATCCAGCTGAAGTCTGTTAATTGCAGTGCAGCAGTTAAGGACCCCGGATGGCTCACATTATCTTTATTTACCGGCTTAATTGTCACACTGATGGCAGCCTTGAATGGAGCTATGCAGCACTGAAGACTGATGACTCCCTCAACTGAAACACTGGACACCAGGGACATGTTAATGTATAGAATGACATATATGGGGTGAGGAAAATGTAAGGAAAGAGGAAAAGCATTGAAAAGAGTACTAGAGAGGTTTATGGAGTCAAATAAAGAGTTTAGTGAGTTGATGAAAATGGAGCAGGAGTGGACAAATGATGAATCAAGATGTGAAGCTGATGAAATGCAATCGAAGGAAATGTTTTGAATTCGTGCATCCAGTGAAAGTCAACCACCCGCTGTTTGTGTCGGTTAAAACTGAAGGGAGAGGGAAAAAATAAATTAAAAAAAGGCAATTTATAGATGTAAACGCGTTCCCAAAAGTTGCTTGGGGGCTGCTGTCAGCAACCATCTGAAGATGTCAAGAAGATTTAGGATGGAGGTTCAGGATCGATTGGTTTCCCTTCATCCTTTTCACTTCTCATCTGCGCTGATCTGCAGTCGAGGATGGAGAAATATCTAGGGCAAGACTGTCGGAGGTGAAATCTGGGGGAAACTTGAAAAAGCCCCCCCAAAAAAATGTTGTTTCCTTGGAACTGGCATGTTTTTTTCTTTTAAAATGAGTCATTCCAGAAGGGAAGCAAAAGTCTTTATCACCCGTTTCACTGTAAACTTGGATTATGAATATTCAGTGTGTCTTCCTTTTGAATTTACTTGTATAGTGGCATGACTTGGTACACAGCTGAAAATACTCCCCCCCAAAAAAACAGGTGGGCGGTTTAAATCCAGGTGTAACCAAGTGCTTTAAAAAAAAAAAAAAAAACCCTCTTCATCGCCTGTTCAGGCCTCCTTCCTCTTCCTCTGCTCCAGGTCGGATGGCTTGGAGCACATTGTTGTGTGCTTGTGCCACAAAGACGGGACGAATTCACACCTCTGAGCTGTTAAAAATAATACACACAAAAAAAAAATCGGTCCTGGCACAGAAATGTGGCTGCAACTTGTGCAACTTCAATCAAAAGACGCTTGTGTGGGCTGATTTTCCATCGTGTACAGGGCCACGCTTATCAGTCTGAGCCGGCAACTCCACAGCAACAGGTGACTGTTAAGAATGGAAGCTTTCCAGCCAGTGTTCCATCATCCTGTCCGGTGCGGCGCACAAAGTCCTGCTCCGGTGTGAAACGGGGGTTAAAGAGGAAGTTTGACGTGTTTTGGAGACACATGTCATCGCTCTCTCGCCCCAGAGGTAACTTGTGACTGGGCGTCAAACGAAGCAGGAATCGGGGGGAACAAACATCCGATGCTCATTAATGGACGGGTTTCATCTCGTTTGCTCTAATCCCTGAAGAAAAAAAACCAAACAAAACGGCAACTTCACACTGCCAGGTGAGGAAGTTCCTGCTCCCAGTTATAGAAACCATTTAACCTCCAAATACGTCCCAGAATTGTGGTTTTTTTTCCACTCTGGACTTTGCAGGTATTAACATAATGAGATGCAGCACGCTAATTATTTGGCTTTAGAGTTGTGAGGCTTATTTACTTTTCTTCTTCTGCACAGAGTCGGATGGAGCTGCGAGGCCTGATGGATGAATGGATGGATGGATGGATGGATGGAGGCCTATACAACTGGAACAAGAGGTGACATGTTTCATGAGGCTCCATCAGCTCCAGCCAGTGTGTGTGTGTGTGTGTGTGTGGGGTGGTGTGTCTGACTCTCAAACGGGGCTGAAAGCGTTCTGACCTCTGACCTCTTCCACCACGCAGAGTTTGGTCCTGCGGTTGTAATGCCAGCCTCTCTTCACAGTATTCAATGGAGGGAGGTGATGCAGCCATCCACACCTGAAATCTACGAATTAGCTGTGAAATTGCTGTTATTTGCTCCCGATTGTTTATGACTCACTACATTTTATTTTTTTTTATCCTTTTGTCCCCACAAAGACCCTTTTCTCTTCTGACCTTGCCTCAAAAAAATCCATGTTTTTAATGTGGATGCACTCACACGGAGTGGGAGGCTTTAAGCATTTGAACTGTTTTCTCTGAGAAAAGCAGCTATGATGAGCTCCTCTCTTCACACCCTCGTCTTCTCCTCCTTCGCTCGGGTTTTCCATCATCTTCAGCCTGACCGAGGCAAATTGTGCAGAAACTTTAGACCGTCTGTCGCCTCGTCTCATCGCGGCTTTGTCACTCTCGTCAACGTTCTGTCACACAATGCAGTCGAATACAAAACAACACAATCCGAGCCTTAAAGACTTGCGGTTCGCCGAAGGCTGTGGGCGTCAGCCGGAGCACACGTGAACAATATAGCGTGTGAATACACATTTTTCTCTCAAGGTCACAGTCGAATCTCTCTGAGCTGCAGACGATTTCATAGACTGGATATTATGAAAATGAATGCCACAAGTAAATCTAGTCTTGACGGCGTGCCGTTTCTTCACTCGCGAATGTGCACGACCAATGAAAGTCTGTTTAATGCTTGATTTGTTCGAGCCGTGAGGCACAAATAAACCGTCTGTATGCAGTGATTTCCATGTTTTACCAAGCTTTTGGTGAACAAAGTGATGAAAAGTCATGTAAAATTGGACAAAAGCATCATGATCACTGGTGTTATCGGGATCTGGGAACCTCATGAGGCAAATTATATTTGCACATGATGACAACAAAAACTATATTCAGACAATTTCTAAAGTTGCAGCTTCAGGTATTTAAAAAAGCCTTTGTTTCATATGCTGATGAGAGAGGAAGTGTCTTCCAGCATCTGGCGTCACCTTGCTTATGGAGTCCACACCCGTTCTTCTATTTCTGCTGTCTAAAATGAGAACAAGTTAAAGCAGCTCCTGCTGAATCCTGCCGCTGACCGTTAAGAGTGGAACAGCGCTCCTCTGGGCTTTAGCGGGATCCTCATATCATCCAACGACAGTGGTATTGCAGCCTCAGTGGCGACACTTTAGGTGAAAGTCAGTTTTCTTGATTAAAACACATCAAACCCGTGCTTTAAGTGAAAAACAAATGAGTGCCGGTGGTGTGTATAGATATTTTGTACGGCAGGTGGTCAGTGTAATATAAAGGCATCTTATACAGCAAGTGGAGCCACCAGCTGCCTTATTATAGTAGTGTGAGATTAAAAAAAGAAAAATAAACACAAGTACATGTAAGTAGTTGGATATTTATTTAAATATTGGCAGAGTTTTAATAAGTCCACCCCAAAACAATAAAAGGAAAATAATAAGACAGCAATACTGTGTGAAAAAAGTGCTGCAGTGAATCCAATGGACAAAACAGGATCATGGGGCAGTTTGCTGAAAACCACTTGATTTGAGTTTTTAGGAAATGTTCATATACAGTACAAACACAAGTGAATTTCTGCAAAGATACACAAACACTGAGGGTTTCATCCAGTGGTGGAGCGGGATGGTTTTCTGCCCTGGGCAGCAGCCCACTTCGCCCATAGCAAAGTCCCCCACTGATGGTTGTTTTTGTAATAGAAACACACACACACACACACACACACACACACACACACACACACACACACACACACACACACACACACACACACACACACACACACACACACACACACACACACACACACACACACACACACACACACACACACACACACAGACACACACACACACAAACGGACATTTGAAGCTAGTTTACATCACAAAGTTTGCAAAATATGTGGGGAATTACTCTTTTCTTTTTCTGATCACCATAAATGTCGAAAAATATTGTTTTTTTTAAGCTCATATACTTAACTACATTAAGTAATCTGATTACTTTCAATGTAACTCGTTACAAGTGAGAGAGAGCCCATGAAGCTACATAGGCCATCAAAGGCAAATTTGTCCTTTGATGCCCCTTGATCCAAAAATGTCCTTTGATCCTCCTGGCCGCCTATAAAAGGCAGCGCTTCAAATTTTCATTGTTCCTTCATCTTTGGTGTGTCGGAGTCTACCAGCGAACCTCAACTCTTAGCGACCCAGGATTTATTCACTGTTTTTTGGATATTTCTTGGATTTTCGACGACAACTACTGCAGCAATGAGACCATCTACCAACTCTCTTGGTGCAGCTAGGACGGAGAACCTCAAAAGCCAACAGGTGAGACAAGTTGATTAAATTTCTAGGATTTGAAGACTTAGAATTTAATACTTAGAATTTAATAATATTTAATAATTGCAACTTAGTAAATTCAACTTAGAACTACCATATCAGGTGTTGACAGAACGTAGATCAGTACTACCGTAATTGCCGGTGTCGCCGTCGGCTGTTCGCTTCACTACGTCACGTTCGACGCCCCCGCGGGTCGAGACGCTGCAGAAAATCGACAGAAAAGTGTGAATATAGTGGTGAAATCAGACATTGTAATGACGAGACACTGCCGCCATCTTGGTCCGGTCGCCGTTCTGCTCAAGCTGAGTGTGTTTGACGTCAGAGACGTTAATCAACACCAGATGGCGCACGACATTTATTTGAACACGTTCTAAAATAATATGAACGCATTATAAACCCATATGTAAGATACAAAACAGTAGGCAAGTTATCAATCAGAACAAACTAGATTCTTTTTTTTGTAGATATATTTAATATACATGTATAATATTTGGTCACACTTCACAGTGGTGCTGCTGTGTTGTGGAGATGATCAAACCTGCAACAGATGACTGAACATCTGCCTTTCTAGATTAAATGTCTATTCTTGGTCTTGGAATTGACTATATTGGCCAGTCTGGAAAATGTGTTCTAAATCCTCTAATACTTCAAGCTCCAACGTTTAATATATCACATGTGATATTTCTTATAATTAGCTGTAAGGTCTGTTAATACAGAAGAGTACTTGGGCCACTCAAGAAAACCAATACAGAAAGGTTCTTGCTCAAATAAACACATCTCAACATTGTTTTTATGTGAAGCACTTTGTGTCGCACGTATGTTTGTATGAAAAGCGCTCTATAAATAAAGTTTGATTTGATTAGATTAGGACATTTTTTCTGTAAGCTTGCAATGAAAAGAAAGCATCCACCTCCTATATTTTCCCTCCTCACCAGAGGGGCTAATACTCTCCTGTACCCTTATGTAGAGGAGAGTTCATTATATTATGACTTGAGGAATAAAAACAGGCATTTATTTCAAATTGGTTTGATTTTCCTGTTTTGTTTGTGCATACATTGAGTGTGTATTGTGTCTTCCTGTTGGCTCCACAGGAGGTGACTGTAGTCGCTCGACCGCCGAGGAGGATCGCGATCGACATGTCCGGTCGGGACATCAAACTCCAGACGGCTTCCAACGCCTGGAAGCCCGGGGCACGAAGGCCGGTCCCTGCGCTGGAGCCTGAAGCTCAAGCCACCGAGGTATTGACACAAGTTCACAAGAGAAACACACTAATATTCCTCAACACAATGTGACTGGATGTGCACGTGAGCAAGCCAGTTGATTGAGGATCTCAGTTATTAACCAGTATTTTCTAATCCATTTCCCCCCAGGAGCTTCTTGGGAAACTCCGGAGCATCCTTAACAAGATGACTCCGGAGAAGTACGAGTCCCTCTCGGCGCAGGTGACCGCACTGCCCATAACCAGCCTGGCGAGGCTTCAAGGGGTGGTGGAGCTGGTGCACGAGAAAGCCATCTCGGAGCCCAGCTTCGCCACCACCTACGCCACGCTGTGTGGCAGCCTTGCTGCTGTAAGTAGGATTGATTCATTTCTGGCTCAGAGGAAATGTCCACGTCCCTGTTGGTCTGCTCACTGTCTTTGTCCTGCATGAAGGACAAAATACAGTTTTAGCGGTCCACTTCTTCTCCTCACCTCCACCTCTGTCTGGTTCACAGATCACCGTCCAGACGGACGATGGGAGCGGCTCCACTGTCAGGTTCCGCACCCTCCTCCTGAAGAGGTGCAGGGAACTCTTTCAGGGGAAGAACAGTGGCGCTGCTGCGTCGGTACGCATTGATTAAACTTCACTTTTTTACTACAACTCTTGTTAAGACTTGTCTGAATGACTTCCCAAGGCTAATATTCATATCTGACTCATATTACTTCTTGTTGTCTTCAGTCCACGGAGCCTGAGGAGGCTCAGCAGAAGAACCGGAGACGAGCCCTGGGGAACCTCACCTTCATCGGTGAGCTCCTCAAGGCTGGGCTCCTGGGAGAGGCAGTTGTGGTCGGCTGCATGGACCGGCTCCTCCAAGACGCCACCGAGGAGTCTCTGGAGAGTCTGTGCAGGCTGACCACAACTGCCGGCCGGCACCTCGCCCAGAAGGCCAAGGTGAGACTGAACAAGTGGATTTGTGGATTCAGCACAGTTTGCAGAGACGTTGACGTTTCTCTTTTGTTGTTATGAAGCAGAGAAACAAAAATGAACGTACGTCTCAACTACTCTGTGTTTTTTTTCCATCAGACACAACTGGACGAGGTTTTTGAGGGCATCAACAACCTCCTCAAGACCAAAAAGATGTCCTCCAGGACCAAGTTCATGATCCAGGACCTGGTAGACCTCAGAAAGGTGAGCGTGTGTTTACATGTTTGCTGGAGTCTGAAGTCCTGCAAAGCTCATGCTTTACCCTCCATTGAGTCATTTTCTTGATTTCTTGAACTTCCTGAAACACAATATTTGTGTCCTGCTCACATCTTGATTGCTCGTCTACTTGAAGTCCAAGTCGTGTTTAATTCATGATGAAACAAAGTGTGATTGGAGTCGATGCAACGTAAAACTAAAAGAAACCCAAACAGTGTTTTTGTGACATTACAGTTAGAAATATTGACAAATATTGAAAAGTTGGGAACATTTTCAGTCCTTAGAATTCAAAAGTGTGATTTCAATAGAGACCCTGAAGTCTGAGCAACATGAGCTGAATGTGCTTTGGTATCTGAACTGAAACTGCAGAAAACGACGACTCATCAAAATCATTTGTTTTTCTCAGAACAACTGGGTCTCCAGGATCACCGAGCAGGGACCCAAAAAGATCTCCCAGGTCCACATGGCTGCTCGGAGGGAAGAGGAGGAGAGCCTCCAGAAAGCTCATCGACAGCTCCCCCCTGCCAGGGACATCCAGAGAGAGAGAGAGCAGAGGGAGAGGAGGGGGAGGAGGGAGAGAGAGCAGAGGGAGAGAGAGGAGAGAGAGCAGAGGGAGAGAGAGGAGAGGGAGGAGAGGGAGAGGAGGGAGAGACAGGAGCGGGAGAGACAGGAGAGAGAGAGACAGGAGAGAGAACAGCGAGACAGAGAGCAGAGATATAGAGCATGGAGAGAGAGAAGACAGAGAGACATAGAGCAGCGAGAGTGGAGGGAGCAACGGCAGAGAGAGATAGAGCAAAGAGAGAGAGAGCAGAGACAGACAGAGACAGAGCAAAGAGAGAGAGAGCAGAGAGAGAAGGCAGCGAGAGAGAGAGCTGAGAGAGCGAGGCCGTCCGTCCAACGAATGGAGCGAGAGAGAGGACTGAGAGCCAGAGCCATGATTCTACAAGTTCTGAGCGGCAGCAGAGAGAGAGAAGAACGAGAGCGGCAAGCAAGACAACAGAGAGACCAGCGTCTGAAGATTCAAAAACTGTGCTTGAGAAGCTAAATAAAGCTCTGACTTCTCAAAAATTCATGATTTCTTCTCTTGATCATTAGAAATGTGGTTTAAAGGAACATGTTGTGTTTGGTAAAGTGAGCTGGTGTTTCTGACTGGGACCTTCTTGTCCAGCGTCCAGGATCAGTTTTATTCTCGTCCCCACCAGCAGCACTGGTCAATAGAGGACGCTGAGTCTCTGATTATTAATCTGTCACCTCCAATTCACCATCTGAAAGGAGACATTTGGTTTATCTCTAAACATTCTAAAATGCTTTGAAAGCTGTATTGATGTGTTGTTTGAAAATATACCTGATATATCTTTTGTTTTTCTTAAACTCAGACTAACTGTCATTTCAAGTGAACCAGACCCAAAAAACATTCATTTTTCTAAAAGCATCTGTAGGTGTTTTGTTTACAAGCTGTCAGGGGGCGGAGTCACGAGACGGTGGGCGTGCCCCATATGAGTTTGTGCCCTGGGCTGCTGCCCATGTTGCCCATTACAACCCCCCCCCCCCCCCCCCCCGGTTTTAAAAAAGCATTTGCTGACTGTGGTTAAAGCGAGAGGGCTGGTCAACCCCGTAGGGCAGAATTACGTGATGCACCTGAAGGCATCACCCTTATATCGTCGGCGTGCAGCTCGGTTACCTGTAGAAAATCCATAAATTTGCGTCATTTTATAAGCTGCTGAGTTCAAAGTGTGTGAATAAAGTCACGGCTGACCAGCCCAGACATTACGAAAGGTTCCGGTACGAGCCACACGGTAGAAAAAAAGCCCCGGTATTCTGAAAGGGAAACATTTAAAGTACTGCAGTACAGGCGCGTGCCGGCCACTTAAAGCACTGCGTCAAACAAACTCAGTCACGAGACACGAGACTTCTGACCCCCACAATGAACATTTAATGTCACGTTTCGTTTGAAAGACGACGGAATCTTCTACAAACAAAGACGTACAAGGAAGCGGAAAGGCTGAGGAATCAACTCTGACGTCCTCGTGAGTCTGCGGCAATGTTTACATTGTTTACATTGTTTTGCAATTGTTTGTGAGCTCTGTTGACAGGCGTTTTGATATTGTTGCTGCAAATGTTTGCAGCAACGGCCGTTTGTTTAAAAACAATGATTATAATAATCCATCACACGTATAAAGCGCTTTTTCTAAACTCACTCACGTTGACGAAACGCAACAAAAAAGGAATAATAAGGAAGTAAAGAGGTTGTCAAGAAATTAGGACGTGAGGAGGTTAAGGAAAGCCAAGGTTGACCAGGTGGGTTATGAGGAGTGTTTTACAGTCCAGACACCTGAAATTCATTGTTTACATGTCGGAAAAAAACACTAAATTCTTCCAATTTCGTCAAGACACTCATTGACTTCGTGCCTGTGTTTGTAGGTGTCGCTGCAACGTATGTGAAGAAAAAGGTTTTGTCAGTTTATCTATTTTTAATTGTAGTAATTATACCATCTGATTAAAAAAGACATTTCTTGATGTTCATGTAATAAGACTATGAGGAATAAACCCCAAAAAAGGCTTGAAACGTTCAAAATTTAAAGGTGTACAGGAGGATGTAATACTTCCGGGTGGATCATCAAGACTATTGGTCCTCCCAACTGTCAATCATTCTGGTGATATATTACGTCAGGCCGTCGTACGTGCTCGTCCCCAGGTAGCGTGGATCTATTAGTTTTCACTTTCTGTGCATGCGCGCTTTCAGGTGTCTATGGTGAGCTACACCTTCAGCTAGCTCACAGTTCTCACCGGGTACTTTGAAAATGGCAGAGGGTCGCAAGAGAAAACGTCTTGGAAGTGTATGAGAAGAAGAGAAAGGCTTGGGAAGAGAGAAACAAGACCAGAGTGTTTTTGGGGAGATTGTTTCACACGATGGCGCTGAAAGCCCAGGTTGGGCTTCCCACTGACGCTTCAGTCGCCAAGTTTCTACTCCACAGGGAAAGTTTGGCTTCTATTTGGAGAAATCCATTTCAAATCACTTCCAGTAAAGGTGATCTACGTCTAGATTGTAACTTTCCAGGGTTGATTAGTTTATTTTGTAATTTGCATCGTCAGTAGTTATTACGATGAGCTTGTGTGAGCGACGCCGACTTGTAAACAGAGTGAAGGAATATACAAGTTAAACATTTGATTTCTGTGAGACAACTGAACACATTGTATTGTTATCTTCCTACACAGCTGGGATTCCTCCCTGCTAAAGTTGGGAAAAACAAAACTATAAATTAATGTTCAGGGACATCCCAAGTTGGTTGGCGATGTCTCCTCAGTGCTCCATTCTGCACATTGTATGGTTAAGGTAAGGTTGGAACAGATAAGAGGTCAGAGGTCACTTTGGTCCCACGGAGCATCAAGCTCTGAGTAAAACCAGTTTTAAGCAGTTTTGGAGACAAAGGAATAGCAACTTCACCATAGCAACGCATACATCACGAGGAACTGACCAATGTGAGGTTGAGGTGTCATATGCAAATGTATAAATATGAACCCCGCGTTGCAACGGGGCCCTTCTTCACTGTAGATCCAGCCTATATACTTGGGTCTGCAAGGAAGAACGGTCCCAGCTCGTATAGATGTAATCTCTGATATATGGAATTTTGTAGCATTGTATAATCTGATATGCATTTTTGTAAACTCTTGTTTGTGTGATTATTAAATACATTATTGAAGAAATTAACGCTCTCTTTCTGCCTCTCCCGGATCAAACGAACATGCAGGAATTCAGGGGAACACAGGTAGGAATTCCAACAGTTTGGTGACCCCGACGTGATCCGACGAGAGGTTGTAGAGAGGTGGAGGATTCCAGTGGCCGGACTCAACAGTCGACACAATTGAAGGTAAGAAGACGCCTTTTGAAAAGTCTTCAATTTGAGTCCGGTTGTTTGAATTCTACACTGTAAAATAACTGTTAAATTTAACTCAGATTTAGAAGCTATATTTGCCATGAAATAAAATTGCATATACCAGAGACATTAAAAAGTGTTGGAGCACTATAAAGATAATTGATGTTGGATCGCCTTATAGTAGAAGGCTGGATCACATCAAAACGGGATGCGGACTCCCAGACTGGCATGTCAAAATATAGGTCCGGTGCTGGATCACCTGGTAGTAACAGGCTGGAGCGCACCAAAGAGTTAAAGATAATTGGTGTTGGATCTCCTGGTGGTAACAGGCTGGAGCACACCAAAGAGTAAAAGATAATTGATGTTGGATCTCCTGGTAGTAACAGGTTGGAGCGCACCAAAGAGTTAAAGATAATTGGTGCTGGATCTCCTGGTAGTAACAGGCTGGAGCGCACCAAAGAGTAA
>NC_137654.1:1102500-1195000 GCF_963422515.1 Blennius ocellaris
CCAGAGCGGATTGGATTGATAGAACGGGAGTTGACCCCAGCTCCACCCCTATTCTTCTTCTCTCTTTCAGATCAGCTGTACTAAGAGGCGTACCACCACCTGTACGGGAGGCCATGGAAGCCAATCCTGACATGCATACGGCTGACGACACCAGATGGACAACACATTTCACTCACCACTTTATGAGACACATGAAACAGGCAGAGGAAGAAAAGGGTGAGGTAGAAAAGTTAAAATTACAACTGATACGCAAGCAGCTGGAAAATGAAAAGAAAACACTCAGAGCGCAGTAAAGCAGGAAAAAATACAGAGAAGTGCATTCAAGCTCCACAGGTCCCTGCCCTCCAGGCGCCAATGCAAATGATGGCACCGCCACCGATGAGGTCACAGCTAAGAAATTGGGGTCTCCTCAACCCAGAGGTCCAGGAAGAGGATTCAGGAGACAATCAGGTAACAGACCATCTCACAATAACTGTCTGATTTGTGGACGACCAGGTCACTGGGCAAGGACGTGTCCAAACGGAGCACAGATGGGATATCCTCCATACATCCCTCAACCACCATGGCCTGGCACAGGGTGTGAGCCAACTCCTATGCAGCCGACACAGCCAACTCCACCCACTCAGCTCCACGCCGCTCCAAACCCAGAAGCTGCTCCAGTCCTCGGGTGGAATCAACAACCTCATTTCTGAAGGGGCCCACGGGAAGCCGGAAAGGGGGCGTTGGCAGACCCTTGTCTCACGGTTACGGTAAACAGACAGCCAATGAGCTTCATGGTGGACACCGGTGCTCGATTTTCATCAACATCGATGTTCTGTTGGTCCTGATCAACACCTTTCAACGGCGTCGTGACTTCAGTCGATCAACCTGAACTGTATGAGGGGAACTTGCCACAGACCGCTGACATCTACTGGGCAGAACTGGACCCTGGTGACTCTGGTTTTGAAACTATGATGCAGACCTATTGTGAATGGCTGCCCTGGATTAGATCTTTGAATCCTTATACAGGTCCCTTAGATCCCGACCATTGCACATTGTTTTATGACAGAGATTCAGATTTAACATATGAAGAACATTTTGAACAAGTAATAAATGAACATGTGTGGCCATTAACTGTAAAAACACTGTATGTAGGAAAGCAAGGAGTCGCTTTAGGAGTAGACCTCACTGAAGAACAGGTAGAGTGGTACAGACACTCAGGTGAGGCATATCAAATTAGTACATCACATCAGGCAAAACATCTGGGTCCTATGATGCGTCAAGCCAAAGATGCCTCTGACTGGATGGTGACCACGCTTCCCATGGTGAGTTGTTCGCCCTCATGTGAAATGTACAGTATTGAGCTTAGATTGGACACATGAAGCAGAGGAATCATTTGACACCTTGAAACAGCCTCTCTCCCAGGCATCTGACATGGCAATTCCTGACTATAGCAAACCATTTTATCTGGATGTTTCTGAACAACCACATTCAGTTGCTTCTGTGCTTTTTCAGAAACAAGGGGGAGAACGTCGTGTAATAATGTACACAAGGGTCATTTTAGATTCAACAGAGGACAAACAACCCCCATGTGCCAGATATGCAGCAGGACTTACAAAAATCCTTAAGAAAACTGCACATATTATTCTAAATCACACCTTGCATGTCCTTACATCGCACAACGTAGCAGCATTCGTCACAAGCAATGCGTTTACAATGTCGTCACAAAGACAGAACAACATGTCTAAGACTGTTTTTGTTCCACATATAATGTACACACATGAAGGAGTGAATATGGCAGATGGGCTCACAGAAGGAGAACCCCATTGTTGCACAGAAACAATAGAACAAGACAACAAAACTCAGACTAGGCTACAAAGGATGCAGGAGGATATTCACCTCAACTGCAGATGATTGTAAGTACTGACAACCACAAAGTGATTAATCAACCACATGACCACATTACCCGCCAGTCAGTAAAAACACAACAGGAGGCGGCAGCACCGGAGGAGAGACAGGGCTGGCTGGAGCATGGAGCACGGAGGCAGGATGATGGACTGTGGACCGGACTGGAGAACCAGCCAATACCACCCGCAGAGAGGACTACAGGTTCTCTGCACAGGTTGCCGGGACCGGCAGCAAGGGGGACTCGGCTGAGATCCCCAACACCAGCCCCTGGGTACTTCTCAAGGTGATAAAGAGGAAGTGGTCCGAGCCCAGGTGGACGGGTCCGTTTAAGGTCGTCGAGAGGACGTCTCACGCTGTTCGGCTGAGTGGCAAAGGAGACCCCTGGTACCATCTGTCGCAGTGTACTCCAGCGGGAGAACCACATCGCACTCTACAGGAGACCTCCGACCATCTGAAGCAAGTTGCCCCTGGATCGGCTGATCCAGGAGACGCTCCACACGTGAAAGGGCAGAATAATCCCTGTGTGAGAGTCAGGGTGTCAGGGCAGTCTACCCCTGTACACCGAAGTAAGAAGAACACAGAGAAGTAGACGACAACAAGAGAGGAGATGAAAGAGCGCTCCTCTCTGTCATGTGACGTGCCAAGTCACCATCATTTAATAGTTTTGTATGTTGCTATTTGAGTATATGATTGTTGCTTTTTCTTACATATGAACTCTATTATATGAAGAGTACCTAATAGATGTAATGCTATTGATGCTAGTTATTGACCTCTGGGGTCAGAGGTCAAAAGGGGGAATTGAAGGAATATACAAGTTAAACATTTGATTTCTGTGAGACAACTGAAGACATTGTATTGTTATCTTCCTACACAGCTGGGATTTCTCCCTGCTAAAGTTGGGAAAAACAAAACTATAAATTAATGTTCAGGGACATCCCAAGTTGGTTGGCGATGTCTCCTCAGTGCTCCATTCTGCACATTGTATGGTTAAGGTAAGGTTGGAACAGATAAGAGGTCAGAGGTCACTTTGGTCCCACGGAGCGTCAAGCTCTGAGTAAAACCAGTTTTAAGCAGTTTTGGAGACAAAGGAATAACAACTTCACCATAGCAACGCATACATCACGAGGAACTGACCAATGTGAGGTTGAGGTGTCATATGCAAATGTATAAATATGAACCCCGCGTTGCAACGGGGCCCTTCTTCACTGTAGATCCAGCCTATATACTTGGGTCTGCAAGGAAGAACGGTCCCAGCTCGTATAGATGTAATCTCTGATATATGGAATTTTGTAGCATTGTATAATCTGATATGCATTTTTGTAATCTCTTGTTTGTGTGATTATTAAATACATTATTGAAGAAATTAACGCTCTCTTTCTGCCTCTTCTGGATCAAACGAACATGCAGGAATTCAGGGGAACACAGGTAGGAATTCCAACAAGAGCGTGCACGAGGAGAACTGGGCTCGTCACGTCTCTCTACACGTTCTAGTAGGCGTTCCGTCTCGGAGCAGGGAGAGCGTTGCGCATGTGCATTTTTTCAGAAGGTGGAGAGGGCGGTTCTTTCCTACAATTCGGGAAAATCCTCCTGTACACCTTTAAGTTAAAATGTTAAAATGTTAAGTTTCATTTCACCGGCAACGTTCTGTGCTGCCATCTAGTGGTGAAGAGTATTGTAGCATCACGGAGTTGGTCGCTGCAGGGCATGATGGGAGTTCAGTTTGTGTTGCCGGAGGTTATTGAGGGTTATTGTTGGGCTTGTTGTGTGTTGGTTTGTGCTTGTGTTGTGTTTTTGTTCCTCGATTCAGAGAGTTAATTATTTCCTCTAGTTTGGTTTGGTTTGTTAAATATTGGTGTGCAACCATGAGTGAGCAATGTGTTGTGTGGAGTCTCATCCTGTTATGAAGATCCTGTTGCATATGTTTATGTCAAAATAAAAGCATCTGGAGATCAGCTTTCAGAAAAGAATCTAGTCTCAGCAATTCTTCCGTGGTGCTCACCACAGTATTACTCTGCACACTGCTCTCACAGTTGACAGCGGCTGCAAGAGTAAATGTGTATTTAGAAAAAATGTGAAATTGGATCATTTCCCACGGCTCACCTGACGAGATCTCTGGAACACCAGTGAGCCGCGGCACCGTGGTTGAAAAACACTGTTCCTCTTCCAGCGTTAGAGTTTAGCTTCATTTACCCTTTGTTTAGTTTAGTTTGTTGTTTTTTCCCCTCTGTAGTCAGAAAAGTTTGTTTTACAAGCTGGTGGCGCCATGTTGGATTGCACTTGATTAGTCACACTGGAATCACTCACTGCGCATGCTCTCCTCTCTGCATGCTCTCCTCTCCGCATGCTCTCCTCTCCGCATGCTCTCCTCTCCGCATGCTCTCCTCTCCGCATGCTCTCCTCTCCGCATGCTCTCCTCTCCCCATGCTCTCCTCTCATCACCCACCATACTCATTTACAGGTCAGCGCCATCTTGAAATCGTGCGAGGTGTAAGTGTGACCGGAAATGCCGCACAGAAAGTGACGTTCACATAAGCGACATACAGGAAGTGACGTATGGAATTACGACCCACAGAAAGTGACGTTCACATAAGCGACATACAGGAAGTGACGTATGGAATTACGACCCACAGTAAGTTACGTTCTGACCGAACATGCAGGAAGGTACGTAGACGACATGAACACTTGGGAAGTGGCATAGCGGAACCACTCGCCGGATGTAAATAACCCTGAGTGCATTTTTGGTTTGTTAAATACAACTTCCTGTTTCATGTTTTATTTTGAAAGCGCAACTTCCTGATCTCGAGCGCAAATGTGTAGCTTTACGTCAACGAAAGGACACGGAGAAGGAAGTTTCACGGAGCGTAATCACTGTATTATAAATGTTTTACCCCTGGCAGCCCCTTGATAGAGGCACAAGGTTTGTTCACTTTGTAATGAGATTATATTTGACTGTTTTATGGTTTAAAAGGTTACAAATGTATTGATTTTATTGTGAAGCTAAGAAAAAATGTTAAAGCTGTTACGTTTATGCTAGGCTAACGGATGTAAGAGTATGGCTGTAAGTTCACGTGCAATTTCTGTGTGTATTCCCAGCTCTTACGGTGAGATTGAGGGTTTACTGCCATTAAACCTGAAATCCATCAGTAAAGTGTCATCCTTCATATCGGGGGGTATGCTACAGTAAGAGATTACCTCCAGAGAAGCAAGTCCTGTCACCCGGGAGATGCAAGAGTGAAAGAGCTTCCCCCATGCTACAACAAGCTAACTGCCCGCATCACAAGGAACGGCAAGGCAACGGCGCGGAGCAGCGAGCGACAGCAACGGTCAAAGGATACGGTGACAAGCAATTGCTCTCAAAATGTCAAATTCTGAGGAAGAGAGGTTTGAAGATTTGCAATGTGAAACAGAAGAAACAGTTAAAGAAACATTAATAAGGCAATCAGAATGGATAAGTGTTCCCACTGAGAAAATGCTCTTATATCAACAAGACGAACAGAATAAAAGAGAGAAAAGACTGTTAACCATCTATGAACACTGGAAAGGTCATGTCAAAACTTACAGAGAAACTCTGAAAAACAATATTTCAGACTCAGAGTTAGCGGAAATGGCTGATGATATGGAAAAGACAGTTAATGACATGACAACGGCATACAGTGAGCTGAGAGAGCGTCATGCACCGTCCACTGTCATAAGGCGCAAAATGGACTCTTGTGAATCTGTAACCAAGGACATGATGAAAATAATTTTCGAGCGCATAGCAGCAATAGATGATTATGATGCAGAAAGAGAAAGGCAACAGCTCCATCAGCTTTTAGCGCACGAACACGCCAAGTCCATATTTGGTACTGCATCACAGTCAAGTTATCGCTCTGAAACAAGCATTGCAGCCAAAAGAATTGATGCAGCTGCAGAATTAGCTGCAAAGGAAGCTCAGTATAAAATCACAGAAGAAGAGATCCAACAAAAGAAGAGAATAAGGGAGATGGAAGAGCAACTGAACACACAGAGGTCTGAACTGGAGCGCTTACAAGCAGAAAAGGAAAGGGAAGCTGCACGTGCAAAATTTGAGATTTACAACAAGGAATTGAAAGTTGATGTGGACTATCAGTTAATGTTACAGAACCATGCAACTCCTCTGGTCAACCAAAGCCTTGCACAGCCAACCCCAGCACACTCTACTGGTTCATACCACCCGCTCACTCCTTTTAATAATCAATCTAATCTTCAAGCGGTCACTCTGTCGCCTCCCACAGACATCTCCCAGCTGGCTAAAGCAATACAAGACAGCATTGCTGTGAACAGAATCCCAGTGCCAATGCCCACTGTGTTCAGCGGAGACCCAATCACCTACATCGAATGGAAGGCGTCCTTCATCTCACTGGTGGACTGCAAAGGGATCGCATCCGCTGACAAGTTGCACTTGTTAAAAAGGTACATCACTGGTCCAGCACTTCGATGTCTTGAGGGCATGTTTTATCGCAGTGATGAAGAGGCATACAAAGACGCATGGAAAAGGCTTGATCAACGTTATGGCCAACCTTTTGTAGTTCAAAGGGCATTCAGAGACAAGCTGTCAAAGTGGCCTAAAATACACTCAAAAGATGCAGAAGGTTTAAGATCATTCTCTGATTTTCTCACAACATGTCTCCAAGCAACACCGCATGTAAAGGGCCTTGAGATACTCAGTGACTGCGAGGAGAACCAAAAGTTATTGCAAAAGGTTCCAGAATGGCTCGCAAGGCGTTGGAATCGTAAGGTCACAGTCGCACTCATGGAAGGTAATGATTTCCCCTCCTTTAAGAATTTTGCTGAGTTTGTAATGCGCGAGGCGGAAATTGTGTGTAATCCTGTGACTTCTTCGTATGCGCTCAATTCATGGAGTTCGCCTCTGGAAAAAGGAAAAGCAAAGGAGATTAAACCAAACAGATCTACAACTCAAGTATTTACAACACAAGCTACAGCACAGCCAGATAAAGACAAAGCAAAGTCAATAAACACAAAGCTAAAGGTACCCTGCATATTCTGCAAAGATGAGGAGCATCAGTTGTCAAAATGTCCCAGCTTCACAGAAAGGTCACTCGACAACAAACGGACATTTATAAAGGACAATAAACTATGCTATGGATGCTTAAAGGTGGGCCACAATGCAAAGGACTGTCGTCATCGCCATACATGTGACTACTGCAAGAGACGACACCCCACTTGTTTACACGATGAAAATCACAAGACAAATGAAAGACCTCAGAGCTCGACTAACGTTACTTCAGCCACAGAAAATGATGCAAATGCAGCCACAGCTCTGAACGTCACAAAGGTTGGTCAATCAAGTAGTACCTCCATGATTGTTCCAGTGTGGGTTTCCACTGCCCAGACACCGTCTCAAGAGCAGTTAGTGTACGCTTTATTGGATACACAAAGTGACAGCACATTTATTTGTGAAGAGATCACTAAACAGTTATCAGCAGACTCCCATCCAGTTAATCTAAAGTTAACCACAATGCTGGGAGTTCACATGACTGTCAAAAGTCAAAGAGTGTCAGGGTTGCGTGTGAGAGGTTATAACTCGGATGTTATTATTGACCTTCCTCCTTGTTACACAAAAGACTACATCCCATTTAACTATGACAACATACCCACAAATGAAACAGCAAAGCAATGGCCTCATCTGTCAGAGATCGTTGATAAGATGCCTCCTCTCCTGAGCTGTAATGTTGGACTACTCATTGGATTTAACTGTCCCAGAACTCTCGCTCCAAAACAGGTTCTACACGGAAGGGACAATGAGCCGTTTGCGATCCAGACAGATCTCGGATGGAGTATCGTTGGCAGCTCCTTGGTGCCCAACGAAGCAGAAACAAGTCTGTGCCACAGGATCAAGGTAAAAGAACTACCTCCTGTTACACCAATGGATGTGCTAAATGTTCTTGAGTCAGATTTTAAAGATGCAAAAGCAAGCGACAAAACGGTCTCACAAGAGGATCTCATTTTTCTCAACAAACTTAAGGAAGGAATACAGAAAAACAAACAAGGACACTGTGAGATGCCTCTTCCATTCAAACAAAGGCCACACTTACCAGACAACAAAAGGCTTGCAGAAATCAGACTCCAACACTTAAAGCGGAAGTTCAACAAAGACGAAAATTACAAAAGGAACTATGTTGCATACATGGACGACATCATTGAAAGAGGAGACATTGAAGAAATACACAATGAAGGAATACAAGGTGAAAAGTGGTACATCCCCCACCATGGAGTTTATCACCCCAAAAAGCCCACAAAACTGCGTGTCGTATTCGACTGTTCAGCCAAACACCACGGAACAAGTCTCAATGATCATCTCCTCCATGGGCCTGACTTAATAAACAATTTGTCAGGCATTCTCTTAAGGTTCAGGCGACATGCTATTGCTCTAATGTGTGATATCGAAAAGATGTTCCATCAGTTCCATGTCAATGAAGGGGACAGAGACTATTTAAGGTTCCTCTGGTGGAAAAATGGCGATACAAGCGCACAACCTCAAACCTACAGAATGAAGGTACACCTCTTTGGTGCAACATCATCTCCAGGCTGTGCAAATTACGGACTAAAATACCTTGCCAAAGAGCACTGCTACTCACATCCTGCAGGCTCACAGTTCATAGAGAACGATTTTTATGTCGACGATGGTGTTACGAGCACTAACACAGTGAAAGAAGCAATGCAGTTGGCGCAGGAGGCCAGAGAAATCTGCAGCAAAGGTAACCTCCGTCTACATAAGTTCATTTCAAATAACCAAACTGTTTTGGAAAGCATCCCTCCATCAGAATGTGCTGTAAACGTAAACACAAAGGACCTGACATTCAAGGATTTGCCTCAAGAAAGAGCGCTAGGCATCCAATGGAACATTGAAAAGGATTGCTTCAGATTCGACAACACACTAAAAGTCCAGCCAGCTACACGCAGAGGCATTCTGTCCACTGTTGCGTCAATCTATGACCCGCTTGGATTCTTAGCACCATATGTTTTAAACGGAAAAAGGATCTTGCAAGAAATGTGCCAACATGGAATAGGATGGGACGACGCCTTACCAGACACACTAAAGCCTAGGTGGGAGAGTTGGCAAAATGACTTTGCAAACCTTGAAAGGCTGAACATACCTCGCTGCTACATACCTGTCAGTTTTGGTGAGCCGAAAGAAATAGAGCTGCACCACTTTTCTGATGCAAGCTCAAATGGTTATGGACAATGCAGCTATCTGAGAGCCAAAAATGCTAAAGACGAGATTCACTGTTCTCTGGTGATGGCAAAGGCTAGAGTTTCTCCAACTAAGCTGACCACAATTCCCAGACTTGAACTCACAGCAGCTGTCGTCTCAGCCTCAGTCAGTAACATGTTAAAAGAAGAACTGCGTTATGATGCAAAGGAATATTTTTGGACTGACTCAAAGGTGGTACTGGGCTACATAAACAATGACGCACGTCGTTTCCACACCTTTGTAGCCAACAGGATCCAAAGGATTAGACAGAGCACAAGCCCCCAGCAATGGTTTTACGTCCCATCAGAAGTGAACCCGGCTGACAGTACGTCAAGAGGTGAAACGGTCAACGAGCTAATCAAGTCAAGCTGGTTTAGTGGCCCTGACTTTTTATGGAAAGAAGAACTGCCCACATTTCAAACTGTTGAGTTGGATCTAGTCATTGGCGATCCAGAAGTCAGAAAAGCCCAGACAATGTTAACGAAAGCCACGACCACCGTGAGTCTTGCTGAACGTCTAAGTAAGTTCTCATCATGGTCCAATGCAATCAAAGCTGTAGCACATCTCATAAGAAGAGCTAAGCAGGCCAAGTCAAGTGCTCCAGCTACAGTAAGTGAACAGGAAAATGCTGAATGTGTGATCATTCGAGATGTACAGAGTCAAACATATGGACAAGAAATAAAACTGTTAGACAAAGGAAAGCAGCTCCCACATCACAACAAACTGTTTAAACTGGATGTTTTCGTGGACACAGATGGTCTCCTCAAGGTGGGAGGGAGACTCCGACACTCAACAAGTGACTCTTTCAAACACCCAATAGTGATTCCAAAGGATCATTATGCAGCCAGGCTCATAATATCTCACTGTCACAACAAAGTGAAACACCAAGGAAAAGGATTCACCATAAATGAAATCCGTGCAAATAATTACTGGATTCCTGGGATGAGTAAAACTGTTGCTTCATTCATCCGTCAGTGTGTGACCTGCCGCAGACTCCGAAAGGCTCCAGAAGGTCAGAAGATGAGTGACTTACCTCCACAGCGCCTTGAGCCCTCTCCTCCATTCACACACTGCGGCATGGACTGTTTTGGCCCGTTTGTGACAACAGAAGGAAGGAAACAACACAAACGGTATGGACTCTTATTTACTTGCTTTTGTTCTCGTGCCATTCACATTGAGTTATTAGATGACCTGTCAACTGACTCATTTATCAATGCATTGAGGTGTTTCATTTCCATCAGAGGTGCAGTCCGAACAATCCAATGTGACCAGGGAACAAACTTTGTTGGTGCTCAAAATGAGTTCAAAGCAGCACTAAAAGAACTAAATGCTCAGAGACTAAGTACTTACTTAGCAGAAAGGCAGTGTGACTTCGTGATGAACGCACCACACTCCAGTCACGCCGGCGGAGTGTGGGAGCGTCAAATAAGGACTGTCAGAAGTGTGCTGAATACCACCCTGTCACTTGCTCATGGTGCACTCAATGATGCTTCATTAAGGACTTTATTCTATGAGGCCATGGCGATAGTCAACAACAGACCGCTAACTGTGGACAACTTGAACAACCCGAATAGCTTAGAACCGCTTACACCTAATCATCTGCTCCACATGAAGTCCAACGCACCGCTGCCCCCTCCTGGTGCTTTTCCAAAGGAGGATCTCTACGGCAAAAAGAGGTGGCGCCGCGTACAGTTCCTGGCGGAGCAGTTCTGGAGTCGCTGGAGACGGGAATATGTTCACAACTTCATTTCAAGACAAAAGTGGCACTCCCCTAAAAGGAACCTGAAAGTAGGTGATGTTGTGTTGGACATGGATGAACTATCGCCCAGAAGCGAATGGAAACTTGCAAGAGTTTTAGAGACTGTCACAGGGAAAGATGGATTTGTGAGAAGAGCAAAGATCTCATTTGGAGACAAAAAGCTAAACAACAAAGGTCGACGCTCTAATAAACCTTCAGTGGTAGAGCGTCCTGTCCAAAAACTTGTCTTGCTGTTGGAAAGTTCCTAATGTAACCATTCTACATGGGTTTTCATTTGAGAAAATTATTTGTTGTTCTAATGTAAACCAACAGTCATAATTTTGGTGGGAGTGTAAATAACCCTGAGTGCATTTTTGGTTTGTTAAATACAACTTCCTGTTTCATGTTTTATTTTGAAAGCGCAACTTCCTGATCTCGAGCGCAAATGTGTAGCTTTACGTCAACGAAAGGACACGGAGAAGGAAGTTTCACGGAGCGTAATCACTGTATTATAAATGTTTTACCCCTGGCAGCCCCTTGATAGAGGCACAAGGTTTGTTCACTTTGTAATGAAATTATATTTGACTGTTTTATGGTTTAAAAGGTTACAAATGTATTGATTTTATTGTGAAGCTAAGAAAAAAATGTTAAAGCTGTTACGTTTATGCTAGGCTAACGGATGTAAGAGTATGGCTGTAAGTTCACGTGCAATTTCTGTGTGTATTCCCAGCTCTTACGGTGAGATTGAGGGTTTACTGCCATTAAACCTGAAATCCATCAGTAAAGTGTCATCCTTCATATCGGGGGTATGCTACACCGGATATGACGCCAAAAAGAAGTCATTCGCTGAAAAGACGCACATTTATCGTTTCTTTTTTCCATCTTTCGTTTGTCAACAGAAGGAGGATTGTCTTCTCATCAGGTAAAGATTTGCCTTGTTGTCTATATAGAAACGATCATCCTGCTCTAATAAGAAGCAGTAGTTTATCAGTGTTAATGAGAGGAGGAGGAGTTTTGTGGTTAAGTTAGGAGCAATGAAAGTTTAAGTTGTTCTTTCTATCCTCCTTCCTTGTTTTGGTGTATTAAGTGTCATTTCTTGCCTTGTGAAAACTTACTGCAGTAACTTTTGGTGTGTTAAGAGACGAATGTGCCGACACTGAACTGCACCAGTAATCATATCATATTGTACTAAAATGTGACTATTAATTAATTTATTATAATCAGGCATCTTAATAGGAAGCATCTATCTGGGATGAAACCTTTTATCAGTGTATTCACATCAGAACATTATTAAAGGTTATGAGAGAAATTTTAAATGTATAACTTAATGCAATGAATCATTTAGATGTTTGTCAATAAAGTTAAATGTTTAAGTCTGTGCCACACATACAGAGGACTGAAATTGCATTTCGCTTCACATCTGCCTTTAAAAAAGAATTTCACAGATTAGATTTCAAGGAAAGAGACAAACATAAGCAAACACTATAATGCTGTAAGTAGGGAAATTAGAATTACTGCCCATAAAAGGATAGGACATGAATTAAAAAAATTTAAAATGGAGGTCCTTCTGGAGTAAAACAACAGTAGCAACCTTTTAATGAAACAGTTTTAGTGTTTAGGTCACCTGGAATGTTGTGATCCTGTTGAACTGATATTATGCTCCTGTAACTTGCCTGCTACCTTTCCTTCTCTCCTGCAGCCTCAAAACAACAACAACAACAGCAGCGCCGGACTGGACAAACTTGCTACGAGCCCAAATGTGTCCCCCAGTGAGGAACGTGTCCCAGTGTCTCCTCTATGAAGACACCGAGGACTCCTGAGCTTGAGACACCAGCCAAAACAACACAAACTGACCTGGTGAGTTCAACTCAGATTGAACTGCACATTTACAAAAGTCTCATATGATAGATGTTTGACTTATTTTTCTGTCGGGTGTTTTTCTTTTAGACACCCGATATTGAATTATCTGAACTGTGTGAAAATGTCCAGACCAAAGTTCAGAAGCACTCCATCAAGCTGAGGCTCCTCGGGTGCAGTATACCATTATGACTGGAAGTCTTCCTCGCTCTCCCAGCTTCAGAAAAAGACATTTTACTTTTTAAATTAATTGATAAATCAGTGATTATTTGTTCTCTGCGACTGTCTTTTTTGTCCTGATTGATGTGTGAAGAGTTATTTCCTGCTTCATCACTAACTTTGTTGTGTTTCTCTTATTTAAGGCATAAATAATCCTGTCACCAACAGAGCCTCCTGCCACCATGATGTCTGCAGCAAGTATTTTTTCTTCTTTTATGTCTGCTTGTGGATGTCCTGTAAATATTCAGAGGTTGGAAGAGCCACACCGCTGAGGAGGTCATTGTGGGTTGCTGACAATTGTGAAACACCTAAATAAATTGTGATTCTAAACAACAGATGCTGCTGCTGGTGTGTTTTTTCCTCAAGTTTTCCTTGCTGTCAATTCACCTGACTGAATGGTACATCAAGGCTTCATTTACAATGAGAAGAATTGACATATCCTTAGATATCACTCTGGTTGAGGAATGTCAATAAATGCCCGATAAAGGTCAAGTACTGAACATTCCTGAATTATTTCTCCCACTAAATTACTTGTAAAGTGTTCATGTAATTGGAGTCTTCGGTGTAAATATGCCAGTTTGTTGCCGCCGTCAACAGCAGAACAGGAAAGTACCATTGAGACGAAGATTCCTTCCGGAAGCACCAGCCTGCTTCTCCGAACTGAGGACGGGCTGACCGTCGTGGACTGGAACGTTCCTGCAGACACAATCCAACACTTCATGTCCTTTAAAAGGGGCTGTCAAGTTCAAGGACAAAACCTCAGAGAACGTTCAATATGGCAGAACCAGTGAAATGAGGCTTTCATTAACAAAGCATAAAATGATTCCGTTTGTTGTCCCTCAAAAACGTGATCTTTCAAATAGTGACGTGAAGATTGCTATGTTAGGCTCCTGGTCACACCCTCTACAGAGACACTGATGATCACCCATCTGCTTTGCATTACCGCTATATTAGGCTTTTACTAAACACTGGTTGTATTCCTCATTAAATTTGACACCAAATGATGGCTTTATGGAGCAATGAACACACACACACACACACACACACACACACACACACACACACACACACACACACACACACACACACACACACACACACACACACACACACACACACACACACACACACAGTATTATCTTTGGTGATATACTGTATATGATTAGTATATTTGGTTGGTGCGCTCGGTCCAAACATGGCGACCCTGTAGCATCACCACTAGATGGAAGTATCACCATTTGTGTCAGAGCCGCAGTGTCCACAGTAGAGATCCTGCAGGCAGATGGACGCACTGTGTCTCAGGTGTCTCTGCTCCTCACCTGGAAAAACTTTGCAAGGAAAGTTTAGTCAGCGCGAAGCTCAGACTGGAAAACGATTATCTGTAACTAAACTAAGAGAATCTAAAAGAGTCCCTGGAAAATACGTCAAGCTGGCAAAAAAAAAAGTCGGGGGGTGAAACGACTTTAAATGATTCAAGTATTTCTGCAGCGGTTAAAAGAAAGCGCGCTTGTTGTGAGTTTGAAGGGTAGCCTCCTCTTCTATCTCCATCTCGCCTTGTGCCATTTATTTTCAAGTTTGACCATCTTTCCTGTGAGTGCGCGTCGATGACTGATCGTCACTTTTCGGCGAGGTGTGCTTGGTGGAGCCTTTAACACGCCCTCTCAGGCTGATCCACAGTGGGACACACTCCGTGCACTCGCAGCTCAACACTGACAGTCGCCAGTCGGACTTCTGACACTCAACAATGCAGGCTGCTCCACAAAAGTCTGAAACCATATCTTTACGCACGGGACTGGTGGTGGCGAGGGGACTCGGGATTGACAGCAGCTGTGCGCCCACGGATCAGGCTACATGTCTTGGTTTGGTTGCATCCCTGTGGAAAGTCATTTGAGGAGGTCGGAGGGGACCTGAACAGCCAAAAGAAAATCGAAACTTCCCCGGCTGGATTGACCACAACCTGGAAGGCTCCTAACTGGATTAAGCTGCTAGTTTAATACGTGCCTTTAAAATCTTGTGACAATTCCGTGGATAATCACCCACAGTCCGGGATCGCTACTTTTTGGAGACGCTGGATGAGAATTACGCGGGATTCCGCTAACAAATGACAGCCTGTACGCGGTTTGTTGCTTCCTCTCTTCCTCCCCTCCATCGCACCGACCCGGCGGATCACTCCCCTCAGCAGGGTCGACTCGGGGAGTAAAAAGCCTCTCTTGTCTCTTCCAGTGCGCCAGCGTGCGTCCGGGGGCCACCGGGCCGAACATGTGGGGAGGAGGTTTCCAGATGTCCGTCACCGTGCTTGTGACTCTGCTCCTGCTCATTATAGACGTGAAAGCCAGTGGGGAGTACTGTCACGGCTGGCACGACTCCCAGGGAGTCTGGAAAGAGTGATTCCAGTGCCCGGAGAAAATTGACGGGGAGGACGCGATCATCTGCTGCGGGAAATGCGAGCTGCGCTACTGCTGCGCTACTGCTGCGCCAGCACGGACGCACGACTCGACCAGGGGAGCTGCGACAACCACAGGCAGGCTCTGGATCCCGGCACGAGCAAAGACAACAAGGACTCCGGCGCAGGGAAAAGGGAAAATGAAAAATAAATGAATTCAATTCAATAACAATGTTATAGTTGTGTTTGGCACATATATAGCAATAATCAAACCAACGGAGGTGGAACAGATAAATGAAGAAGAATTCTCAAAAAAAAAAAAAAAGCAAAGCAATAAGGTGATCCCTGAAGCATTTTTTTTAAAATTCAAACTGTCTCACTAAATTCCCCCTCATCGTGTAATTTATATGAGCTTTATGTTAGAAAAATATAGAAATTAGACAAAGTGACCTGTTGCTTCAGTGAAGCGCTTCAGTCTATCTCAGCATATTGCAAACATCATATTGATATTTTTAAGTGTGTTAATTGCACACACAGGATGTCTTCAATCTGATCTGGTAAACTCTAGAACGATTTGGCTTCCTCTCATAAAGCCAGCAGACACAATAGCTCCCTGTCAATGGGGCTCATCTGCCTCCTGCACCCGGCTGGCATCGACAGCTGCACAGGAGACAGCAGACTCCTCCAAAAAAACCCAGTTAACTGCACTCACAAATGGCAATCTGTGCCGTGCTGCTGCACTTTATAAATAGCTGTGTTTGTTCTGTAACAGTGCAACAAGGAGTCCGGGCTCAGATCACGCTGTCCCCACGGGGATCAAGTTTGGACTTGACCGGATCTTGGACAGTGCTTCACCCGGGGTGCTGACAGCTTAGTTCATACAAAACACAAATTGCGTTATGTGTCATTTCCTACCAGGCTGGTGGAGTCTCTTTCCAGGCATCAAGCACCCCTACACCCACTGCAGTCTTCAGTGCCTGAGGCCTTTCAAACCCTTCACACTCACATATAAACCACATTGACCAGAAGCCTCATTAACAAAATCAAAGACAAAACAAAATATACATACTTTACAGTGTACAGCACATTGGGTGACAATACAAACGTCTCTCTCAACTCATTCCTACATGTTCATGTGTGTGCTTAAATCTTCATCACACCTTAGATAATAAAAAGGCCCATAATTGTCCAAAATCAGCAACTATGGGACCTGAGAGAAAAATGCAACACAGGCTTGTTTCATGTTTCCCTGGAGGATATTATGCCCTCACTGGTCTTCTAGCTACAATCTGTCATTTGCTAATACTATCATGCCTTATCACTCCAGGAAGTAGTATATACATTTCATTCATAGGCCAGCGGCCAAGACAATTTAAAGAGAAGCTGCTTTTTTTCCCCTCACAAAGAAATAGGAAGTGTTTTTTCATGGAATGGCCCATTGAGTTTGTGCATTTGAAACATTCTTCATTCACTTGCAGCCTAATTCATCATGGAGGAAAGATACACACTGCAGTGTCATGGAATAGCAGGCAGGAAATGATTAATGTGCTCAACATGAAGCCCTGATTGGTGGAGTGGTGGAGGTTACACCAGAGCATCGCTGCTAGTATGATTTGCTGTTTTAAACAAAGAGAAGGTAAAGGTCAGAGACAAGGAACTGGCTCACTCCCCCTGATTTAAAGGACTAAACAACCTCCCATTCAGCTACATTATTCATTTGCTTTTGATTCATCTATTTTATCTTTGCATTGTTTTTAATTCTTGTTAAAGCACTTTGTGTTACTTCACTGTACAAAAAAGTGCTATATAAATAAAGATTGGAAATTAAATCAGTCCACTTTAATACCTTTCTTTAAGCACATGCCAAGAGCTGTAGTTCAGCCTGAGTAACTTATTTTCAAAGGCTTCGTCATAAAACAGCAAGGAAAAAGAAGAGTCACAAATATCTGCTGGCAGCCGGGCTTGAGAATGTCACCCAATGCAAACACACACACACACACACACACACACACACACACACACACACACACACACACACACACACACACACACACACACACACACACACACACACACACACACACACACTCACTCACTCATTAGCATCCGGAATATTATCAAGAGGTGTAAAGTAAAGAATGACATTTACTTGCGTTACTGTAATTTAGCAGGTCTTTCATGTACGTCTCCTCTTGTAAGCAGTAGTATGCGGTGGTGTTTCAGTCAGGGCCAGCAGTTAAGCCCTGCAGCCACACATTATGTCCTACAGTAAAAACACAATCCAAATCCAATATAAGGCCACAACTATGCATCAGGACTTAATCCACACCAACATAACAGCTGATCAACAACCACAACACATTAAAACACCACTATGCAGCTTCACCATCAGATCGATTTCTAGTATTTCCAAAAGGTTTGCATGGGGGGGGGGGGGGGGGGGGGGGGGGGAGTCTCGCGCACTACTGTCATGCATGTGTGCTTGTCTGTATGTGTGCATGATTGTATGGGAAACACCACTTTACAATTAAAAAACTGCACAAAATGCCAACGCCTTTCTAATCCAGAGAAAGTAAAAGAAAACTAGCACTCACTATCACGTGTAGATTAAATCCGTCGTACTGTAAAATGCTGCACAAAGCCTTTGTTGGTCTGAGTTAGCTCATCCATTTCTGGTGTCGGTCTTTTTCTTCTTCCACTCACAATTGAAAAAGGTCCTGAAGCAGCTCCACTATCGTATCATCAATCTTGCTGTTAAATGAACCGCCATCACTCCAGAGTAGCAGATAATAACAGAGTCATCACCACCTGCTCATGAGCCAATCAGTCAAGCTCATTTCAGTGACGATACCAAGACCAGGGCTCGGAACTCTGCTGGTCTGAAGACGGTCCGTCAATAACACCTCAACATCTGATTGGCTGATGATACTGTCACTCAACATTTTAACCCAATAGCAGCGTCCAGCTTCCATCAGAGGGTATCAATGAAGTTCCTGCTGCCCCCAGCAGAGGAAAGGAGCTGTGGTGCGTTTAGAGGACATAGGAGATTTGAGCTCCACAAAATATAACCAGTCGTCTTCTGGATAAAGTTGCTAAAGTCACTAATTGATTCCAGACTCAGATTTCAGAAGCACTTTTTAATTATGAAAAAAAAAAGAAAATTAATTTTTGACAGGGCGAGCAGTGCTATATTCACCATTTCAAAAAAAACCATGTATATATGTATGTATGTATGTATTTGACCTATCTATCTATCTATCTATCTATCTATCTATCTATCTATCTATCTATCTATCTATCTATCTATCTATCTATCTATCTATCTATCTATCTATCTATCTGTTGAGATTGTTGTCATTTTCCATAGGAACTGTTGAACTAAAATGTGTCTGACACCCCTGTTATTCAGGGTGTTTTTTGTTGTTTTTGAGAGGTTTTGGACCTGCTTTGGTGTTTATCTTGTGTCTATGAGCTTGTTTCATTATCGTGATCTAGTTAAGTGGCAAGAAATTGTGACAACTATCTTAAGAAATATGAAAAACATTGATTTACTGAGTCATTCATGCCTTGTCTTGTAAAGTCTTCTGATTGTCGCTATTGACTTTTTCAAATGTTACATGGATTCTTGAAAATCTTTTTTTGTGCAGTTTTTCTGGATACTCTGACACTCTTCCTCCATTTGGTCCTTTGCTGCAGGTTCTGGGGACGCTGTTTTTCCTGGTAGCCAGCATCCTGTACAAGCCTCCTCCAGAGTCTCCGCAGAGCAGCTTCGAGAGCACAGACCATGGAACCGGAGTGCTGAGCGACCTGCCCGTCAAAAACTTTCATTTTAATAAGGATTAATGGTCAGACACTTTAAGAGAATCGCAGTGGGAGAATCTACAGTCGTCTCCTCGATACTGTATTTTGTGAAAATTGTGAAAAATGTAGTGTCATCAGATTCGGCACTTTCCATATACATTTGGTAATCTTCAGGTTTGAAAGAGAAGAAAGAAAAAGTCTGATTGCTCCTTCAACCCGATGTATAGATTCGTGTCTAGGGACACTTTTGCCTCTTTTTTTCATGTCCCACAATATGAATTTCAAACTAATACATTTCAATTGGACTTATCATTTGTGTAAAATAAAGCTATCTTCTTGGAATTTGTGATGAATTTCTGAATGGGTTGTCAAACAGTAACAACACATTTGCTGAGATTGGAAAAACCTTCAGAAGCTAAAAATGTTGTCAAGGTAGCATTAGACTTTGTGCTCTGTTCCACACACACTTGTGATGAAACCTTCTGTGGAAAACTGCTTGAGGTCATCAATCATTGATTTTAGTACGACATCCAGACAGAATTGTTGCAAATGTGAATAACGGACCAGCAGAGCCAAGTGAATGTGTTTCAGTCGACTTCGAGAGTTTACACTCAAATTTCCAATAATGTAGTCAAATGCACACATCTTATATTCCGTTCTCTCGGAGCCTAAAGGGTTAACATTTTCAAATGAATCTTCATAAAAATGAAGCCGCAATGCATCGGGATGATTCCTGAAAAACAAATGCTTCGTGAAATGAAGAGCATCTCTGTAGTCTGTCAAAATTATTTTCAGATAGTATTTGATCCCAGAAATCTTCATGTGAACAATATTTCACAAAAACTTGAGAGATGGGAACGTGTGAATAGTTTCCCATTTTCTTTCCAGAAGAGTCTCTCAAAGTGTCGTTTACAGGCTCAATATAGTCCATCTTAGCCTTACAAGTGTTCTTTAATCATGCGTGGAGAACAGACAACATTCAAAGCTTTATCAAAGAAATCAGATGAGTGCAGAACTTGCTGAAGTTCAGGGCACTTGAAATATATAATCCACTTTTTTCAAGATGATAAATGAATCATAGTTTTCTTTGAAGAAAGAAAATGTGACATCATCACTAATACCTTGTTGGACTGACAAATGTAAATGGGTTTTCTCTCTGCATTTAAGGACCAATCAGAATATGTGTAAAATCCTCTAATATAAAGTCGGCTCCACTCTTTAAGGATCTCCACCACTGGGATCAGTCTCTGACCTTTGCTGATCTTGAGGCAAAACATGTTCCTGTATGGCAGAGTCTTCACTTGGACTGTTATTTTTATTAACCAAGAGTCTAAATACAAAGTGTCTATGCTTCCTGGACACATGTTTTCTAAAGGAATGGAATCAAGAGAAAGATGAGTGGAAACCAGCTAAACCACAGGTGATACTGAAATTTGATTCATTGCAAGTCCAATGTGTTGAATTAACTTCATAAGAGTAAATGTCCTTCGAGTGCAGTTGAGGCATAATGACCTTGTACAGGAGGTTCATCTTTCTGAGTAAAGTTACTGGAAGGTGTTTGTCTCCTTCTTGCACAGTGAAGTGTGTTTTCAAACATTTGTTGATCAGACAGTGCCACCTAGTGGATTTAGAACATAAAGACAGTGGTTCATGAAGCTTTATTGAAGCTTCATTTGGTCATCACTACTCACAATGCACCGCTGAAGGGAGGTCATTGTATTTTTCAGGTGCAGTGGGTATGCAATGCTAAAAGTAAAATGCATATTGAAGCTGTCATGAAAGCTTCATCAAGGCTGGTGCACTAACACACCGACACTCCATCTACTTTCACCACACTGAAGCCTCTTCTGCTGATCGTAGTCCTCTAGTCATCATCCATGAGTTGTATGGTTAGATAGGGTGTGGCAGCCTGCATAAGAGAAACATTCAAAAGTACATTGCAACTTTTAACTAATCTAAGTAAGCTAAGTCAATCCAGTTTAGAACCTGGATGCTCATTCTTCTCCCTCCAGAGCACTGAGGTTCTCCTCTGGTTCATTTCCCTGTCATCACATAAACACACATATGCATGGCCTCCTCCTCTCCACCTTTAAACTGAGCTTTAAGTACAGTAAAACTAAACTCCCCACAAGGTACAGCACTTCTCCCTTGGAATATTTTCACTATGAATCCTCCAGAGTTTGTGCGTTTCCAGTTATTACAAACCATAACCTGCTGTTTTTGCTATCATCTCCAGGAGCTAAATGAAGGCCCAGAAAGTATCAACTCCAAAAAGTACTAGGTGAATTTACCTTTGCTCACCTGTATCATTTACAGGAGTGCGAATTGCCAAAACATACTGTTTAACGCAAAGCCTAGGAAGTCACACATTGATTGTTTACATGTGTTTGTTCGAAACAGGTGTTTTTCTCTTCTAAATGTTTGCTATTAAGAGGCCGCAGAGGAGTGGACAACGTAATGTAATAATGAACAGACATGGACAAACTAATTCCCCTGTGGTGTGTTCTGGTATGGCACCTCCCCTCTGCCGTCTTTGTGCTCGTGACCCGCGGCCATCCAGCAGATCACAGGCAAAGCAGTAGTTGAGGAATTAAAGATAGTGTCCAACCCTTGAGGGCCTTTAAATAGACCACACTCATCACTGACCGTATCTCTACTGGCTCCTTTACACAGTCTGTGACCCTGAGTCTGTAAAATTCAAGCCCACACCCTGGCTACTGTCCACCCACAACCCTCACCACCGCCCTCAGTCCATGAGGTGATGAATGGAGAATATAGGCAGCCAATATGCCATTAAATACCTCTTATTTTATAGTAGAGGTTATTCAACATTTCAGCCAGTGACCCAAATAAGAAAATGATGGTCTCGCCTCAGGTCTCAAGCGTATTAAAATATATTGGTTTCCATGACATCCAGGGACCCACTGCCCGCGATAGGCCTGTGACCTGTTTTGGTTCCTGATATGAAGTTTCAAAAATTACATATAATGAGGTACTTGGCTATTATTAACTTATACAGTGCATTATAATGCTTTACATTTTTATTGTATTAGTTGATTCGGTCAAAAATAAATGATCCCTTAAAGATGTATCTCAATAGGATTGGTTTTCATTCGTGAGGTGTGAACTGGTGTCGCAAAGCATCTTGTTTAAAAAGAACTGTGTTGATCTTCACAGACAAAATCTGTTATCCTAGAAACAGATTATCCCCCCTCCAGTGATGACCAATGAACCACTGTCTTTATTTTCTAAATCCACTAGATGGCACTGTCTGATCAACAAATGTTTGAAAACACACTTCATTGCCAGTCTTTCAGACTGGATCTGCAAACCAAGAGCGCCATCTGGTGGAGTCAGGAAATATAGAAAGTGGTTCATGAAGCTTTATTGGAGCTTCATTTGGCCGTCACTACCCCCCTCCACTTGGTGTGTTAACAATTATCACTTGTTGTGTGGTTTCTATTCAGGCTTTGTGTCTCTTCCAGTCTGTTTCTCATCAGATTCTGTCTTGAGATATGTGCTAATATATTCCCTCCGAGAATAACAGATGAGAGATGTTCTATTACGTCCTGTTTTTGAGTCCTTGATTTCATTCCAGCGTGACGCCATGACAGGTCTGGAGCCACCTGGTGGGTATATAGAACTGTATGACAACAGCATAAAACACACTGCAGACTCTAGAGATTTGGTGCCTCAGAAGTCAAATCTTACAACCTGACATTTCTATCAGTACATTATAATCAAAGAAAAAAACACCATCAGTAGAAATGGTTTCATCAGACACGTCTGTGAGTGACAAAGTTCGGCTTCAGGCATTACAGGTGGCGACTCACTATTTTACCCTAAGGGCTGCTGGAGGTGATTCTGCTTGCTGTTGAGTGCATTCATTCTATTTAGAGAGAAATTACAACCGGAATTGTTTAATCTCACACAGTCGGTTGTTCACTGTTTGCATCTGATGACTTCTCTCATTTTGAAAGTATTCAATCCTGAACAATTTGATTCTGATCCTGAACAAATTCAACAAAGTGCACCAATGGTCAAAGTACAGCAGTTGTTATCCACTAAATTCAACAAGGGCACAACACCAGGAATGGTTTCACCAGTTCTCACTTCTCCATCTCTCAGTTCACCCACTGCTTCAAAAATGATGTAACCTAGCTGACGTTGGTGTTGGACCCTCTTCACTTTGTCTTTTGGTCATTGTTTTGATACAAAAATAAATAGTGGGCATGAGTTGGGATTTGCTATATGATTCACTGATATCATTTCTATTGACCGGGACTTATTAATCTTATTTACTAGCCTCCAGATGGAAAGTTCTTCATTGAACTGACCCATCAGTAGCAGCTGCACAGCAGGGCACTCAGGGGAAGCGAATGCAGGTCATGTGTCTTGCTCAAGGGCCCACGGTGCATGTTTTTAGAACAATGGATTCCTGAGTGGAGAAAATAGAAAAACTGCCTTGGCTTTTCTGAGTGGATGGACAAGATGCATGAAAATTGTTTTGGCTGGTGTGGACGGAGCCTCAGGGACAACTGACAATAATGTGATCTGAGCATGTACCCAAGCCAGGGGTCTCGGGACACGGGAGCCCTGAGCTTTCTGCTTGACCACTGCTGCATCGTGTCTGTGCTGCTGGTCGGGGGCTGCTCTGAACGTCTGTTTTTGCGTTGTGTCCACGGTCAGTCCCCACACCGCACCTTCTGCCAAACCACCGGAGTGGCAGAGAGCCTCCCCAACCTCTGCGCCTGAGCAGAAAGCACAGATGTGATGCAAAGACAGACCCTGGCACGGTGCACCAGAGTGCGACCGGCAGAGCGGACGCAATGCAGTGCAGCATCACGTCCCAGGTTTCTGTTCACCACGATGCAGCAGCGCTGACCGTGTTGAAACAGAACGCTGACCGCTGCTGCATCGCGTTTGAACAGAAACCTCACACGCGATGCAAAGACAGAAGACAGACCCCGTGCGGTGCACCGGAGTGCGACCCGCAGCGCGGAGGTGATGTTGCCAACAGAAACCTCGGACAGGATGCAAAGACAGACCCCGGTCCAGAGCCCCGGTCTCCCCCTACCTCACGTCCGCTCTTTCACAACCAACACAAAAGTTGAGCAGCAAAGAAAAGAAAAAAAAACCAACTATAGTGCAAAGCTGACCATGTTCACAGCAGAGGATTCATACAGCATATTAAAATATTGAGGGCGTGTAGTAAATCACTGACCAATCAGCAGACGGCTCCTCCCACTAAAGCCCCACTAGTTGCCTTTGGAGCGGTTGTTTCCGGAAAATCACAAATTCTTGCAGTGGAAAAAAACAAGCCAGGGGTGTCCAAACTCAGTCCTGGAGGGCCAGTGCCCTGCAGGATTTAGCTCCTCTCAGTTGCAGCACACCTGATTGCAATGAGGGGCTCATTATTGGGCTTTTTCCCAACCTTGGTGATGACATCATCATAAGATTCAGGTATGCTGAGCAAGGAGCGAACTAAAACCTGCAGGACAGGGTCCCTCCAGGATAGAGTTTGGACACCCCTGACCTAAGCTACAACTATTTTAATATTTCATGTCTTTATTGAACAAACTGTGGCTGGCACAGAAGTCCAATAACAGAACACCACTCGGGTTCAGATCGGGGAGGCCGTTCCTCCCAATCACCCCCTTCCAGGTCTCACTGTCATTGCCCACGTGGGCGTTGAAGTCCCCCAGGAGAACAATGGAGTCCCCATTTGGAGCACTATCCAGCACCCCTCCCAGGGACTCCAAGAAGGTCGGGTACTCTGAACTGCTGTTCGGTCCATAGACCGAGACAACAGTCAGAGACCTGTCCCCTACCCGAAGGCATAGGGACACGACCCTCTGGTTCACCAAGGTGAACTCCAACACATGGCAGCTGAGCTGTGGGGCAATAAGCAGGCCCACACCAGCCAGCCGCCTCTCACCGCAGGCAACTTCAGAACAGTGGAGTGCCAAGCTAAGTCCAAGCTGTGCATGGAGGTGAGCCTGTCTAGATCTCAACGGTATCTCTCAACCTCTTGCACAAGCTCAGGCTCCTTCCCCCCCAGCGAGGTCACTTTCCATGTCCCTAAAACCAGATTTTGTGTCCGGGGGATCGGGTCGTCGAGGCCCCTGCCATCGACTGCCACTCATTCCAGACTGCACCCGACCCTTACGGTAGCCTCTGTGGGTGGTGGGCTCACAGGAGGAAGAGGAGGAGGGGCTCATGTCATCCCTTCGGACAATGGATGAATATATTGTGAAAATATTCACATTCTTTTTTATGGATTTTGAAAGCGTTGAACAAGTTAACATTTCTGAAAAAATAAAATTCCATTGCAAAAAGTGAAATGTCACAAAGCCAAGTCCTGTATTTGCAGCTTTGTGCAGCTTTCATCCAGCATGTTTTTAAAAATATATGGTTAGTGTTGCTTTGTTGAATCTTCTTTATTAAACAGTCAATATATTAGCAACAATGACATTTGTGGGGGGAGGGGGCAAATACAGTAAATGCCTTAAATACACTATAAAGTTACTGGACCAGAAAAAATGTTCTTCCAATAAACTAATAAAGCAATACATGAAAACAAGACCATTACCACTAATTCCACACATTTTTAACCTTCAGTTTCCTAAATCAATCACACCAAAGTCGTTCTGTTTACAAGCAAACCAGAATTGTAGCCATTAAAGTCTATTTTGTTTTTGCTAACGTACACCTGCCGCTAGGGTTCCTGGGATATCAAAGATGGTGTTGTGACAGCTCAAGCAAAAATATCCACATTTGACCAATTTAGCTCGAAAAAAGCCAGGCGTTCTCAAAAAAAGCATCTTGAAGCCACGAGAACAGTCTTACATGTTGTGAAACTGATTGTTAATCATTTTTCCAGTGCAAATCAAGATCTCGCAAGATTGAGTAAAGAAACAGGATCTGGAATCGGGATTCGTCGAGCGTTTCTTTGACCGCAAGATGTCAACCAACCTGGGCATGTTTTGTGAAATATAAATGCTGAAAATATGTGTAATGACGAATTTCCTTCAGAAGGTCTTGACAACATATTAGAGATGTTCATCAAAAACTACAACTGGTACCTAAATTTGTCATTTTCCAAGTGTGGATTCAGGGAGAGGAACTTCAACAACATGCAGGCCACATTGGACCTTCTGGGAGGCCAGGTTTGGTCCCTGGGTTGTGTGTTTGATACCTCTCTTTAGGTTTTTATATGATCAGTTTTAATAAATGGTTTTCATCTAGAATCATGACCATGTTTGAGTTTGCGTTTACTTTATGTCAAACCTTGGTGCTTTTCAAGCAACATGACGTGGAATAATGTGCTGGCATCATTAGCTTGGTGCTAATACAGCAGGAGCTGGTGTCCAGCTATTGAGTGGTGCATCATTTATTGGAATTCATGATGGTGATTATTTCAGATTGAAATGGATGTGATCCTGAATTGTCCTGCTCCAAAGCTTGGCATTAAATGAGTAATGAGCCTGCGGACTGGGGGTGGAGCAGGTTGGACAGGCAACCCAGAGATAGAAAGTGCAGAGACACTGGTGCGTTCAATGTGTGCTTTAACTTGGCATGGAAAGTGCTGAAAATGTAGATATTGTTGAGGAAGTTTTCCATCAAAAATGGATTTTTGCACTGGTCTGTACTTCTTGGAAAATAAGTAAAGTCCTGGCCACGAAGAAGTGATTCGATTAGGTACAGTTGGATCTGGTTGAACTGCAAAAATGATACATCTTTAGTTCTGATTAAAAGAAAAGTAAAATGAAAGAGATACTGTTCACAGTATTTTTCTCTCCTCAAAGGTTTCCCGCTTGTTCTTCAAACATGCACATCCATCAATGAGTGAACGTGAGCAGAACAGTGGTTCCGTTCGCCGCCACCGCTGTTCCTGCAGTGTTGTCACAGGCACACTGCGAGGAAGAAGGGAAACAGGGAAAGTAATGGGCACAGATTCTTCAATTTAACTCCCTATCCATTTCTCTTGTCTCCACCTCTCTTGTGTCCCAGTCTATCTACCGCAACAGAGCTGACAGACGGAGAGGAACTGTGTCTCAGCTGTAGTGGCGAGAGGAAGAGGTTAGTATGTGATGGAAAGTCTGTGTCGGCCTCAGTCCTGCTTTCAGTCCTCTGCAGGAAACTTCGCATTACGACAACAAGTGAAACTGAACAGAAACCTGGGGAAACAATGCAAATGTCATTTCTTTTCAGTTTTTCTCCTTTTTTCCTTCTCTTTCCTCAGTGAAGAAAATGGGTATTGAGATATGATGCACAGTTTGTAATCATTTTTTATGGATTGATGGCAAAATCCATTACATTTATGTATATTCACAACGTTTTGAACACTGACATGAATTGAGTATTGATCATCATAAAACCATCTGTTAGTGTGTGAGATTCACTGACAGAAGATTCTTGAAGTTTATTGAAAAGCAGGAAGTGTAAGTGGGAGAGCACGAGTCACCATCATCAATGATCTGTGGACAGATGGCTGATTGACCAGCAGGACGGTCATGGACACCTCAGACATCTGATGTGTGTGGAGAGTCACTGCCAACCTGCCGTCAGACAGAACACTAAATTAAACTAACAGTTTCTCTGACAGAAATTTGTCAGACGTCCCAGGTTTAGGTTTTTCAGAGGAACATTTTGTTTCACATCACAGAATATCATCGACCTGGAAAAGAGTTTATCCCGGATTTGGACAACATTTATTTGAAATACAAAAAAGTCTCTTCAAAAACATATTACTTATACATGATCATTATGCAGATGATACACAAATCTATTTATCGATGAAACCAGATAATATTGATCAACCTCTCGATCTAGAAGCTTATTTTTAAGACAGGGGTCTCAAGCGCCCAGCCCGCAGGCCATGACACTATATTTTGTGGCCCCCCTTGATATGAAAGTATAACATTAGAACGGCCCTCTCAGGGAGCGGATCTCGGATGGTGGAGTGCGATGGAGTTGTGACGTTCACAAATGAACCAAATCTTTTGACCGGCTCATTAACATGAACCATGTCTCAAGTGAATTATTTCCATTATAGCTAATATTTTGTAATATTGTGCGGTTTTGTACTGCTTCCTCTCTCAAGACAAATGTGGCCCAAATATGTGAGGAGAAGTGCTGCCAAATTTCTGGCAGCAAGGAATAGGCAAGGGAAACCATGTTAAGAAAAAGTGTTCATGCTCTTCATTCAATGTTTCATTTATATTCAGGACACATCATGTTGAGAAGAAATCCTTAAAATTGTTAATGATGTTGGAGGATCTTTTGTACAACTTTGATTGTGGAATCCCTGATGGAGCCCAGCCTCACTCAGACTCTGCCACCAGCGGCCCCCATGTGAATTGAGTTTGAGACCCCTGCTGTGGATCAAAAGTAGGATTTGCAGAGTGAGGTCTGTGCATGGCCTTGATAATTGTGAGGTGATCTTTTTATTTGTTTCTATGATTAATTAGGATATTCTCCTGTCTGCTACTAATTATGATCATTAGTAGAGGATCATTAAATGATCTGATCTCAGTGTATGGGGGTAGTATTGTAGCAGAACTATTTGTCTACGTTTATGGAGCGTAGTCTGTCTGTAATTCAATCTGTCTGTCTGAAGTTAGTGTTGTTAATGTGTAAAAGAATGTGTCAATGTGAACCTGAACCTGAAAAGTCTACACATTCAAATACAAGTGCTGAGAATACAGACAACTCACCAGTTGCTAGTAGTGCATTTTCACAATTGGTTGTTTTTTGAAGTGACTCTTGCTGCACTTCTGCCGGTGAAGGATTCTACCCTGAGCTCAGGCTCACAGGCTCCTTCATTGTGCCCTGTGCTTCAGTAATTACCAACTGCCAGCCATCAGTCGGCACTAAAAACAACTTACATTTTTGCATACACCTGGAATATGATATTTATAGAAGACCCAGCAATCGCCTCACTAATTATAAAAAGTGCTAAATTATTGATTTGTACTCACAGTATGCGGCCGGGATTCCATCGTTGTCTGCACCATCCCCAATGTCACATACGCTCAATGAGCCTGGGGCAGGGTTAGGCATTCCTGGTCCTGGAGGGCAGCAGTCCTGCATGTTTTCAATGTTTCCTGCTCATACACACCTGAGTTATCATGACGAGGCTCGGCAGAGAGCTTGATAATGAGCGAGTCATTGCAGTCAGTTGTGTTGATGTGAGGACTACGGACCTCGAGGACAAGGAATGCCTTGTGTGGGGGTGTACTCACTTTTGTGAGATAGTGCACATATCACCCATCTTTATACAATACAAACAAACATTCTTTTATTTATGGATAGGGGTGGGATTTGATAAGTTATACTTCTTTCTTTTCTTTGTTAGGTGAGATATCTTTTGATTATGAACTGTTTATTTGATTTTGCGCATGTTTAAAATAAACAACACAATTTATAAAAGATTAAATTCCAAAATGCCAGAGTATAGATCAATGATTTTTCATATCATAATCATAAACTGTTCAAGTACTTATTCTCGTATGAAAAATACTGCATGGAAGATACTATTACTGATTGTTGTTAAGCCCCAGCCCAGGAGGGACTGGAGCACTACATATAATTACATCTCACACACACAAATATGACCATAGTTGTATATTATACAATCATTTGTGGCCATAAAAGCTCCTATATTATACATTCAGAAATAGCATAATCTACTGCAGTGCCGCTGTGCACACACCAGGACCAGGACACTCATGAATTACTTTATATGAACCACTCATACATGTGTTGCTTGGAGGGGTGCGCTCAGTTTCAACCCCCCGGTGACTCAGGGTGTCATAAAATGCACATGAATCACATGTAAGACAAAGACACATGGATACACAAACTGTAACTGTAAGAACAGACACAAATATACAAACTATAACTGACTGAGACAGTAAAACTAAAACACGGAACTACAACTAAGGCAACACATAAACAAAGTTACCAGAGGCACTTCCCATGGTCCTTTGTGCCGCCGCCCCTTCACTCCACAGTCGTCGCTACAATACAATCATTTATTGGCATCAATACTCAGGCTACATGTGCTATATAGATAAAAAAGTCAAAATGATATATACTGTACTACATTCAAGAAAGTAGCTTTTAATGTTGCGATTTTGACTAATTAACACATTCTGAATTTTCCTCAAGCATTTCATTCTGTCTCATTTTATTTTGAATTGTCACATTTTATTTTGAATGAGCACTTCCTGTCTGACAGTGGAGAGAGTCTGTGAGGTACCGGTGGGCGGATCGATCCTAATATGGTGTTTGTCTTGCTCCTATTGCAGAGTGTCAGTATCGCCCCCAGGAAGGAGAAGACGCACTGGCATTTGTTAAAAGGGCCAGAGCGGATTGGATTGATAGAACGGGAGTTGACCCCAGCTCCACCCCTATTCTTCTTCTCTCTTTCAGATCAGCTGTACTAATGTGGTGACACGCGAGCCGGAGCGGTTTAAACCCGTCTAGGCTGGTACTTTTTGTGCGGTGGAGACGGGGCTAATATGTTCTTGTTCTCAGTATGAAGGAACCTTCCAGGCCAGCAGACTGCAGAACTGGTGTCAGGCCAAAGCGGTGTACCCACAGGTACACCGTATTTCATTTTATACTGGCACATCCAGGTGTGTAGAGGATATGTTCAAAATGCATTTGAACTCTTTATAGAAATTACTTTCAAGTCAAACCGGACACTATGATATTTCACATTTCACAAATATTTGCATGCATATCTAAAATCAATCATTAGTGTTATGTGGTAAAATTATTATTAATTATATATCCCATCCAAAGATACAGCACAAAGCTTTTTGCAGTATATTTTTTAATGTATTTATTATTGTTGTTTATAAGGTTATGAGAAGAAATATAGAAATCACTAAATGTGCTTGAAAAGGGGACTTAGAAATTGAGTGAAAAGCTAGCGTGACCTCATTGCTGTAATTTTGTAAAATAACTTAAAACCATCAAACTAAGGACTTTGCAAACTAATATGATGTTGTTCAGACAGTTAAAGTGATCTAACAAGACATAATAGCTCTTTATCCCTCAGAAGGTCTGAATCTGACCAATAACTGCTGCTTTTCATTCTTTCACATTCACACAGCAAGAGTTTTCACATAAAGAGCAATCATTTGGCAAAAGCAGCTTAACTATCAACATTTGTTTATCAATCACAAATGTATGATTGACATTGTAAGATATTCAGACTTAAAGTTTCATCTTCGTCTTAGCATTTTACTTTGAATTGTGATGTTTCACTGTCCAAACTATTTTAGTGTATTGTTGTAATTTTGACTTTATTTCAATGTGATTCTTTTGGTTTTGTCTTCACTTCAGATAATTTGACATCTGTTTAGTTTTGTTTGTTTATTTGTTTTTAATTTGGCCCAATGTGAAAAGAAATATTTAGATTTTTATTCTCATCATTTTGGTACATTTTGTCGGTTTTGATGATCCAATAATATTTTCATTGTTTTGTATTTCCTCTCAAAATGTTGATTCCATTTTAACCTAGTGTGTGTGAAGGAAATAATAGCCAGCAGAGAAATGTGTGTGTGTGTGTGTTACAGAGACCTGTGACACAGAGGGGTCACACCACCATTATTTCGAATGACAGAGGTCATATACTTCCAGGAGTGGCGAAGGTGAGACTCTCATAATTAAAGTTGTTGCAGAAATTAAAGTGATGAACAATTTAATGGACCCAGCTGAATGTAAAAAAGGCAAAAACAGATTTAATCTGAACTAAAAAGTTCAGACAACAGCTTATTTTCGGCATGTTTTGTTCAGAAGGATCTAATGTATGCATGTATTTCTTCATAAAAACATGAATCCCACCAGAGAATATATTGAGAGTGTTCTGCTCTCAGTGAGACAAACCAGCATCGACACAGACTGAAGGTGGAACTTCAAATATTCAATGAAAACTCCCTCATTGTTCCTGGACAGAAGGGCCGAGCCTGGCCGGACTTTCAGGGCACCTGGGACCTCCCTGCTCAGATCCCAGGCCCCCGCATCAACCCCACCGCCCGGTCCCAGGAGGGTCTCAGCAGGCTGAAGGACTGGGGTCTTCAGCCTCAGCACAGGGGCAAGGCTCAGCCACACAGTGAGCGTCAGCCGGTGAGGAACAACACATTACAAACTGACTGTCAGAGTGGAAAAAGTACAAGAAAAACATTTATTTCATGCAAATCCTGTGACAATTTGACATTTTTCTGCAGATTTACCCCCCAAAAACTAATGATTTGTTGCATTTTTGGATGTGAGCAGATTCAACATGGAATCTGTGATTTTAAGACTTTTCACTAAATTTTGCATCACATATGTTTTAGTAAAGCCTTTAAAATAAAAATCTTGAATTTCATTAAGCCTTTTGGATTAATACCAAATAGTTATATGCATCGAGTAGAATAAAAAAACAAACTATTTATTATTAATTTAATTGCTACAAGAATGAGGGATCTCGTGTGTCCAACCCGTACATTGTGAAAGGAGTAAGATAATGTTATAAGTGTTACGGCTGAGAGCCGGTGTGTGGAGTTTCTGGAACCCAGAAGCAGAGCAGGTGCAATTAGCAATAGTTTATTTAAATTGCAAGACCTGGGAGACGAGGGAACGGAGACTCTGGGATGCAGAGTGAGCAGGCGAGGAGACTGCAGCAGGAGGAGCTGCACAGCGAGGCGGGGAGGCCGAGGAAGCTGGAAGCTGGAAGCAGGGAGTCGTGGAGCTCATGAGAGAAGCTGGTGACTGAACAGAGACACAATCCTCTGGCACCAGACCTCCTCACTGCAGGGCTGAAGAGGAGGAGCAATCAATTAGTTGATTCCCTGCAGGAGGCTCCGGTGCTGGAGGAGGTGTGGAGCCTCACAGTAAGACCTTAACGCAGTGTGTTTTCTGAGGGCCAATAAGGAGCCACAGGTTGGTGTTTAAGATTTATTTGTGTTTAAAACAACAGCAAACATTACAAACTTTTCAAATGAATGAAAGCACATACAAAGATTGCTGTACATCACAATATAAATTATTTGTTGTGTTTTTAAGTAGACCCTGTCTTACGCCATTGCTAGCCTCCTCTGCACCCTGGGCTACGCTTTCAGAATACTTGAACTCAAAATAATTTCTCGATACCTTAAACAGGCATGTAGAACCTGGTTCTACTGTGAGGAACACCGAATGAAGCTCGCTTTGACTGCAGAGCAAACAGACCAGCACCTTTATTAAACTCTGATTACATAATGTTAGTCAAAACACCAGCTGAGCGTCTGGAAAAAGTCTTACCTAGTATACTACATAGAGTAGTATATATACATACTATATACCCAGACCACACCAGTTTTCAACACCTTTTCTCCATGGACTCAGGGAAGGCATTCACTACAGTAGAATGGGATTAGCTTTTCAAGGCCTTGAAAAGATTGGGGGGGTGAGGAAAGAAAAGAGGGATGGGGTGAGGAGGGAAAGGAGAGAGAGGAGGAGAAGGTAGAGGAGGGGGAAGAGGGAGTGGAGGGAAAGGACAGAGAAGGGGAGAGGAAGGTGAGGAGGGGGAAGATGGATGGAGTGAGGAGGGGAGGAGGGAGAGGAGGGGGAAGATGGATGGAGTGAGGAGGGGAGGAGGGAGAGGAGGGGGAAGATGGATGGAGTGAGGAGGGGAGGAGGGAGAGGAGGGGGAAGATGGATGGAGTGAGGAGGGGGAGGAGGGGGAAGATGGATGGAGTGAGGAGGGGGAGGAGGGGGAAGATGGATGGAGTGAGGAGGGGGAGGAGGGTGAGGAGGGGGAAGAGGGATGGAGTGAGGAGGGAGAGGAGGGAAAGGAGAGAGAGGAGGAGAAGGGAGAGGAGGGGGAAGAGGGAGTGGAGGGAAAGGACAGAGAAGGGGAGAGGAAGGTGAGGAGGGGGAAGATGGATGGAGTGAGGAGGGGAGGAGGGAGAGGAGGGGGAAGATGGATGGAGTGAGGAGGGGGAGGAGGGAGAAGATGGATGGAGTGAGGAAGGTGAGGAAGGAGAAGATGGATGGAGTGAGGAGGGGGAGGAGGGAGAAGATGGATGGAGTTAGGAGGGGGAGGAGGGAGAAGATGGATGGAGTGAGGAGGGGGAGGAGGGTGAGGAGGGGGAAGAGGGATGGAGTGAGGAGGGGGAGGAGGGAGAAGATGGATGGAGTGAGGAAGGTGAGGAAGGAGAAGATGGATGGAGTGAGGAGGGGGAGGAGGGAGAAGATGGATGGAGTGAGGAAGGAGAGGAAGGAGAGGAGGGAGAAGATGGATGGAGTGAGGAAGGAGAGGAGGGAGAAGATGGATGGAGTGAGGAGGGGGAGGAGGGAGAAGATGGATGGAGTGAGGAAGGAGAGGAAGGAGAAGATGGATGGAGTGAGGAAGGAGAGGAGGGAGAAGATGGATGGAGTTAGGAGGGGGAGGAGGGAGAAGATGGATGGAGTGAGGAAGGAGAGGAAGGAGAGGAGGGAGAAGATGGATGGAGTGAGGAAGGAGAGGAGGGAGAAGATGGATGGAGTGAGGAGGGGGAGGAGGGAGAAGATGGATGGAGTGAGGAAGGAGAGGAAGGAGAGGAGGGAGAAGATGGATGGAGTGAGGAAGGAGAGGAGGGAGAAGATGGATGGAGTGAGGAGGGGGAGGAGGGAGAGGAGGGAGAAGAGGGATGGAGTGAGGAGGGGGAGGAGGGAGAAGAGGGGGAAGATGGATGGAGTGAGGAGGGGGAGGAGGGAGAAGAGGGAGAAGATGGATGGAGTGAGGAGGGGGAGGAGGGGGAAGATGGATGGAGTGAGGAAGGTGAGGAAGGAGAAGATGGATGGAGTGAGGAAGGTGAGGAAGGAGAAGATGGATGGAGTGAGGAAGGGGAGGAGGGAGAAGATGGATGGAGTGAGGAAGGAGAGGAAGGAGAGGAGGGAGAAGATGGATGGAGTGAGGAGGGGGAGGAGGGGGAGGAGGGAGAAGATGGATGGAGTGAGGAAGGAGAGGAAGGAGAGGAGGGAGAAGATGGATGGAGTGAGGAGATATGAGTGTAGCTGCTGTAGCAGCAGGTGGAGGTGTGACACTTCAGTTTGAGGTGGAGGTGTGACACTTCAGTAAGAGGTGGAGGTGTGACTCTTCAGTTAGAGGTGGAGGTGTGACTCTTCAGTTGGAGGTGGAGGTGTGACCCTTCAGTTGGAGGTGGAGGTGTGACTCTTCAGTTAGAGGTGGAGGTGTGACACTTCAGTTGGAGGTGGAGGTGTGACACTTCAGTTTGAGGTGGAGGTGTGACTCTTCAGTTAGAGGTGCAGGTGTGACACTTCAGTTAGAGGTGGAGGTGTGACACTTCAGTTGGAGGTGGAGGTGTGACACTTCAGTTTGAGGTGGAGGTGTGACTCTTCAGTTAGAGGTGGAGGTGTGACTCTTCAGTTGGAGGTGGAGGTGTGACTCTTCAGTTGGAGGTGGAGGTGTGACTCTTCAGTTAGAGGTGGAGGTGTGACACTTCAGTTAGAGGTGGAGGTGTGACTCTTCAATTGGAGGTGGAGGTGTGACTCCTCAGTTGGAGGTGGAGGTGTGACACTTCAGTTGGAGGTGGAGGTGTGACTCTTCAGTTGGAGGTGGAGGTGTGACTCTTCAGTTAGAGGTGGAGGTGTGACACAGTTGGAGGTGGAGATGTGACACTTCAGTTAGAGGTGGAGGTGTGACTCTTCAGTTGGAGGTGGAGGTGTGTCAATTCAGTTAGAGGTGGAGGTGTGACCCTTCAGTTGGAGGTGGAGGTGTGACTCTTCAGTTGGAGGTGGAGGTGTGACTCTTCAGTTAGAGATGGAGGTGTGACACTTCAGTTAGAGGTGGAGGTGTGACTCTTCAGTTGGAGGTGGAGGTGTGACACTTCAGTTGGAGGTGGAGGTGTGACACTTCAGTTAGAGGTGGAGGTGTGACCCTTCAGTTGGAGGTGGAGGTGTGACTCTTCAGTTGGAGGTGGAGGTGTGACTCTTCAGTTGGAGGTGGAGGTGTGACTCTTCAGTTAGAGGTGGAGGTGTGACACTTCAGTTAGAGGTGGAGGTGTGACACTTCAGTTGGAGGTGGAGGTGGAGGTGTGACACTTCAGTTAGAGGTGGAGGTGTGACACTTCATTTGGAGGTGGAGGTGTGACTCTTCAGTTGGAGGTGGAGGTGTGACTCTTCAGTTAGAGGTGGAGGTGTGACTCTTCAGTTAGAGGTGGAGGTGTGACACAGTTGGAGGTGGAGGTGTGACTCTTCAGTTGGAGGTGGAGGTGTGACTCTTCAGTTGGAGGTGGAGGTGTGACTCCTCAGTTGGAGGTGGAGGTGTGACACAGTTAGAGGTGGAGGTGTGACACTTCAGTTAGAGGTGGAGGTGTGACACAGTTGGAGGTGGAGGTGTGACTCTTCAGTTGGAGGTGGAGGTGGAGGTGTGACACTTCAGTTAGAGGTGGAGGTGTGACACAGTTAGAGGTGGAGGTGTGACACTTCAGTTAGAGGTGGAGGTGTGACACAGTTGGAGGTGGAGGTGTGACTCTTCAGTTGGAGGTGGAGGTGTGACTCTTCAGTTAGAGGTGGAGGTTTGACACAGTTGGAGGTGGAGGTGTGACACTTCAGTTAGAGGTGGAGGTATGACACAGTTAGAGGTGGAGGTGTGACACAGTTGGAGGTGGAGGTGTGACTCTTCAGTTGGAGGTGGAGGTGTGACACTTCAGTTAGAGGTGGAGGTGTGACTCTTCAGTTGGAGGTGGAGGTGGAGGTGTGACACTTCAGTTGGAGGTGGAGGTGTGACTCTTCAGTTGGAGGTGGAGGTGTGACACTTCAGTTAGAGGTGGAGGTGTGACACAGTTAGAGGTGGAGGTGTGACTCTTCAGTTAGAGGTGGAGGTGTGACTCTTCAGTTGGAGGTGGAGGTGTGACTCTTCAGTTAGAGGTGGAGGTGTGACACAGTTGGAGGTGGAGGTGTGACACTTCAGTTAGAGGTGGAGGTGTGACACAGTTGGAGGTGGAGGTGTGACACTTCAGTTAGAGGTGGAGGTGTGACACAGGTGGAGGTGGAGGTGTGACTCTTCAGTTAGAGGTGGAGGTGTGACACAGTTAGAGGTGGAGGTGTGACACAGTTGGAGGTGGAGGTGGAGGTGTGACACTTCAGTTGGAGGTGGAGGTGTGACACTTCAGTTAGAGGTGGAGGTGTGACACAGTTGGAGGTGGAGGTGTGACTCTTCAGTTAGAGGTGGAGGTGTGACACAGTTGGAGGTGGAGGAGGTCATTTAATTCATTAATAATTCTTTTAATGACATTAATCACAGCAATCAGATTAGTGACGTCTGCCAAAGGTTCGATCTCTCAGTGACCCGACTTTGGTGAAAATCTGTCTTTTGGCTTTGACGCAATCCTTGAAAGTCTATAAAAGTAAGTCCTGGTCCAGAGTCTGGACTTGGATCCCCTCTAGAACTTCCAGGAATCCTCCAGGACCTGCTAGCTCTCGGTGGTGAACATCCACAAGACCCATGTGATGGCTTTCCTGCAGATCTGGCAAAGAGACACACAGACAGGCAGACAGACAGGCTGGTGATGTTCTTCCATGACGTGATCAGAAGAAGATGTCTGACGTCCACACAGGAAATGACACGTATTCCACATTAAGGTCAATTGCCTCTATTCATTTATTTAATTTGGTGATCATGTGATTTTATTTCATAATTTCAAAGAACATAAGATAAGACAAAATACTGCAAAATGAAAATGTTCTATGTAAGTTCTTTTGATCAGATGACCACCAAACTTTAGTGTTTCTTCCTCTGATCAAAACGCTCCTGAGGACCAATCCTCTCATGAAGGCCACTCGTTACTGGTGCACTGATATCTTGTTAACAGACATTCAAACATGGATTGATAACCTTCTTGGCGGCGGTAATCATTATTTGACAGATCACAGGTATCTCTATCATAGGTGGTAGGAACCATGTGTTCTTCTACATAACAACGTTATTGAGGCAAAATTGTAGGTAAACACTTACGTCTAGTGTTAAACTCTTTTTTATTTATAGAAAAAAAATCTTTAATAGAAAGAAGTGAAAACATTTTCCATATGTTTTTATTTCATTTAAAATTACTTTATATTTTAATATGTAGATCTTAAATAAATGTTTGCTCATTCATACTGAAAGTCACAATATATATTTCTTTAAATAACATTTTATGTTGATAACACTTTGAACAAATCCCTTTGACATCCTTTTCTTTGTTTGTGATTGTAAAAGTGCCACGAAATGTTGTGGTTGATGTGAATTAAACTGTTTGAGATGACTTTGTTGTATCGGCTGAAATTGAATCCAATGGAAATGAATCTAACTTAATAGAAATGCTCTGGCTGTTTCAGAGCAGCAAGCGGTCGGTGTCCCAGAAGAGTGGCAGTGACACTGGGAATGGAAGAGTCCTGAGTGGGAAGGACTTCTGTCCAGCAGCTGAAGGAGCGTCCACGTCTCAGACTGACCACACACCTGACCACACCTGACCACACACCTGACCACACCTGACCACACACCTGACCACACCTGACCACACACCTGACCACACCTGACCACACCTGACCACACACCTGACCACACCTGACCACACCTGACCACACCTGACCACACACCTGACCACACCTGACCACACACCTGACCACACACCTGACCACACCTGACCACACACCTGACCACACCTGACCACACACCTGACCGCACACCTGACCACACACCTGACCACACCTGACCACACCTGACCACACACCTGACCACACCTGACCACACACCTGACCACACACCTGACCACACCTGACCACACCTGGCCACACCTGACCACACCTGACCACACCTGACCACACACCTGACCACACCTGACCACACCTGACCACACCTGACCACACACCTGACCACACACCTGACCACACCTGACCACACCTGACCACACACCTGACCACACCTGACCACACCTGACCACACACCTGACCACACCTGACCACACCTGACCACACACCTGACCACACCTGACCACACACCTGACCACACACCTGACCACACCTGACCACACCTGACCACACCTGACCACACCTGACCACACACCTGACCACACCTGACCACACACCTGACCACACACCTGACCACACCTGACCACACCTGACCACACACCTGACCACACCTGACCACACCTGACCACACACCTGACCACACCTGACCACACACCTGACCACACACCTAACCACACCTGACCACACCTAACCACACCTAACCACACACCTGACCACACCTGACCACACCTGACCACACACCTGACCACACCTGACCACACCTAACCACACACCTGACCACACCTGACCACACACCTGACCACACCTGACCGCAGAGCTGCAGCAGCATCAGGACCAGTGAGCAGAGCTCAATGAAAACAATAAAACATTTCAGCAGCCTCACATTTCACTGGTTCTACTTCAGACATTCCAGCACATGATGCACACCCACAAACAAATATGTGTCCGATACGGCCTCAGCGTGGCTGACGAGCGGTTTGGTCAGTGAGTACCGTCAGTGAGTACAGTCAGTGAGTACCGTCAGTGAGTACCGTCAGTGAGTACAGTCAGTGAGTACCGTCAGTGAGTACAGTCAGTGAGTACCGTCAGTGAGTACAGTCAGTGAGTACAGTCAGTGAGTACCGTCAGTGAGTACCGTCAGTCAGTGAGTACAGTCAGTGAGTACCGTCAGTCAGTGAGTACAGTCAGTGAGTACCGTCAGTGAGTACCGTCAGTCAGTGAGTACCGTCAGTGAGTACCGTCAGTGAGTACAGTCAGTGAGTACCGTCAGTGAGTACCGTCAGTCAGTGAGTACAGTCAGTGAGTACCGTCAGTGAGTACCGTCAGTCAGTGAGTACAGTCAGTGAGTACCGTCAGTCAGTGAGTACCGTCAGTGAGTACAGTCAGTGAGTACCGTCAGTCAGTGAGTACAGTCAGTGAGTACCGTCAGTGAGTACAGTCAGTGAGTACAGTCAGTGAGTACCGTCAGTGAGTACCGTCAGTCAGTGAGTACCGTCAGTGAGTACAGTCAGTGAGTACCGTCAGTCAGTGAGTACAGTCAGTGAGTACAGTCAGTGAGTACCGTCAGTCAGTGAGTACAGTCAGTGAGTACCGTCAGTCAGTGAGTACCGTCAGTCAGTGAGTACAGTCAGTGAGTACCGTCAGTCAGTGAGTACCGTCAGTCAGTGAGTACAGTCAGTGAGTACCGTCAGTCAGTGAGTACCGTCAGTCAGTGAGTACAGTCAGTGAGTACCGTCAGTCAGTGAGTACAGTCAGTGAGTACCGTCAGTCAGTGAGTACCGTCAGTGAGTACAGTCAGTGAGTACCGTCAGTCAGTGAGTACCGTCAGTGAGTACCGTCAGTGAGTACAGTCAGTCAGTGAGTACCGTCAGTGAGTACCGTCAGTCAGTGAGTACCGTCAGTGAGTACAGTCAGTGAGTACCGTCAGTCAGTGAGTACAGTCAGTGAGTACAGTCAGTGAGTACCGTCAGTCAGTGAGTACAGTCAGTGAGTACCGTCAGTGAGTACCGTCAGTCAGTGAGTACAGTCAGTGAGTACCGTCAGTGAGTACAGTCAGTGAGTACAGTCAGTGAGTACCGTCAGTGAGTACCGTCAGTGAGTACAGTCAGTGAGTACAGTCAGTGAGTACCGTCAGTCAGTGAGTACAGTCAGTGAGTACCGTCAGTGAGTACCGTCAGTCAGTGAGTACAGTCAGTGAGTACCGTCAGTGAGTACAGTCAGTGAGTACAGTCAGTGAGTACCGTCAGTGAGTACCGTCAGTGAGTACAGTCAGTGAGTACCGTCAGTCAGTGAGTACCGTCAGTGAGTACCGTCAGTGAGTACCGTCAGTCAGTGAGTACAGTCAGTGAGTACCGTCAGTGAGTACCGTCAGTCAGTGAGTACAGTCAGTGAGTACCGTCAGTGAGTACAGTCAGTGAGTACAGTCAGTGAGTACCGTCAGTGAGTACCGTCAGTGAGTACAGTCAGTGAGTACCGTCAGTCAGTGAGTACCGTCAGTGAGTACCGTCAGTGAGTACAGTCAGTGAGTACAGTCAGTGAGTACCGTCAGTCAGTGAGTACCGTCAGTGAGTACAGTCAGTGAGTACAGTCAGTGAGTACCGTCAGTGAGTACCGTCAGTGAGTACCGTCAGTCAGTGAGTACAGTCAGTGAGGATCAGCTCTGTGGCTGCTCCACCTCTTTCTTTCTTTTATTTTCACACGTGCCCAAAACAAAAACTTACAAAGTGCTAAAAGTGCATTGGAGGATTGAGGAGTGTGTCTCCTCCAGCAGCAGAACAGTGAATGATGTTAAAAGCGCCTTAAATACACTTCCCTCAACTGGGTGAAACCATTAAAACTCCATAGGTCATAAAAGTTAACATTAGTTAAGATAAAATCCTCCAAACCAAAACCCTAACTATAGCTTAATGAAACAAAACTCCTATTAACCAATACCTCTAAAACCAAACACCTAAATAGTAAATTAAGTTGTAAACCCTACTAAAACTATGTGCAACCCCCCGCCTTGCTCCTCCTCTTGGTTCAGTCCGGAACCTTCCTCAACGTGTCCGTCCCAGGGGGAATCTTTTACTGGGACACCAGCCTGAACACAAGACAAGGTAAGTGGAAACGCCTCACCCACATCTTCAAACATTCCCAGCACACATCAACAACTAAAAGAATAAGATCATCTTAAATACGCATATTGCACATTGCTCCATTCATTGTTGTGTTGTTTCTCCACAGGTGGCCGGACCGACCCACAACAGAAGATTCAATGAGTTAGAACAACAATTGTGTGCAAATTCATTTATATATGTGCAAATATCTTGATCTTAAACGGCTGTGTGCTTCTTAAAGTGCTGATGAACATTTAAAGTGCTGAATAAAGTTCTGTGAGTGCATCAACATAAAGGAAGGAGCTTCCTGTTGGTTAGTGTTGGATGCTCCATGTATGCAGGTCATCAACAATGTGTCCCATCCTCATGGTTCTCTGCTGGACGCCTCGTGGGGGGACTGCGCTCCACACTTTGTCCTCCACCTTGTTCGGCTTCCAGGACTTCTGCTTTTGCTGGAGCAGTAGCTGCTTCTTTCTCTATTTCTAATATCTCTAAATACATTTCAAGCTTTACTATATGCTTTTTAATTCCCAATTGTTTTCAACTGCATGAGGCTTTAGCATTCATGGCTTTGGCGGAGACTCGTGCTAAGATGGCGGCTTCCAGTACGCTGGACTTTGAAGATTTCAAAGACTTGTTTGAGTATTTGGAACTGCAGCTCGCTTTAGATGATGTTTTGGGTTCAGAGAAAGCTTTTTCTTCTACTTTCTCCTCTTGGTGGTTGTCCATCGTTATGTTGTGATTTTTATCTTCCACCCACTGCTGTTCTACTTTGTGGGGTGTTGGACACTCTGTGTGTGCGGACGCAGGTCAACAGCAAGCCAAACTCCATTCTTCATGCGCCAGCAAGCTGAGCCTCTTGCTCCTTTGGTTACAGACGGCGAGCAAGTCAAAGACTCACTGAAAAAGAGTAAATTAATCCGTTCAATAAAGCTGCCAAGTCTGGAACTGAAGACTTTTTCTAAGATTGTAGAGAATTGTGGTAAGAGGGAGACAGGCCTGTAGTTTGTGAAGAGATGTTTCATGTTTCTCTCCTGTAACAGTAGGTATACTGGACTACGTGTCCCACAATGCATCGCACCCTTCGGGGAGTTGAGTGTTTCCTGGTTACTGAAGAATACACGTTTTCTCAGCAAGAGTCCACCGTGTCCCGTGTCCTCATTATACATGGTGTCAGAAGAGGCGAACTGCAAGTCTCCGTGGCATTTTCAGGTGCGCTACAGTGTAGTAAACTTGCGGAAGAAGTTTTCCGAGAGTTTTTCTGAAAATGACCGGGACAGATCACTCCGGCGCTAGCCGCTAGCTGGCTGCTAATACACGGCCCGCACTGCACATGTCGGCAGAGGGAGAAGCGCAGAGAGCCGGCGCATCAAGTTCGGATCCTGAAAGTGAAGAAGAAGCCAGGGATTCAGCAACGGAGATGGCGACCACTGTGCAGTTAAGTCCCCCAGAGTCATTTGACTTTTCAAGCCCGGCAGAATGGCCAAAGTGGATCAGAAGATTTGAAAGATTTCGTATTGCAACAGCTTTGGACAATAAACCAGATGAATATCAGGTGAATTCACTGCTGTATGCTATGGGAGATGCTGCAGATGACGTTTTGGCAGTTTTGCCATTAACTGCTGAAGACAAAAAGAAATATGATGCAGTCAAAGCAGCATTTGAGCATCATTATGTGGGAAAACAATGTTGTTTTTGAGAGAGCACAGTTCAACTCCAGATGTCAACAAGATGGTGAGAGTGCAGAATCATTCATCACAACTGTACACAAACTTGCACAAAACTGTGGATTTGGAGTGCTTAAAGAGAAACTGATTCGGGACAGAATTGTAGTTGGGATAAAGGACAAGAGACTGTCAGAACAGCTACAAATGGACTCAGAATTAACTCTTGCTAAAGCCATACAAAAAGTCAGACAGAGTGAAACTGTAAAGAAGCAGCAAGCAATACTGCACAGCAGCTCTGCAGAGGATAAGACGCACAACATGGATGCAATAAAAGCAAATGTGAAGAAAGGAGGAACTCATAAATGGCAACAGTCAAAAAACATGCAGAAGCCACAACAGCAGGTCGAAAGGGAGTGCGGCCGCTGTGGTCGAAAGAACAAACACTCGTGGAAAGACTGTCCAGCCAGAGAGGTTCAATGTAGGAAATGTCAGAAAAAAGGACATTTTGCTGTAGTTTGTCGCAGTAGTGAGGCTGCAGGATTAAGAGAAGTCACAGAAAAACAAAATGATACAGACAGTGAGGATTGTGTGTTTTTGGGAGAAATTGGTACAGAGAGGTCAGAGCCTTGGCTTGAAAAGGTCAAGCTAAATGGTGAAAACATTCAGTTTAAACTTGACACAGGAGCAGATGTTACGTCTATTCCGGAGAGACTGTACAAACCAAACAGAGACGGTAAACTGCAGGCACCCAAAAAGACACTTTTAGGGCCAGGCAGTTACCCACTCAAAGTAAAAGGCTACTTTGGGGCACATTTGAAAGCAAAAGGGCGCTGTACAATGCAGAACATCTATCTAGTCTCAGGCCTAGTCCAGCCACTGTTAAGCAGACCAGCATGTGAAGCATTGGGGTTGGTATACAGGGTGGAAACTGTGAGAGAAACTGAGACAGATTTCAGAGCAGCGTACCCAGAGGTGTTTAAAGGCTTGGGCCAATTGAAAGAGCCTTACCACATTGAGTTAGAACAGGGCGCCATGCCTGTAGCTCTTTCTGCTCCACGACGTGTTCCTCTCCCCCTCAGAGATGCAGTCAGAGAAGAGTTAAACAGAATGGAAGAAATAGGAGTTATTTCGAAAGTCACTGAGCCTACAGAGTGGTGTTCAGGTATTGTTATCGTTCCCAGACCAGCCAAGAAGCCACCCAGGATATGTGTGGACCTCACACCCTTGAACACAGCAGTGAAAAGAGAACGACATATCCTCCCAGCAGTGGATCAAACTCTCGCGATGATGAAAGATGCCAAAGTGTTCACAAAGCTGGATGCTCGTTCCGGATTTTGGCAAATCCCCCTCACACCAGAGTCGCGGCCCCTCACAACCTTCATCACGCCTTTTGGAAGGTATCAATTCAACCGCCTTCCATTTGGCATAGCATCAGCCCCCGAGCATTTTCAAAGGAGAATGTCGCAGATGTTAGAGGACTTTGATGGAGTAATTTGTCATGCTGATGATGTGTTAGTGTACGGCAGAGACAGACAGGAGCACGACCAGAGACTGCACCATGTGCTCCGAAAATTCCAAAAAGAAGGTCTCACTCTTAACGAAAAGTGTGAGTTCGCCAAGAATGAGATCATGTTTGTTGGACACAAAGTTTCAGCAAAAGGCATCGAAGCTGACCCAAACAAGGTAAAGGCAATACAGCAGCTGCCACAGCCGAAGTGCGTGGAAGATGTGCGGCGTCTCATGGGCATGGCTAACTATCTCGCCAAATTCATGCCACAACTTGCTACCATAACCACGCCGCTGAAGGAGCTGCAGAAAGAGAGAAATGAGTGGATATGGGCTGAACCACAGGAAGATGCTTTCCAGAAATTAAAAGAGATACTTAGCTCTCCTGAAGTTCTCGCTCAGTACTCCAACACAGCAGACACAAGAGTCGCTGCTGATGCATCGCCATACGGTATCGGAGCTGTACTCACGCAAAAGCAGTCAGATGGCCTGTGGCGACCAGTGACGTACATTTCAAGAGGGTTAACCGACACTGAAAAGCGCTATGCGCAAATAGAAAAAGAAGCACTAGCAGTCACGTGGGCGTGTGAAAGACTTTCATCCTACCTTTTGGGTCTACAATTCACACTGATAACAGACCACAAACCCCTGGTTCCTCTTCTGAGCACAAGAGGCTTGGATGACCTTCCTCCGCGCATCCTAAGGTTCAGGCTTAGGCTGCTTCGCTTCTCATTCCAAATTGTCCATGCTCCAGGAAAAAACCTCGTTACAGCTGACGCCCTCTCACGCGCTCCAGTTGCGGGTCCGCCCTCTGCAAGTGATCTTCAGCTGGAGAAAGAGGTGGAGGTTTTTGTGGATTCGGTTATATCCTGTCTCCCTGCGACGGACAAAAGGCTGGAGGAGATAAAGCATGCACAAGACAAAGACGACCTGTGTAGAAAACTGAAGGACTATTGTCTTACAGGTTGGCTAGATAAATGTAAGCTCGATCCAGAGGTCAAGGCATGCTGGCAATACAAGATGGACTTGCATGTTGCTCAGGGTATTCTCATGAAAGGAGAAAGACTTTTGATCCCCTCAACTTTGAGAGCAGACATTTTGCAACGTCTTCATCAAGGCCATCAAGGGATTTCCAAATGCAGGGCCAGAGCTAAAGAATCGGTCTGGTGGCCTGGTATCTCTGCACAGATAGGCCATATGGTGGAAAGTTGCGAAACATGTCAAAAACACAGACTACAAAGGCGCGAACCACTTCTGTCCACTCCACTTCCAGATCGCCCGTGGCAGAAGGTTGGAATGGACCTGTTCGAGTGGTCAAAGAAACATTACATTTGATTGTTGATTTTTTTCTCAAGATACATAGAAGTAACACAACTGAAACACACATCAGCAGAGGTTACTATTGAAGCTGTGAAAGAGGCCTTTGCTAGGCATGGAACTCCTGAGACTGTGGTATCAGATAATGGGCCGCAGTTTTCCTCGGAACAGTTCAACCACTTTGGTAAAGAGTACCAGTTCACGCATGTCACGAGCAGCCCCAGGTACCCCCAGGCCAACGGCGAGGCAGAGCGAGCTGTTCGCACCATCAAGGATCTGTGGAAAAAGGACAATGACTTTAACAGAGCATTGCTGGTGTACAGAGCCACCCCGCTGGAACATGGGTTCTCGCCAGCACAGCTGCTCATGGGTAGAAACCTCCGCACTGCTCTACCTCAAACCATGGCCAAGCTGGCTCCAAGGTGGCCTGACCTGCAAACATTTCAGAAAAAGGATGAGGAGAGGAGGCGTGAGCAGGCGAAGTACTACAACCGCAGACACCGTACTAGACCACTTCCAACATGAACACCTGGACAGAAGGTTTGGATTACAAATGAAGGTACTACAGGAGAAGTCGCCAGACCGGCCAACACTCCCAGATCCTATGTGGTAGAGACTGACAGGGGATTTCTAAGGAGAAACAGGAGTCACCTCAGACCAACAGGGACTTTCACAAGGTCTGGTCGAGTTGTGAGACCTCCTGAGAGACTGGACTTGTAAATGATGTACATATTCATTTGAATGCTGAAAAGAAATAAGAATGTTTAATTTGCTGGTGTTGCATGTGTTCGTTGAAACAGAAAGTGGTTTGAAAGAAAAGAAGAAAAAAAAAGTAACACAAAGAAATGTTCAAATGTTTGGTTTGCATTTTCAGTATACAGCACTTTAATGGTTAAGCTGTCAAACATGCCAGTTCTGTGAAGCATGACTTTAGCTAAAAGGAGGAGGTGTAACAGTAGGTATACTGGACTACGTGTCCCACAATGCATCGCACCCTTCGGGGAGTTGAGTGTTTCCTGGTTACTGAAGAATACACGTTTTCTCAGCAAGAGTCCACCGTGTCCCGTGTCCTCATTATACATCTCCTGCCTTGAACAGAGGAATCACTTTAACTTTCATACCATCAGGAAATTGTCCAGCTTGTACCAGAAGTTACTGATGTATGTTAACGGCTTAGAGACACTTTCAATAACACTTTTTAAGGTCTTCATATCCATGTCATAATAATGTGTCCAGGTTTTATTATTACACCCTCTAACAATGTCCAGTAGCTCCTTCTCCTCCACAGGATTGAGGAACAGGGACAGAGGATTTGTGTCTATGAGCTCACAAGTATAAATCTCAGATTTGCTATTTTTGCAGCCAGGTTGGGTCCAACATTTACAAAGCATTTATTAAAGGTATCAACTACTTCATTCATATTATTTACAGTTTTATTCTCATCTTTGAAATACTGTGGATAATTGATCGTTCTTGGTTTACTTCTAATTGTACTGTTTAAGACGTTCCATAAGCCTTTAATATTATTCTTATTGTTATCTAACAACCTATTATAATAATCCTGTTTACATTTTCTAATTATACCTGTCAATTTGTTTTTATATTTCTTATGTTTGTTCTCTGCATCTTTTGATCTATTATTTATAAATATTTTGTAAAGTGAATTTTTTTTCTTGGATGCATTCAACAATCCTTTAGACATCCATGGGTTTTCTTTACACTTTCTGTTTATACAGTATTTTTTCACTGGGCAGTGTTTATCATATAATTTTTAGAATATTTTTACAAACTCATCGTCCTTATTAGTATAATTCAAACTCCAGTCTTGAGTTAATAGCTGCTTTTTAAATGCATCAATAGTTTGACCCTTCTAAACCAATATTTGTTTTCCTCTTCATTATTTGAACATCCATTTTTGTTCACTACAAAGACTGGAAGGTGATCACTGATATCATTTATCATTAATCCACTGACTGGATCACATTCTATTTCATTTGAGAAAATGTTGTCAATCAAAGAAGCACTATGGCTTGTTATTCTACTCGGTTTAGTTATTAGAGGAAACAGACCTATACTGAATTGTGTGTAAATAAAAGTTTCTTCTTGTACTATAGTGTGCTCTTATCTTTATTTGTGGTCTAAAATATGTTTTTATTTAATCAAAGCACTTCACTGCACATTAGTGTATACGTGTGTGTGTTTGTGTGTGTGAGGAATAAAATACTTGACTAAGACTTGACTCATGGTTTTACTGTGAATTGCACATGTTTTGCACAGATCCATTCCTCTTAACTGTTGTAACCCCTTTTTCCACTGGCTCGCAGCACTAAATGGAATATTAGCTTATTACCATTCAATACACCTGTAACATGTGGCAAAAAGGGAACACTTCAAATAATACACACACACATAATCTTGAACATTCCAAACTGTATTAACAATATATATTTAAACACCACAAAGAAAGGAAAAGAACCGGTAGAAAAGTATGTGTTAAAGTCTTAATGTCAGATAAACAGTGCACTGTTTATATAGTATTTTGAACAAGCTTGTTTTAAGTCACGTTGGCCGGCTTATCGTTGGAGCTCATTAACAGGAGAGCAGCGCCCCCTAGTGCTGCGAGTGTGACTGAATCCTACCCGGGGAAAATCCCTCCGTGGGATATTCAGCAGAAATCCAGTTTCACCTGGTCAGCAGGAAAACTGGGTCCGTGTCATCCAGCACAGTGACAGCAGCGTCCAGCAGAAACTCAGCCGATCCTCGTTGTCTTCTGACGTCCACCCAGGCAGTCGCACTCCAGACCACGACAGCCGTGGCTAAGCTAACAGGCTACTGAGCTGTTCATCAGAGTGATTTCTCACACACTCCGTCCGCAAGTTACACTTCTGAATCACTCGCTCCAAACCTACAGCATCCACGGACTACTCACAGTCCAGCTGAAGAACAGGAGATGATCCAGTAAGTGTTACTTCCACTTAATTGTCGGCGGGAAAAACTCGTGTACCCAGCTTTTCCCTCCGTCGTTCAAGGTTCTTTCCGGAAGTCAAGCTTTTCCGTCACCAAAATAAAATATTAACAAAATAAGATTCCGTCATTCAGTCTTATAACACAACAACCATGAATAATATTTTAACACAAAATACAAACAGTTTTCTTAAAGATCTCGTAACATGAACTCAAAGAAACAAATACACTGATATTTATCAGGTTATTACACTCTCCCCCCACTAAATAAAAAGGCATGCCCTCATGACTTTGTACCTTTTGCATCAAACACACACCTTAACTAATCATGTAACAAGAGGTGGGCCAATCCACTTAAAGCAATAGGAGACATACCTAACTACAGGAGTAGCAGTAATACTGGGGTTCCCAAATGTGTCATAGGTTAACCTGAGAGGCGGTCGTTTGAGTCTCGGAGGACGTCTGGTATCCGTACATGGATCGACGTCAAGCTCAGTCTCAACGTCTGTGTCAAGTTCTGCCTCATTGTCATGAGTCTGTGTAGGCTCAGGCTCTTCAATTCGCTCAGCAGTCTCCGAGTCTCTCTCATCGTCACTCGTCTCTGCACACATCGTCTGTGGCTGTTCACTCTCGTCCCTCCACAGAACATCAAGGTCAAGACTAGGCGGCTCAGAGGTTTTCTCACCCACTCTGTTTTCTAGACCTCCATCATCAAACCACACCCCATGTGCCTCATCCTCTGAGTCAGAACTCTGTATGTCATTTGCAGTCGGACTCCCTGTTTCACCGTCCAGCATGTCTTTCGGTGCCGTCGATGGTGTCTGTTCGCTGTCAGATGGGTCAACATTCTTACCATGTCTCTTTCTCCTCCTGCGCTGAGTTTGAATAGGAGGCTCAGCTTCAGGGTCAGAAACTGGGTGAGTCACAGTCTGTCCCAGGGGCAGAAGGTGGTTTCGATGGAGGGTCTTGGTGGGTCCCTCTCCATCTGCTAGTCTTAACCGAAACACAGGCAAGTTAGACATTTGACTCTCCACAATGTACGGGTTAGAAGCCCAGCGATCAGCTAACTTGTGCTTCCCTGGCAACCCCAAGTTTCGTATCAGAACCCTATCCCCAGGCAGCAACTGTGTGAAACGGATCTTGTGGTCATATCTCCGCTTATTGTCTTTGTTCTGCTTGGCAGCAGCTGCTTCAGCAATGTTATATGCAGCTCGTAACTCCTCCTTCATATCAGCAACATACTTGAGGTAGTTTTTCTGTCTAGTACCATCACTCGATGTCCCAAAACAGAGATCCACAGGCATTCTGGCCTCACGTCCAAACATCAGGTAATAGGGCGAGAACCCGGTTGCCTCATTCGGAGTACAGTTATAAGCATGGACCAAGTGTGCAACATGCTGACTCCACCTCCTCTTTTTGCTTGGCTCAAGAGTCCCCAGCATATCTAGCAATGTCCTATTGAATCTCTCAGGCTGAGGATCCCCTTGTGGATGGTAAGGAGTAGTTCTAGATTTGTCAATGCCGAGAATACTTAACATCTCCCGAATCAGACAGCTCTCAAAGTCACGCCCTTGATCACTATGCATCCTTTTCGGCAACCCATAGTGAACAAAGTACTTCTCCACCAAAACCTTTGCCACAGTGGCTGCTTTCTGGTCCTTTGTGGGAAAGGCTTGAGCATAGCGTGTATAGTGATCGGTTACAACCAGGACATTTTCGGTGTTACTAGAATCTGGTTCAATGGATAAAAAATCCATGCACACAAGATCTAGGGGACCATCACTGTGCATATGGGACAATGGTGCAACTCTCCGGGGTAGAGTTTTCCTCTGAATACAACGTGCACATGCCTTACAATAGTCCTCTACTGCAGTTTTCATCCGAGGCCAGTAGAAGCGGTCTTTAATTAGGCCATAAGTCTTATCGATGCCTAAATGACCAGAGTTATCATGCAAGGACTTCATCACCACCTCCCTGTACTTCTCAGGCAAGATTAATTGTGATCGATGGGATTTACCAGGAGGACTTGTAACTCGATACAGGACACCCTGTTGCATCTTGAATCTATCCCATTCTCTCAAGAGCAATGGACAAGTCCCATGTTTAGTCCTATCAACTCGTGCCATATCTCCATGCCGAAAAGCTCTCCATACTTCTCCTATGGCAAGATCATCTTGTTGAGCTTCAGACAGCTCTTTTTGACTCAATACTGGCATTCCTTTAGTGCTCAGGGTGGACAAGTTACAAAATGCCTGCGGGAGGGCATGTACTGAAGGCACCAAGTGATCAACTGCTCTCATAACACAATGATCCATCAACTTAGTTACTGCACAACTCTGACACATGGCTCTCACACTCTCAGCAGAGATGTTTTGCCACTTCTGTTTTGAAAACTCGGTAGGGTGTGGCCGACGAGACAGTGCATCTGCGTCAATGTTCTGGACCCCAGACCTGTACTTTAGACTGAAGTCATAGGTAGACAAGGCTGCCAGCCAGCGGTGGCCTGTGGCATCCAATTTAGCAGATGTCAGCACGTAAGTCAATGGATTATTGTCTGTCCTGACTTCAAACTTAACTCCATAAAGGTAGTCATGCAACTTGTCCACTACTGCCCACTTTAACGCCAGGAACTCGAGTTTATGAACGGGATAATGTTGTTCAGAGGGAGATAAGCTCCGGCTTACAAAAGCAACTGGTCTCAGCCCCTCACCCTGATCTTGGTACAGCACACCACCTAAACCTTCTCGGCTAGCATCTACGTGCAGAACATAGGGTAGCTGTGGGTCTGCAAAAGCTAATACAGGAGCTTGAGTAAGTCTCTGCTTCAGCATCTCAAAGGCTGCCTCACATTTATCATCCCATCTACTCCCAAAAGGCTCAACTGGGTTAAGGTAGTCCCTGGTCTTGTTCACCTTTGACTTCTTGACAGTGGGCGGATATCCAGACAACAATTTGTTCAAAGGGTGAGCTACTTTGGAATAATCCTTCACAAAGCGTCGGTAATATCCACAGAACCCAAGAAATGACCGCAAAGCAGTCACTGTGGTTGGTCTGGGCCATGTGGTTACTGCTTCAGTCTTTTTAGGATCTGTAGCCACACCATCTTGGGAAATAACATGTCCCACGTATGTCACTGAAGGTTGGCAGAACTGACATTTGTCCAATGACAACTTAAGGCCCTCGTCTTTGAGTCGGTCAAGCACTTTTAACAACCTCTCCTCATGTTCCTCAAGAGTGGCCCCAAACACAATGAGATCATCGAGGTAGACCAAAACTTCCAGCAAGTTCATGTCTCCAACCGTTCTCTCCATTATGCGTTGAAAAGTCGCAGGAGCCCCTGACACTCCTTGTGGCATCCTTTCAAATTGGTAGAAGCCAACCGGACAAATGAAAGCTGTTTTTTCTTTGTCGGCTTCACTCATTGGAATTTGATAATAGCCACTTCGCAAGTCAAGCACACTAAACCACTTGCTGCCGTTTAGACAAGCCAATGCATCTTCAATCCTCGGCACTGTGTACTGATCTGGGACAGTACGCCTGTTTAAGGTCCTGTAGTCGACACACATCCTTATTTTACCATTCTTTTTTCTCACCACCACTATAGGGGAGGCATAAGGGCTACGTGACTCCGTAATGACCCCAGCATTCTTAAGTTGTGTTAAATGCTCTCTCAATGCCTCAACATCAGCAGGTGGCAGCCGACGAGACCTCTCTCTGAATGGTTTATCCTCTATGGTTTTAATGGTGTGGTGAGTGCTTTTACTGCGTCCCACATCGAACTCATGAGTGGAGAAAACTTCACTATGTGCCATCAGCTTCTTTACCAGCCGCTCTTTCCATTCCTCCGAAACAGGAGAATCTCCGAAATTGAAAGACGAGGGAGTCACCTCATCTATGGACTTATCTCTGGTCTCATTGCTCGCTGCATGTGACAGCATCACCTCTACAGGAAACAGATGAGCAATTGGCGTCCCCTTGGTCAGGACAACTTCTTTAGCCGACACGTTTCTGACAAGCACAGTCATTCTCTTGGACGTCACTACAGAAGACGCTTGCAACTCTGACCTTACCAGAATCTGCTCAGGAAACCTTGAATCATCCAAATGTTCATCAGGTGAATCAACAAGAATTGCTTGTGTAGTGGGGATTCCCTGAAACTTTGGAACACCTGTCACTCTAGCCACCCCGCCAGGGCGCAAAATGACTGGTTTTGCTTGAGTAAACCACACAATCCCTCTTTTGTCATCATCATCACTAGGGAGTGGCAGGCAAACTAACTTTTCAAACACATTCTTGAAAACAGGATGAATACGCAATGTGCTCAAAAAGTTATCTCCTCCTTTTTCTTTACAACTCTTTAGTAATCGTCGCACAGTAGGTGTGTTTGTGCCGACAATAATGGATGCCTCGCCTTTAACCATGGGGTCAGGACAGACCAACACAAGGGCATCAATGGCCTCAATCACTCCTACGTCAGCCTCCATGAACTCCAGCTTAATTGACAAATAGCCATCGTAAGGGTAATCAGATGGGCTAAGACCCCATATTTGCAAAGCACTGATGGATGTCAATGGCAGACGAGTCAGGTATTTGTCATAGAAGGACCTGTACAACAAAGTAACTTGAGAACCAGTATCAAGGATAGCTTTAGCATAAACGCCTTCAATCTGTACTGGTACAGCTGCGCTCGGGCCTACTAAGCCTTCGGGTATAGTATCTACCACCTTCCTGTCATTGTTAATGCACTTGGCGGAGCGTGTCTTTACCACCGGGATACCAGGCCGCTCCTTTACTGGGTCCCGTGGTAGTTTCCCGCTGTCTTGTTTAGTTTGATCAGGCGATTATTGACTTTCTTGAGGTTCTCCTCACCATCACAGTGTCGTTTGAAATGTCCATCCTCACCGCACTTGTAACAGAAAATCCCTGGTTTGTCCTCATCATAGCGGGACTTTTGTAACTGATCACCTTTTCTGAATGTCCCTCGAGCAGGGATTTTAGCCTGTGTTCCATAAGCATCTGATGGAATTACAACTGCTGCGGCCTTAAGGTTCACCATTTCGGCTTTCATGACACTAATCTCTTTCCTCAGCTGTTCTACTTCAGAGTTTTCTTTAGTGTCATCGTCTGGTCTGGGAACCGAAACATTACCGGACAGAACTGCGCTTTTGACATTATATCTGCTCTGAAGCATATCTTCCTCCTCCCTCACTTCTTTTAACAGTTCACTGAAAGTAGGAGGTGCTCGAAGCTTATGGGTCATGCGGATACGTAGGCCAATCATGTCACTGGGTAACGCACCCCTCACAACCTGGTCAATGCGAAGCTGATCCATTTCAGAAACTTTGATCCCGCCTTTCCTAAACACACAATGCAGCAATTTATCCAGCCTGAGCAAATAGCTGGAAAGTTTTTCACCATCATTTTGAAATGTGTGTCGGAATCTCACAAGAAGGTCAGAAGTACTCTCAGTGGGTCCAAAAGCCACCTCTAAAGCTTGCATATAATCATGCGAAGCAGCTGCTGGGTTCTGCGTTTTCAGAAATCTGACAATGTCTGCAGCAGGCCCCTTTAAGCTTTCCACAATTCTCTGTTTCTTCACAGCATCACTGCACTGCCACTCTTCTAACAAATGCATTGTCTGCTCAGCCCAAGCATCATACTCGTCTTCTCCACTAGGGATAGGTTTGATCCCAGAAAACAGGCGAAGCTTGCGGTAGCTATGAATATCAGCAGGGCCAGGGTTACACTTGTCCACAATGGAACTAAGAGCATTGATCAGTGCTGTGTTCAAATCTAGTGGGGATGGATTCACTAACCCCTGTATGTCAGTAACAGTCCTGCCTTCCTGCTCTAAAAACGACAGCAGTTTAGCTCTAAACCCTTCCTCTGGTCGGGAAACAGGAAGTACATGAACAGGCCAGGGTCCGGCTTCCCCAGGAAGTCCAACACGGTCAGGCAAGCTTTGTTTTGTCAAGTCAGTGGAAGTCCGAATTAGCAAAAACTGTGTCTTGGAAGCAGTGTCTACACAGCGATCAACAATCTCAAATTTTCCAAAAACTTTGACTTCACTTAAAGCTCTAAGCAGTACATCGTCTGTAACATCAGAAGTAATGTCACTCAGCACTAGTGCATTTTCATGTGCTAACTTTTTTCTCTCACACCAAGCTTTGATCTCAACAGCATCCATCTTGATGGTTATAAAAGTTACACAAAATGTCTATGATTACTAAAAACACATTTAGACATCAACAGAGCATGAAAAACAAATAAACAATCCCGGACGAGCCCCCACAAATGTAACCCCTTTTTCCACTGGCTCGCAGCACTAAATGGAATATTAGCTTATTACCATTCAATACACCTGTAACATGTGGCAAAAAGGGAACACTTCAAATAATACACACACACATAATCTTGAACATTCCAAACTGTATTAACAATATATATTTAAACACCACAAAGAAAGGAAAAGAACCGGTAGAAAAGTATGTGTTAAAGTCTTAATGTCAGATAAACAGTGCACTGTTTATATAGTATTTTGAACAAGCTTGTTTTAAGTCACGTTGGCCGGCTTATCGTTGGAGCTCATTAACAGGAGAGCAGCGCCCCCTAGTGCTGCGAGTGTGACTGAATCCTACCCGGGGAAAATCCCTCCGTGGGATATTCAGCAGAAATCCAGTTTCACCTGGTCAGCAGGAAAACTGGGTCCGTGTCATCCAGCACAGTGACAGCAGCGTCCAGCAGAAACTCAGCCGATCCTCGTTGTCTTCTGACGTCCACCCAGGCAGTCGCACTCCAGACCACGACAGCCGTGGCTAAGCTAACAGGCTACTGAGCTGTTCATCAGAGTGATTTCTCACACACTCCGTCCGCAAGTTACACTTCTGAATCACTCGCTCCAAACCTACAGCATCCACGGACTACTCACAGTCCAGCTGAAGAACAGGAGATGATCCAGTAAGTGTTACTTCCACTTAATTGTCGGCGGGAAAAACTCGTGTACCCAGCTTTTCCCTCCGTCGTTCAAGGTTCTTTCCGGAAGTCAAGCTTTTCCGTCACCAAAATAAAATATTAACAAAATAAGATTCCGTCATTCAGTCTTATAACACAACAACCATGAATAATATTTTAACACAAAATACAAACAGTTTTCTTAAAGATCTCGTAACATGAACTCAAAGAAACAAATACACTGATATTTATCAGGTTATTACACTGTAAAAACTCACCTATCAACAGTAGGGTGAGTTAGTTACTCACCGCTGTGTGAACATAAAGATCACCGGACGGGAGAACTGTGGCTCTAAATAGCACTGCTGGCGTTACGACGGCTTATTGACCGCCATCTAGCGGCGGGGAGGAGACACTGCAGGCACCCTTGTTTACCGCCATCTAGCGGCGGAGAGGAGACACTGCAGGCACCCTTGTTTACCGCCATCTAGCGGCGGAGAGGAGACACTGCAGGCACAGTTCTGGAACACCCGCAGGGAGAAGATTGAGGGGGTTCCTCTGGACATGGAGGAACAGACCCTTCAGTACTGGACATGGAGGAACAGGTCCTTCAGTACTGGACATGGAGGAACAGACCCTTCAGTACTGGACATGGAGGAACAGGTCCTTCAGTACTGGACATGGAGGAACAGGCCCTTCAGTACTGGACATGGAGGAACAGACCCTTCAGTACTGGACATGGAGGAACAGACCCTTCAGTACTGGACATGGAGGAACAGACCCTTCAGTACTGGACAAGGAGGAACAGACCCTTCAGTACTGGACATGGAGGAACAGGTCCTTCAGTACTGGACATGGAGGAACAGGCCCTTCAGTACTGGACATGGAGGAACAGACCCTTCAGTACTGGACATGGAGGAACAGGTCCTTCAGTACTGGACATGGAGGAACAGGTCCTTCAGCACTGGACATGGAGGAACAGGTCCTTCAGTACTGGACATGGAGGAACAGACCCTTCAGTACTGGACATGGAGGAACAGGCCCTTCAGTACTGGACATGGAGGAACAGACCCTTCAGTACTGGACATGGAGGAACAGACCCTTCAGTACTGGACATGGAGGAACAGGCCCTTCAGTACTGGACATGGAGGAACAGGCCCTTCAGTACTGGACATGGAGGAACAGACCCTTCAGTACTGGACATGGAGGAACAGGTCCTTCAGTACTGGACATGGAGGAACAGGTCCTTCAGCACTGGACATGGAGGAACAGGTCCTTCAGTACTGGACATGGAGGAACAGACCCTTCAGTACTGGACATGGAGGAACAGGCCCTTCAGCACTGGACATGGAGGAACAGACCCTTCAGTACTGGACATGGAGGAACAGGTCCTTCAGTACTGGACATGGAGGAACAGGTCCTTCAGTACTGGACATGGTGGAACAGACCCTTCAGTACTGGACATGGAGGAACAGGTCCTTCAGTACTGGACATGGTGGAACAGACCCTTCAGTACTGGACATGGAGGAACAGGTCCTTCAGTACTGGACATGGTGGAACAGACCCTTCAGTACTGGACATGGAGGAACAGGTCCTTCAGTACTGGACATGGTGGAACAGACCCTTCAGTACTGGACATGGAGGAACAGGTCCTTCAGTACTGGACATGGAGGAACAGACCCTTCAGTACTGGACATGGAGGAACAGGTCCTTCAGTACTGGACATGGTGGAACAGACCCTTCAGTACTGGACATGGAGGAACAGGTCCTTCAGTACTGGACATGGTGGAGCAGACCCTTCAGTACTGGACATGGAGGAACAGACCCTTCAGTACTGGACATGGAGGAACAGACCCTTCAGTACTGGACATGGAGGAACAGACCCTTCAGTACTGGACATGGAGGAACAGGCCCTTCAGTACTGGACATGGAGGAACAGGCCCTTCAGTACTGGACATGGAGGAACAGACCCTTCAGTACTGGACATGGAGGAACAGGTCCTTCAGTACTGGACATGGTGGAACAGACCCTTCAGTACTGGACATGGAGGAACAGACCCTTCAGTACTGGACATGGAGGAACAGACCCTTCAGTACTGGACATGGAGGAACAGGCCCTTCAGTACTGGACATGGAGGAACAGACCCTTCAGTACTGGACATGGTGGAACAGGCCCTTCAGTACTGGACATGGAGGAACAGGTCCTTCAGTACTGGACATGGAGGAACAGGCCCTTCAGTACTAGACATGGAGGAACAGACCCTTCAGTACTGGACATGGAGGAACAGGCCCTTCAGTACTGGACATGGAGGAACAGGCCCTTCAGTACTGGACATGGAGGAACAGACCCTTCAGTACTGGACATGGAGGAACAGGTCCTTCAGTACTGGACATGGAGGAACAGGTCCTTCAGTACTGGACATGGAGGAACAGGCCCTTCAGTACTGGACATGGAGGAACAGGCCCTTCAGTACTGGACATGGAGGAACAGACCCTTCAGTACTGGACATGGAGGAGCAGGCCCTTCAGTACTGGACATGGAGGAACAGGCCCTTCAGTACTGGACATGGAGGAACAGACCCTTCAGTACTGGACATGGAGGAACAGGTCCTTCAGTACTGGACATGGAGGAACAGACCCTTCAGTACTGGACATGGAGGAACAGGCCCTTCAGTACTGGACAAGGAGGAACAGACCCTTCAGTACTGGACATGGAGGAACAGGTCCTTCAGTACTGGACATGGAGGAACAGGCCCTTCAGTACTGGACATGGAGGAACAGACCCTTCAGTACTGGACATGGAGGAACAGGTCCTTCAGTACTGGACATGGAGGAACAGGTCCTTCAGCACTGGACATGGAGGAACAGGTCCTTCAGTACTGGACATGGAGGAACAGACCCTTCAGTACTGGACATGGAGGAACAGGCCCTTCAGTACTGGACATGGAGGAACAGACCCTTCAGTACTGGACATGGAGGAACAGGTCCTTCAGTACTGGACATGGAGGAACAGACCCTTCAGTACTGGACATGGAGGAACAGGTCCTTCAGTACTGGACATGGAGGAACAGGTCCTTCAGTACTGGACATGGTGGAACAGACCCTTCAGTACTGGACATGGAGGAACAGGTCCTTCAGTACTGGACATGGTGGAACAGACCCTTCAGTACTGTACATGGAGGAACAGGTCCTTCAGTACTGGACATGGTGGAACAGACCCTTCAGTACTGGACATGGAGGAACAGGTCCTTCAGTACTGGACATGGTGGAACAGACCCTTCAGTACTGGACATGGAGGAACAGGTCCTTCAGTACTGGACATGGAGGAACAGACCCTTCAGTACTGGACATGGAGGAACAGGTCCTTCAGTACTGGACATGGAGGAACAGGTCCTTCAGTACTGGACATGGAGGAACAGGCCCTTCAGTACTGGACATGGAGGAACAGGCCCTTCAGTACTGGACATGGAGGAACAGACCCTTCAGTACTGGACATGGAGGAGCAGGCCCTTCAGTACTGGACATGGAGGAACAGGCCCTTCAGTACTGGACATGGAGGAACAGACCCTTCAGTACTGGACATGGAGGAACAGGTCCTTCAGTACTGGACATGGAGGAACAGACCCTTCAGTACTGGACATGGAGGAACAGGCCCTTCAGTACTGGACATGGAGGAACAGACCCTTCAGTACTGGACATGGAGGAACAGGCCCTTCAGTACTGGACATGGAGGAACAGACCCTTCAGTACTGGACATGGAGGAACAGGTCCTTCAGTACTGGACATGGAGGAACAGGTCCTTCAGTACTGGACATGGAGGAACAGACCCTTCAGTACTGGACATGGAGGAACAGACCCTTCAGTACTGGACATGGAGGAACAGGCCCTTCAGTACTGGACATGGAGGAACAGACCCTTCAGTACTGGACATGGAGGAACAGGTCCTTCAGTACTGGACATGGAGGAACAGGCCCTTCAGTACTGGACATGGAGGAACAGGCCCTTCAGTACTGGACATGGAGGAACAGACCCTTCAGTACTGGACATGGAGGAGCAGGCCCTTCAGTACTGGACATGGAGGAACAGGTCCTTCAGTACTGGACATGGAGGAACAGGCCCTTCAGTACTGGACATGGAGGAACAGGTCCTTCAGTACTGGACATGGAGGAGCAGGCCCTTCAGTACTGGACATGGAGGAACAGGTCCTTCAGTACTGGACATGGAGGAACAGACCCTTCAGTACTGGACATGGAGGAACAGGCCGAGGCTGGTCTGCAGTAAAGAAATAATCCTGGACGAATCAGAAAATAAATCACATTTCAAGTCATTTAAATTAGTTTTCTATAATATTGGAGATGTGAACATTTTGTGAAGAAATTGTTGACAAAAGACATGAAGGTTATTTTGAATGCCACACAGATGACTGAATAAAGAACAATATAATTGTTTTGACTTTTTGTGTTTTCTCCTCTGTATTGTTGCTTTATGGAGTACTTTATATTTCACTCCAACTGTACTGTGGACATCTCAGAGTGAAGGTAGTATATTTATTGACATTCCTCCAGGTGTAAATCTATATGATCCAGCAGAACGAGCATCAAAACAACACAATAATTAATGAATAATGGCCACTAACACAATAAGACAAAAGAAAAGATCAAATGGAAAATGGAGTAATAGACATTAAAGTAATAGTGAATACAGTTTAAATGATAACAGTGAAAGGACATCATATGTATCACAAGGTAGAACACTTTACAACAATAACTATGACATGTTGGCTTATAAAAGAAGTCATTTTAAGAAAAAGAGCATTTTTAACTGACTGCACTCAAGCTGATTTATTATACAAACATACTTGGCGTATGTATCATAAGGTATTTTAGAAAAGTGAGTACACATGTGCACAGCAAACTCTGCCAACTGTGGAACACCTCATGATCCTTTTTCCATTTGTGCCACCTTCCTCTTTCATACAGCCACTAGCCGTCATTTTATTCACATCTTCACTCTGTCAGTGCCAAGGGAGGTTTTGTTTCTGTCTCCTCTGATGTCTTCGGGGAGACACTGTAGCTGTAATCAAGTATGAAGTTATTAGGGCTTCCATCCAGCTGATTAATAGTGAACAGCGACTGTACTTCACTTATATAGCACACTTTTACTGCTTGGCCCATTTCCAATTACTGTACATGATCAGTCACATGAATACACTTATGCACACACTCACAAACCAACACCACTGGATACTGCCACTCAAACTCTATGGATGGGATCAGACAGGATTGAACATCTGGACACTCCAGACTGCATACAACCAAGCTCTGTCAATACATATCCATAAAGTGTGCATCTTATCATCTTGTCCTTCCTGGTGGCTTTCCCTCTTTGCATCTGATTCTCATTTTCCCCAGTAAGAATGAAAAGAAACAAAACATTCTCATGTGGGATAAACATGAGAATGCAATATAAGTGGGAAAGCAGAGTTGCAGAGATTGTGCAGTATGGAATAAATCATTGTTTTAATACAAGAGACAAACACAAACGTCTTCAACCTTGACTAAAAGGAAGTCAGAGAGCTGGAGCCTCTACGGCTGCTTTCTGGGAGCTTCTTCACAACATTTAGTGCACAAACGAAAAACTACTACTTGAATTCTGGTTTTGCAAACAAAGTTCTGGACACATACCTTGTTAAAAAAAAAACCTTCAGAGCTTTGGAGACCAGTGGTAGTATTTGAATTCAGTTTTGTGAAGGAAGTGGGACAGGAAGTGTAGAAAATCCAGGCAGACATTTTCTAACCCAACCCACCAGAAGTAAAAAAGATTGTATCTGTATTGTTGAGCTCAGTCTCTCAGCAGACGAGGGTCTGGGGTCTCCAACCCTGCTCTGTATGTGTCACTTTAAATAATTGTGCCATCAGGCATGTCACTTTAGTGTGTTAGCAGTGGGAGGGGATGCATAGTTCCCCAACAAGTGTTTGTGGTCCGAGATGAGTGAAGTAGAGAGTAGAGAGCTTTATTCCTCCCCAGGGGGAAACACAAACTTACAACAGCTCAAGGTAAAAGGTGCAGAACTTATAAAACTAAGGAATTAAAACATGTAAACATATGTAAATATCTAAACAAGAGCAAAAAGAGCACAAAAAAAGAATATGTAAATATAAAAATATTCAATCTCCTTCGTCTTAAGGTTGCTCACTCATGTCAACTTGTATTGCTGCATGCACCGTCTCCAGGGTCTCATGAACTGTGAGGACAACTTTGTGTCAGGGAGCTGCTCCTGTAAGTACCCACTTTGTTTCACTAACTCTTCTAGCTCTGCAAACAATTATTTTAATAATGGATTAATCCTCAGTCAATTATTTTTTCGATGAATCAATGAATCGTTAAAAAAAAACATTTCATATTGTAGGACCAGTTGACATTGAAAGAACCAAACATCAAATATGATTATTAAGCACATAACCAAACCAATACAAAGATGTATACAATATATCTGCATATATACACGTGAATATAAGATGTATACAAGATAATTGTTAAATAACGTTTAATGTACTTCAAGGACTACATAGTATAGTTTCATCCTGAGTGACCAGACTGGTAAAATATTGTTATAATAACCTTTAAATTTACACTTCCAAGTGTTTCTTTGTTATATGTGACGTTGCAGTAATTACATCCTCCGCTTTGCACTGCTTGTTTTGGTTCGTTTCCCCGCATCTCAGCTGCTCCGGTGCCGGTTAGCGGCTAGCCAGTTAGCAGCTAGCCGGTTAGCGGCTCGCCGCCGGAGGTCGCTCCGGTGGCGCTGCAACTTTCGTGTTGTTTCCGGAGCAAACGCCAGTCGGCTCCGGTGACGTCTCCCCGCATGGGAGCGCGCTCCGGCGGCTAGCCGGTTAGCTCGAGTGCCGTACCACAACTTTGCCGTTACCGGTCGAGTGAAGCATAAATCACGCGACACAACGAATCGATAATTAAATTCGTTTTTCACTCTTTTAATAATCGAATTTAATCTATTATTAATCGGTTGTTGCAGCCCTAAACTCTTCTGCCTCCTCTTCTTTTTGGTTTTACGGCAGTTTGCACCCACATATGTTGCATTTCCATCCAGTGATGCCGGTAACGTGTTAATTAGTTACCTGTTACTCTTATATAAACACTTTATTCAGTAGTGAGCAATCTAACGCGTTACTATTTCCAAACCAGTAATCAGATTAAAGTTACTTCTCCCTGTCACCTGTGCTCTGTGGGAATTGAACCTGTGAACATCTGTCCACCCCTGGCTGGTGTGTGTGTGTGTGTGTGTGTTTCACTGTAACACTTGTTGGAGGGTGTTAAACCATCAGCCAGATCGGCCGCCAGGCTTCAGTCCATCAGCTCCATCGTCTCAACTCAGTGTTTTGTGTCCCACAGCTGAAGGGACGGTCATGGACGAACCCCAGTGGTCGGACGCTGAGGAGGTCAGGAGCGTTGGGCTTCTGTCTGAGGTCAGGGCGCATCACTTCCTATCTGTGTGTGTTTCACACAAGATTGAAACTTAATGTGAATAAAGTTTTTTTTTTACTCTTTCTGACAGGATTATGGCATTAACGACGAGGACGCCGTCCCCCAGATCCTCCCAGCTGACAGTGGCTCAGCGGCAGAGGCCCTGCAGCCCGCCGACACTGACGCTCCCACAAAGCGTCGTCGGGTCAGCACGTCCGAGGATGAGGACGAGCCAGGTAAATACCTGGAGCAGCTTTTTTTCTTTCATTCCCACTGAGTTTCTGGTGAAACGACGTCAGTAGCTGGTGGAGTTTTTGAGAAAGCTCTGTCTCTCTGTCTGTCTCTGTCTCTCAGCGTTGAAGCGGTCTCACTGGGACAGTGGCGACAGCTCCGACAAAAGTCGTGTGGCGAAACGCCGCGAGCGGAAGGAGGCCCTGTTCGGCAGCGACAGTGAGTCTGAGGACGAGGAGGAGGCAGAGGTGCAGACCTCGCTTGGCTCCCAGTCGGCGCCAGTCTCTGGCGTGACTTCCAGCCTCAAACAAAGGCTGAGGGAGGCGTGTCAGCAGATCCTCTTGGTCCAGACGCCTCAGAGACCGATCACTGGAAAAGACAAGTAAGTCCACCTCCGACCACCTGACAACACCTGAAGCTCCCTGAAGACCACCAGAACCTCACCTCCTCTTCCTCCCCCTCCCCCCACAGAGCTCCGAGACCCGAGGACACTGACCGGGCCCGGGTCCCGATGCCCTCCACCAGGGTCTACCTGGCCCGACCCAAGTGGAATGTGGCGGGAAACTCCAGCAAGGTGAGTGACACTCCACAAGTTGGATTTTTGCGAGTGCTCTGGGGGAGCTTGGTCTTTCAGTGACGGTGCTGGAAATTTAAGGGTCTGTCCTTCATTTTCTATTGTAATGCTGACAATACGCGCACGTGGCACCGTGCACGTGACAGTCGTACAAATACATTCAAAGCTCTGCTATTTAAAACAATATCATGCAACACAAAACCAGATCAAAATGAAAGGTTTACAATCCTGCCACTTCAACTCACCACTGAATGTAAACTTTAACAGCAGAATGTCACTGATGGAGCCTCGACAGCAGCAGGAAGCAAAACACACTGCAAGTTTTCATTTGGGCCTCAAACACAAAGACACTGACTCCTGCTGTCACCAAAACCTCCACTGGAAGAAACATATTTAGTTCAGTGGCTCTAAGGACATTAATAAACACTGTACAGAGAACCAAGGCTCAGAATTCAGATCTTAAAAACCAAACAGGCAATAATCATCAGAATAAAATAATACGGGATTGTTTTCCCTTTTATGTTTTTTGCAAAAAGCCTCCATGTTTCATTATTATTAATAAGCCACGCTGTCAGCAGGAAAAATGCACTCTCAATAACAGGAAGTTGTAAGTTCAAAGGTCAATGGAATCACATCGCTTTTTATTTTAAAAATAAATTAAAAAAATACATGTTTTATTTGTGTACTTACTAATTAACCAGGCAACAAATTATAATCTTCACACAAAACAACTAAAGTCCCATGTCTTGGCTCTCCTCGGGGGAGTTGCAGCTCACCCAATCCCCCCGGCGCCGCCTCTGGCAGGGTGGGTGAGGCTCCTTGAGGAACCAGCCTCTGAACCAGCTTCTGTTTCCTCTTGCAGGGTCCGGTCAGTCAGGGTGTTTCTCCCCGAAAGAGGGCGATGCATCGCTATCGCTCCATCCGGTTCCTGACAAAAACCAGCGCCAACAAGATCAGCGTGGACGGGAACCGGATGCCCCTCTGAGGAGCAATTGAGCAATCAGTGTGTAAATAAAGTATTTTTTTTAATCAAGCTTGTATCTCCAGATTTATTCTGTTAGCTCGTGGCTGTGCTAGCAGCTCTCAGGTGTTTGAATGTGGGTTTTGTTGGTTGTTTGTTGTCTGTGGCGAGCTCCCGTAGCACCTGTACAGGAAACAGGCAGCATGAAGCACCACAAAGTTTTCTTCATCAAAGCTGAAAGTCCAACCACCTCGCTCCTCTTTCCAGCAGTGTGTGAGCGTTCCCACAGTCGCTAACTCCACAGTCCTTTTAGCAGAAGCTTTTAGTAGAAAACAGGAAGTGATGCGTGTCGCTCAACAGCCAATTGAAAGCAGGATGACGGTGACGTTGTCGGCGCACCGCCTCGCTGGCCAGCCACTGACAGGCGGGATCAAACCGCTGCTCCTCACCCTACGTCTGCTCCTCCTGACGGGACGGAGAGGAGGACCAATCAGAACGGAGCTGCTGGCGTCACTGGTCCGAGGAAGTGTGTGTGTCACCTGAAGGATGGCCAGAGGAGACTGGACGCTTCCTCAGCTGAGAAGACATGGAGAGAGAGAGATTTCCCCACACACACACACACACACACACACACACACACACACACACACACACACACACACACACACACACCAGGTGAAGTCCATGAGCAGCCGAGGGAACGCCTCCTCAGCTGACTTCTCATGAGCCGCTGCACGTCACCGTCACGTTCACCCACAGAGGCCAGCCACAATTTAATTTGATTAAGTTAAATAATAATAATAATAATCCAGTCAGTGACAGATGTGACACACTTAAATATGTGATCACATATTTGTTATTGAACTTGTTCATATTGTTTTAGAAACCGTATAAAAACCCGTAAACGGGAGCATTTTTAATGTGAATGCATCTGTAAAGTTTGGTTTTGGATGAAATCCAAATCTCTCAAATCTCAAAGCTCTCAGAGGACGCAAAGGGACAGTTGGATCAGGACATAAGCACCTGCAAATGGTTTTCAATTCAGTGTGATGAATCAACGGACTGAAGCGACACTGCTCAGTCAGCAGTGTTCATAAGAATGGTGTTTGAAGACTCCTCTGTTAAAGAGGAATTCCTCACATTGCTACCTTTGAAAACAACAACCAGACGAGTGGATATTTATGATGCAGTGAAGAACTACTTTAGCAACAAAAATGTGTCATTAGAAAAATTGGTGTCTGTTCGGACTTTTGACTTTCCAGCCCTCCAAAAAGGCTTGTCAAGCAGCACACAATGGTATAACTCCTGTTTTTCTGTTTTATTTCTTTACTTGTATACTGCACATCTTCTCACGGGTACATAGGTACACAGGTACACAGGTAATAAACCTGGAAGTGATAAAATACAAACAATCACAACATATTCATTGAACATCATCATTTAAAGAAATAACCTTCTTCAGCCTAGATTGTCATTCACATTCATTATAGCGGAGATTGCTCAAAAGACTACAATACCCAGAATGCCCCGCTCCTACTGAGCATGCTCAAAGCGACACTATCGCTCACGTGATGTAAACACTTGCACGCTCGTGCTTACAAACTGCGCCCGTGTCTTTCAAACACAATTAACGGGACTAACTATGTCACTCAAACACACAACACATCAAACCTATCGTGTTCATGTCAGCCGCCAGGTGCGCTAAATAACTAAGGTCTCGGCCCGAGCTAACGCTAAAAGCCAAATGCTAGCTAAAGTTACACATTCTCGCCGAACATCCAGAGCTATAAATAACTTTCTACTACGTCACACACGGCAGCGCGAGACAGAGAAACATTGTGGCACACGTTAATGAACAGAAATCAACATGCAGTGTTATCAAGTCACATGATCAACTACATACCAACGGGCTGTGTGCTCCTGACAATGGTCCAGGTAAAAGAGGAACTCGCCAGGGGCCTCATTTATAAAACTGTGCGTAGGATTGACGTCAAAATTGGCGTACGCACGAAACACAGAAAGTGCGTACGCACAAAAATATCCTGATTTATAAAACAGTGCGCACGCACGTCCTACGCCGATTTCCCTTTATAAATCACAATCCACTCTAAATGTGGCGCACCTGTGTGCGGGTCAGACCACGCCCATATTGGCCTATAAATATTCAGAGAAACGCCTCTCATGAATATTGATTCATGACTGACAGCATGCCGAAAGCAGAAAGAAAAGCCAAGAAACGCAATTTGACCCAGTGTGAGGTGGAAGTTCTGGTCGGGGAGGTGGAGAAGAGGAAGGCGATATTATTTGGTGGACACAGTGTTGGGGTCACTAATGGGGGTCACCAACGCCAAAAAGGCTGTAGAGTGTCAGCATGTGGCGGATGGTGTCAATGCTGTGGCCTCAGAAGGTCGGAGTGTGGCTGAGGTGAAAAAAAGTGGTCCGACATCAAAGTAGACACAAAAAAGCGCCTGGCGTCACACTGGCAGAGCGTCTGTGCCCCGGGCGGGGGGACGGGCCACCCGGAGCTCACCCCACTGGAGGAAACACTGGCGGGGGTCATCGGGGAATCCCTCCTGAGTGGAGTGGTGACGGAGGTGGAGGGGAACACCGCCGCCTGCCCTCCAGGAGCCCGATGGTGCGCTCCACAATACTATAGATTCTAGGTCCTCTCCTCTGCGCCTTGTGGGTGAGGAAAAGGGGTGAGCAGCCACCGCTTGAGGGTTAGGGTTCTCCACTGTCGCCTGCAAGGTCGTGAACGGGTTAAACACTACTACAACATCGCAAGTCTCAGGATTTCCACATGAATTCTCCGTACCTAGAAGCCACCCATCACGTACAGCCTCCAGTCTGCGCCCAACACTGCTATATGGGCTATATGATATAGGATGTTACACTGCATTCATATCAGTGGAAACATAATACTGTTGTCTTACTATTGTCTTAATCATATGTTTCCTGTGTGCACTCCAGGGAGTATGTTTGTTTATTCATTGTAGAAATGTTATTGTTTACTCTCCACTTCTTGCAAATAAACTGTCCATATATGAGGTCATATAACTATTTATTTTACACCATCAGTTTCACACAGTTTCTCCCGTTTCTTTCTTCTGCCATCAGTGGCGCAGTTTCTCCTTCCCCCAGTTCTGTGCGTACGCCTGGATCAGAGTTGGGTTAGGGTTAGGGTGACCCAGGGTCAGAGTTGGGTTAGGGTTAGGGTGACCCAGGGTTAGAGTTGGGTTAGGGTTAGGGTGACCCAGGGTCAGAGTTGGGTTAGGGTTAGGGTGACCCAGGGTCAGAGTTGGGTTAGGGTTAGGGTGACCCAGGGTCAGAGTTGGGTTAGGGTTTGGGTGACCCAGGGTCAGAGTTGGGTTAGGGTTAGGGTGACCCAGGGTCAGAGTTGGGTTAGGGTTAGGGTGACCCAGGGTCAGAGTTGGGTTAGGGTTAGGGTGACCCAGGGTCAGAGTTGGGTTAGGGTTAGGGTGACCCAGGGTCAGAGTTGGGTTAGGGTTAGGGTGACCCAGGGTCAGAGTTGGGTTAGGGTTAGGGTGACCCAGGGTCAGAGTTGGGTTAGGGTTTGGGTGACCCAGGGTCAGAGTTGGGTTAGGGTTAGGGTGACCCAGGGTCAGAGTTGGGTTAGGGTTTGGGTGACCCAGGGTCAGAGTTGGGTTAGGGTTAGGGTGACCCAGGGTCAGAGTTGGGTTAGGGTTAGGGTGACCCAGGGTCAGAGTTGGGTTAGGGTTAGGGTGACCCAGGGTCAGAGTTGGCGTGGTGGACCGCACATTTTCCCGTCAAGTTCTCTTTTTATAAATCCCACGGTTTGCGTAGAGGGTGGCGTACGCATTCTTTTGTGCGTACGCAACGTTTATAAATGAGGCCCCTGGACTGTGAATTGCAAGGCAAGGGGAAAACATGTGATTAGTGCTGTCAAAGCTTTCAAGGCAAAGTTGGGCCTGTTGCTCCAACAAGTGAAGAAAAGGAAAATGCAGCATTTCCCTTCTGTGCACAAAACGCTGGAAGAAAATTTTGCTGCATCGAGGCCATGGACCTCCAGAAATACACAGACCTCTGGACCAGGCTGGGTCAGGAGTTTGAGGACAGATTCACAGACTTTGTGAGCCTGGAGCCCTGTGTCACATTGATTTCAAACCCTTCATGGACGTGGACATATCTGAGATTTGTGACCAAATGAGTGAGGCGTTTATTCTCAGTACTGTTGATTTGGAGATGGAAATTCTCAGTCTGCAAAATGATATCCAGCTGAAGTCACACAAGTCTGCTGAAGACTTCTGGAAACTTGTGGATACAAAGAAGTTCCTCAATATCTGCACAGGAGCCATGAAATGTGCTGCTCTGTTTGGCTCAACGTATCTTTGTGAATCTGCCTTTTCTGACTTGAACTTCATCAAGTCAAAGTTCTGAACTCGTCTCAGCGATGCCCACCTGGATGACTGCATCAGAGTGAACCTCTCAGGATACACACCACATTATAAAGACCTGATCGACAGCATGCAGTGTCAAACATCTCATTAAAGGTAAGTAAATAATGCTAAATATTTACCCGGCAACCACAAAATACAAGGTGAGGAGAAGTAGCTCGTGACTTGTTTTATTGTTTGAAAGTAGCTCTCATCTTAACAAAGGTTGGAGACCCCTGCCCTAAATGATGCATGTCACCATTGTAAGCAGAGGAACAGTTTCCTGAGGGGAAATGATGCTCAATAAAAGTTATTGTGAGGAGCAGAAAAGCAACATGGTCTTGGTCATATTTTTGCCCAGCCTTCCATTCATTAGACTTTTTAAGTTTTTTTTTCTATCTTTTGTGTTCTAATCGTAGTGCCGACTCTGCTTTCTGTTGATCTGGTAAGAAACCTAAGAATTTTGTCAGTTGAAGTAAATCGCAGGAGATAATATTCTGAGACTAGTTGGCCAATCCAGCAAACCCTCAAGTAAGTACTATTTTAAAATATAGCATCAATGTCCACCATTGAGGCTGGTCCCCGTTCTCTTCAAACTGACTGTGTGGCCTTCTCCATCACTTCTCTCTGTCACACTCATTTCTTTCCATCTTGTTGAGGCTTTGCCCACCAATCAGATCTGTTAATTGCAGTGCAGCAGTTAAGGACCCCGGATGGCTCACATTATCTTTATTTACCGGCTTAATTGTCACACTGATGGCAGCCTTGAATGGAGCTATGCAGCACTGAAGACTGATGACTCCCTCAACTGAAACACTGGACACCAGGGACATGTTAATGTATAGAATGACATATATGGGGTGAGGAAAATGTAAGGAAAGAGGAAGAGCATTGAAAAGAGTACTAGAGAGGTTTATGGAGTCAAATAAAGAGTTTAGTGAGTTGATGAAAATGGAGCAGGAGTGGACAAATGATGAATCAAGATGTGAAGCTGATGAAATGCAATCGAAGGAAATGTTTTGAATTCGTGCATCCAGTGAAAGTCAACCACCCGCTGTTTGTGTCGGTTAAAACTGAAGGGAGAGGGAAAAAATAAATTAAAAAAAGGCAATTTATAGATGTAAACGCGTTCCCAAAAGTTGCTTGGGGGCTGCTGTCAGCAACCATCTGAAGATGTCAAGAAGATTTAGGATGGAGGTTCAGGATCGATTGGTTTCCCTTCATCCTTTTCACTTCTCATCTGCGCTGATCTGCAGTCGAGGATGGAGAAATATCTAGGGCAAGACTGTCGGAGGTGAAATCTGGGGGAAACTTGAAAAAGCCCCCCCAAAAAAATGTTGTTTCCTTGGAACTGGCATGTTTTTTTCTTTTAAAATGAGTCATTCCAGAAGGGAAGCAAAAGTCTTTATCACCCGTTTCACTGTAAACTTGGATTATGAATATTCAGTGTGTCTTCCTTTTGAATTTACTTGTATAGTGGCATGACTTGGTACACAGCTGAAAATACTCCCCCCCCAAAAAAAACAGGTGGGCGGTTTAAATCCAGGTGTAACCAAGTGCTTTAAAAAAAAAAAAAAAAAACCCTCTTCATCGCCTGTTCAGGCCTCCTTCCTCTTCCTCTGCTCCAGGTCGGATGGCTTGGAGCACATTGTTGTGTGCTTGTGCCACAAAGACGGGACGAATTCACACCTCTGAGCTGTTAAAAATAATACACACAAAAAAAAAATCGGTCCTGGCACAGAAATGTGGCTGCAACTTGTGCAACTTCAATCAAAAGACGCTTGTGTGGGCTGATTTTCCATCGTGTACAGGGCCACGCTTATCAGTCTGAGCCGGCAACTCCACAGCAACAGGTGACTGTTAAGAATGGAAGCTTTCCAGCCAGTGTTCCATCATCCTGTCCGGTGCGGCGCACAAAGTCCTGCTCCGGTGTGAAACGGGGGTTAAAGAGGAAGTTTGACGTGTTTTGGAGACACATGTCATCGCTCTCTCGCCCCAGAGGTAACTTGTGACTGGGCGTCAAATGAAGCAGGAATCGGGGGGAACAAACATCCGATGCTCATTAATGGACGGGTTTCATCTCGTTTGCTCTAATCCCTGAAGAAAAAAAACCAAACAAAACGGCAACTTCACACTGCCAGGTGAGGAAGTTCCTGCTCCCAGTTATAGAAACCATTGAACCTCCAAATACGTCCCAGAATTGTGGTTTTTTTTCCACTCTGGACTTTGCAGGTATTAACATAATGAGATGCAGCACGCTAATTATTTGGCTTTAGAGTTGTGAGGCTTATTTACTTTTCTTCTTCTGCACAGAGTCGGATGGAGCTGCGAGGCCTGATGGATGAATGGATGGATGGATGGATGGATGGAGGCCTATACAACTGGAACAAGAGGTGACATGTTTCATGATGCTCCATCAGCTCCAGCCAGTGTGTGTGTGTGTGTGTGTGTGTGGGGTGGTGTGTCTGACTCTCAAACTGGGCTGAAAGCGTTCTGACCTCTGACCTCTTCCACCACGCAGAGTTTGGTCCTGCGGTTGTAATGCCAGCCTCTCTTCACAGTATTCAATGGAGGGAGGTGATGCAGCCATCCACACCTGAAATCTACCAATTAGCCACAGCAAATTCACTAGAGTCAAAATTCTAGTGTTAAGCATATTTAGTGTGAAGTGTTCAGGTTCTGGTGTTGATTCTGATAATATCCACTCTGTGCTGGTGAGAAAACATAATATTGTGGTGTTACATCACAGAGTTGACGGTATTCAACACCTGTGAGTGACACTTTTAACATCCGGGAATTTTGGGAGGTGGCTTGTTAAGGAATATGAGGCAGCCATTTTCTTTCAATGGTCTCAAGCACATGGATGTGGTCGAGCATGAGAAGGTAAGACTGATTAGTAAAACTTAATTAATGTTCGTCATGTCATTGCAATGTTTACTAAAATGTTCTTATGTTGGTTCATCAGCTAAATTTGGAGGCATAATGAAACTTAATTGCATTTCTAACGAGTTACCGCCGTCGTTTTTGCTGATAATGTTAAGCAGACATGCCCAGACATGTAGACGGTTAATGTTCGTTTCAGTTCATCTTAAGACACTGTGGGTAACATTAAGGTAGATAAACTCTTTTTAAAATACGTTTACGCTGTTTGGGTCCAATAATAATTTTTAACTCTTATCTCCAAACTGAGTTTCAGCTGAAACGGCCCGGGTCAGTTGTGCAGGGGTTTTGTCTGCAATATTAGGCGCTATCTTTTCATAGATATTGCCGTTAATCAGTTAATGTCATGGAATGAACTTCATGCTGGTGAAGTAAGCTTATTACACGGCCTTACGAGTGAAATAAATAATAAATAATCACCCACAATGATTCAGTAGCGACAAGGATTACGCGGTAAAGTTTTAACTTTCACTTTCACTTTCACTTTCGGGGCCGGCCTGAGAGAGAAGCTGGACAGCGTGCTGTGGTTGGTGTAACGCTTTGAAAGTCCAGCTGTCTTGCTTATGTTGCTATATGTTGGCAGGGCGGATCAGAGCGCCGTCCATAGCTGCTCTCATGTGTCCAGTCACAGACGACTGACGACTTTCGGGGCGGCCTGAGAGAGGAGCTGGACAGCGGCGCTGTCTTGCTTATTGCCAGGGCGGATCAGAGCGCCGTCCTAGCAACGGTCTAATATACTTGACGACGGTCATTATACAGAAATATCAGACCGTAGAACGCAGCGATGGACCATCAGAGAGCAGCATTCAATAGAGCCGTGTAATAATTATTGTTCATTTATACTAGTTCGTGTTTGTTACAGCGTTTAAAATATGACCCTTCGAACGTAACATGTATTACCAGCCTTCACCTGCACCTCCTCTAAATGTATTCATTAATTTGATGTCTCTTATTTTGTAGTGATCAACAAGATACCAAGGGTCCAGATTCAAAATGTCAGTCTTCAGGTGAGTAAAGTTGGGCTGAATGTTTGCCTTTTTTTAATTTGTCATAATGCAAGCATAGCCATGTAAACGTAGGTACTTAAACAATGGCTATGTTAAAGTCCCCCAGGATTATGTTTCAGTTGTGAAGGAGTCCGGCATTCAACTGGAAATGCTATACAGATATTAATCCTCAGCATAAGTCATGTTAGTAAGTTTACAGAAGATAAGTAATGGCTGATTCAAAATAGACTGAGAACAGTTCATTAGTATTAAGCTGTAAATGTAATTATTTCTGGACATTAGCTAATTTTCTGTCTTTAGTGCATAGACTGTCTGACGACCACTCTTTAGTGAAATCACAAAGGGAACAGTAATGGCAAGGTATATGCAGGTGCACCTGCTGTATGTGATACTTTTCAGTAAAGCCTAAAAATGCATGCTATAATAGGAAGCTAGCATAACGGGATCATTCTGTGTTTTTCAGTGCGCTTGTTTAACAGGATACTAAGATACAGCAGTCATCATAAGAAGTGTGAGGAGCAGTACGTTAAGTTCCAGTCCTGTCAGACAGAAAGGGAACATCTGCATACCCACCAGCTTCAGTTTGAAAAAGTATATTTTGGTCCACCAGAGTATTTGAGTATAGTGAAAGTTTTTTGATTGTTATTTAGGCCATAAAAGACAATTATTGATTTTTTAAATTAACATTGTTCCTGATTTAAATGAAGCCCTCTTGTCCCTCTTTTTCTCAGGCTCGTGTTGTAGATGGCAAAATGATCATTAAGGTGCAGTATCAAACCCGCAAGAAATACATTAAATTACAAGCTGCTGATTTTGAAGAATTCCTTTTTGAAGGTAAATATCCAAAACTGGTATATAACTAACCAGTAATTCAGACTGAATGAAGGTCATTACATCTTATAATTTAAACAATTTTCCATGTTATGTTGTCTTTTAACCTCATCACTTAGTGAGAGAGAAGTTCTCCATCACTGTGGATAAGATTACTGTGGAAGATGATTCAGGCACTGAAGTGGATCAAGCAGTGTTTGGCGAATTATGCCAAATGGAAGGGATTTGCTTTGTTATCAAGGACAGTCAAGACAATGGTAAATAAAAAAAAAAGCTTGTTTTTACATCGCATTAACAGTAGTGCTCCTTTCAGATGCATCTGTTGCATTTAATTATCTTGCTTAAAATGTTAAGATTAGCATATAAAGTATTAAGACACCTGATGGTTAAACTTGAAGTGCTAATTGAATGCTTCAAAATGATTGTCTTTATACCAAACAGTGGGGTATAGTTTTATAGCTGTTTGTAGCAGTTCAGCTAAAATGAATGAGCTAAAACAGAAGGTTTTCTCTCTGGATTTTTATCTGTTCAGGGAGGATATATGCTTAGTTTTTTGCATGTGTGATTCCAAAATGTGATCCACAACCATGCGACAAATGAGGTAAATTGTTTATGATATCCTTTGTTTTTAGATTCAGGCACGTCATCTCCTCCATCCACACCACGATCCTCACACAGTGGGAGTTTCCTCTCCGTGTCCATTAGTAGCAGCGACAGTGAAACATCACGACCACCCAAGCGAATGAGAGTTGATGAAGAGGCATTTCAGAGTTCTTCAGCCAGAGATGTAAGTGTGTCATCAGATGTTTAGTTTAAATCATATCTACATTTTCAATGGACTAGGCCAGACTGTTTGGCCTCGTCAGGAAGTACACATTGTAATGAGTGGCAGTGTAATACAGTGTTGTTACAATTTGTTTAGCTGATAAAACAGATCCTGCAGACAAAACCAGGAGGAACAACAGTGATTGAAGAATATGAAGAAACTGGGACGCTGTGTGACAGTAGGAGGAGGCAGATGGTTCACATTCTTGCAGCACACATGGTTGAGACAGAAGGGTAAGTTCAGGATACCAGGGTTAGGCAGCTAAAGGCTATTTAACTTCATTTTGTTGTTTTTTTACCCCATTTAAAATCAATTTTCTATACTCAAGGATTACAAAACTGTAGGTAGGCAAATGGTTTTGGTCCAAATTACTGATAGTTTGCCATTAGTAATGGCAAATTGTAAAAGGACATCAGTTGTTTGAATGCGATTGGAGAAAAAGCAGCAATGACAGTAATGAGCTCAACTCTGCGCTAGATGATGTGAAGTTATGTGGTAATCGTTCAGCCCTATAAAGCAAAGGTGCTTGAGCATGTAAGCAAAGAACAATTGATTAATTTCCTTTTCTTATTCTTTCTTTGTAGGAGAATCCCTCAGCGAGTCACAAAAGAGAAATATGCGTTGGGAATTGTCACCTTGTTCCCTGCATTAAAAGATCCCTTCTCCAAGAAAGGATATGTAAGTTATCTTAATCACATACTTTATTTACATACATACGTATTTTTGCATTACGAAATAATGCTAAAGCGTGGATGTGCTTGACACAGTACAGTACCTCTTTTGCTTATTTAATCCAATTAGGGTTGCATGGTAAATATCTGGGCTGATATTGGCTGATAGTGCCTATCACAGCTGTATCGTTATTGCCGTATATTAGCCGATACATTTCAGCTATAATATCTGATTTGACAGGTTATGTCTGAGCATTTCACTTGAAGATTGAACATTTAAAGTTTTTGACACGCTTGACTAGTAGTTAGATTTGGTTCGGTCAGAGCTATGGAATATTAAATTATCCATCTTTGCTCACTAGATCTGAACATTCTTACTCTCAAGCATGCATAAAACTACAGATTATGTGAACTTAATTTTTTTTTTTTATATCTGTTAATCTTCTTTGTATCGGCCATGAAAAGAGTATATATCATATTGTGCATTCCTAAATAAAATAAGTTGTCAGTTTATTAGGTCCACCTAGGTAAAATGGATGCAGTTAAACACAGCAGCAATGAAGGGTCTAATGTTCAGTAGTTTTTTAAGCTGCTTCAGAGAGGTGTCTATTCAACATTATGGTCATTCTCAGCATAAGACAGTACAAACAGCAGCATTTAAAATTAGCATAAAATTATATAAACAGTTTAAACAAAAACTGAACATTAGAACCTTCGTAATAGTAGGATTTATTGCAGGCCTGTGGAATTGGACTGTATTAGTTTTACCTAGGTATGTAGCTCTGCCATTTAGTAGCAACCGTAGCCACATGGTTGCTACTAAATGCATGGCATAAATGCTTACTCTAATGCTATTGATGTCTGTGATTACAGGGGATGTCTGTTTCAGAATCATCCTAACTGTTCAAATGCCTGACTTTTATTTATACTATGAACAAATTGTTCTAAGCGCGTTCCTGCTATTGCTGATTATGAAATTTAACTTGTGTCTCTGTCCTTGGTAAGGAACATTTTTACGACAGCCAAAGTGGCTCTGGATTTCTGGCATGGCGGCTCAAGACAGTTCAGAGAAAGACAAAACTTGTGTCCAAGGAACCACAAACACAGACAGCAAGAGGAGGTGGTCCAAGCCGGGAGAGACAGCTGCCTCAAATTGGTAGTCAGTTGGACGAAGTGCGTTGTAAAGAGGTCATGTCCTTGATGAACCACACCAGTGACAGAGAAATCATCCTGCAGAAAATGAAGGAGACCTTTGAGTATAGACAGCGCCTCGTCCACAATCCTGATGAATCGCACACCGTACTCAGTGTTTCCAAGGCTGCTGGACACAAAAGGGCTGGTAATTATTGGCATCCTTTTCTGTAACCACAATTCATAGCTAAAAGCTTAGCATGTGCTTATCAGAAGTGTAATTTTAACAAAAAACGTTGCTGCAGATACATCAAGACTTCAGCCTCCTCTTTGGACCAGATACAGCTGCCAAACTCCTTGAGAAGTGGCATACATCCTATAAAAGAAAGGTGATCCGAGAAGCAGAGAGCCTTACTACCACGCCAGTGCTCCAGAGTTTGCTGAGGTCTGTCAAGAATCAGCACAATGATGAATCCTCAGAAGATCACTCAGGTATTCTATTAAATGCCAGCTGAAATGATTTCCAAGGCATTGTCATACACAGTACTTAAAGGGATAGTCTAGTTTCTTTTGAGTGGGTTTGTATGAGGTATTTGTAGATACAGTAGATGGAGGTCGACACACCCTCAGCTTTGAGAAGCAGAGAGGAGTACCAGCAGATAGCTAAGCAATGTACTGCTGTGGACAGGCTCAGCAGCAAAACTTATTTAACCACTTAAAAAGGTCCACCCAAACAAATTAATCAGTTTAAGTGTACACTATATTTAGAAATATTTTATTTTTATTGTAAAATATTTTTTGATATGCCTTTGCTGTTGCAGCCGTGTCTGGAGTGTCCGGAGGCATTATGTTTTCAGGTTGTCAGTCAGTCCATCCATCCACATCAGAACATTGCTTAGCTTCCGAGGTGGTACTCCTCCGCTTCTCAAAAGTGGGGGGGGGGGGGGGGGGGGGGGGGGCCGACCTCCATCTACTGTAGTTAATACGCTGACTATCCCTAATTACTAAGTACCTCATACAACCCCACTTCAATTCCGGGTGCTTTGGGTCCAGAAACCCTTGGAGGGTCAGGGACAGTAGGTTCAATGGCCTGGAAATTATGCTTGTGAAAGTAAAATTGTAAAATTAAACTCGCAACTTTTTGTTGCTTCTTTCAGGGTGGGACAGTGATATGGCATCTTTCCTGCTACTCCTGCATATCCTACCACCTCAGCCTATTAAAAAGAAATCACAGAAGATCAGCGCAGCACAAGCCATGGACCATCTAGTTGTGTTTCACAAGGCATGTATTTGGCCACAGTATATTATGTAGCTGGGAAATGTGGCACGGACTAAAGACTATTACAATGTAACATGATATGTTCTTTTCTCACAGTCATGTAGAAGCCTAGAGGAACACCTTGAGAAACAAGAGGGTCATCGCCAGCCATACCTCCTTGCTTCTGGAACCTGCAAGCAGGCCATGAGCACTTACTATGTTGTGATGGACAAGAACCTCATCCCCTGCCAGGGAACCACGTCATTGGCAGCCTTTGATGAACTCTTCAAAGTGCACTTTGTTTTCAGTGTAAGTTATGATGATGCTCTCTGCAACATGTACACATTCCTCCAGACAACAGTCTACAACATTGATGTTGACAACACCAAAGAAAGTCCAAAGGTGAAGGAATTGAGAGCCAAGTTCATGAATAAGAGCTGAGAGCCAAGTTCTTAAACAATGTATATGTGCACCATTTTGTTGGTCAGTACACGATGCACCTTGTGCAATTTTTCACGGTATTTGTTTTTGCACATCAAAGAAAGCCTAATGGTAAAGACCCACGTTCATGAAAAGAAACCATAGCCAAGTTCTTTAACTATGTATAGGTGTCATATTTGCAGATCCTTCCATGATGCACCCAGTGCATTAATTCAGCACCTTAAGTTTGTTCATGGTTTATATCCAGGCAAAAAATTTGTTGTTCTTTGTGCTCAAGAAGGATGTTCATTGCAGTTTAAAAGTTTTGCAGGTTTTAGAAAGCATTTAAATAATTGTCATGGTGCTGTTAACATGAGCACAAGCAATGATGTTAATGTGCAAACACCACAAACCCCACATCAGTCAGATCTCTCTGACATGGACCTAGATGTGATACGTCCACCTTCAACCTCTAATATGTCAGAAGACCAGGCAAAAGATATGTGTGCTTCGATTATAGCAAAGTTACAGGGCAGTGGAGTCGCCAGCAATGTTGTATTATCTGTTGTTGAAAGCATGGAGGAGTATGTCAATGAAGTTCATGCAAATCTTAAAGAACAAGTTTTAAGTGCAGTGCCTTCTGATAATCCCAGTAGAAGTGCAGTGGAAGAAGTCTTCAGCAATACTTTCAATCCGTTTAGTGACTTAAACACAAACTCTAAGTGGACAAAATATTTTAGTGAGAAATGGGGTGTTGTTGAACCACTAGAAATTCATTTAGGAGTGAGATATGATTCAAAGAGAAACAAAGTGTCTGCAGTATATGAGCAGGTACCAGTAAATGACACTTTCATGTACATACCCCTGTTAAAAACATTAGAATTCATTTTCAAGAACGAAGAAGTGTGTCGTCAAATTAATAAATCTGCTGGACTTTGTAGCTTATACCAGGATTTCTGTGATGGAAAATACTACAGAAATCACCCATTGTTTTCTAAATCAAATAATGCATTGCAAATTCAAGTTTATTATGATGACTTTGAAACATCAAATCCACTAGGGTCAAAACAAGGCATTCATAAGCTTGGATGTTTATATTTTACACTGCGCAATTTACCACCACGTCTGAATTCATCCCTGATGAATATCCATCTCATTTCCTTGTTTCATTCCCAAGATGCAAAAAAATATGGCATTGACAAAATACTTAGTCCGTTTGTGGAAGATGTAAAGGTACTAGAGCAAAATGGAATGAAAGTGTCATTTACTGAACAACCTGTCCGAGGCACGATTGCACAAGTAACAGGCGACAACTTAGGTCTCAACTCAATTCTTGGCTATGTGGAATCTTTCACTGCTAACTTCTACTGCAGAATGTGTCTTATTGATAGAGCAACTGCTCAAACAGTGTTTAGTGAAAATGATCCACGTGTGACATTGCGCACAAAGTTAACCAATGAGGATCACTACAGTTACCTTGTTGAGAATCCAAGGGAAAATTCTTATTTTGGGATCAAACGCAAAAGTATACTCAACTGCTTGTCATATTTCAATGTATCAGATAACTTTGTGTTTGATATAATGCATGATATTTTGGAAGGAGTAGCACAGTATGAGATTAAGTTGTTGTTTGAATATTTGAAACAGAACTTTATTTCCAATGAACACATACTTCAACGTGTATATGCATTCAACTATGGCTTCATGGATAAAAAGAATCGTCCAACACGCATAAACATGTTTTGTACTGGCAATAGTATCGGGCTAAATGCCAGTCAAACATTATGCCTTATTGGAAACCTCCCACTAATCTTTGGAGATGTTGTCCCAGAGGGTGATGAACACTGGCATTTGTTGTTACTGTTGTTGCATATCGTTAACATTGTGTTTTCCCCATGTATTACAGAGGGAATGACTGTATTTTTAAAACATCTTATTGAAGAGCACCACAGGTTATTTACCAATTTATATCCTCAAAATAATTTGATCCCAAAACATCACTTCATGATCCATTATCCTGAATGTATACGCCAAATTGGTCCTTTGGTACATGTTTGGAGTATGAGGTATGAAGCGAAACACAAATTCTTTAAGTCCAGTATAAAAAACTTCAAGAATATAACCAAGTCCCTTGCAAAGAAACACCAAATAGCTGTTGCCTATCATTGGGAATCATTGTCTGCCAAAGGTATTGAGTGTGGGCCTGTCAAACTGAAAATATTGACTGATGTTGAAAATGGGGATTTGATTTCCGAGCATTTTCAAATGAATATGTCTCGTGAAATAAGTGTCACAACCTGGGTTAAACATAATGGTGCTGAATATCACACCGGTCTTGTTGTTTGCACGGATGTGGTTCATGAGATGCCAGTGTTCAATAAGATTGTTTGCATTTTTCTGAAAAATGAAATCTATTTTTTGGTATCAGAAATGGAGACTATGTTTGTAGAGCATTTCCATGCTTTTCATGTTGTTGACAACATGCATGTTTCAGTTGTTGCGTCTCATGATTTGAGATACTTTAAGCCCTTTGATGTCCAAATGTCTTACGGTTCTGACTCATTTTTTTATGTTGTGCCAGACAGCTGCATTGTATAGGGCAACCAACTGTTAGTAGCTACCTCATGTTTGTACAAGGCAGTATTGTACAAGGTTATATTTATGGTTTCAATTGTAAGTGCCTTGTTTCTTGAAATGTTACGTGAAAGCCTTGTTAAAGGAAAAATAAAATGTTTATTGCAGTACTCTAAATAGTGATTATTGCACATGGGTGGTGGGTGATAAGACTAACACTAACAGATTAACATTTTAGCTCTATTAGTGTTAATCCCAGGGGACCAAGGACCCTCTACGAGTAGCAAATTAAACACTAGCTGGTGTAAAATGTACAGTGAGCAAGTGTTACCCGATCACTGTGTAGTGTTGACCAGTTAACTCTCTGGGTGTCTCTAATGAGTGAATTTTGAACACCGACTTAGTGTTCTTATCATCCATTGTGGTGTTAATATTTTACACTATAAGTGCTTTTTAGACAACTCTGTCATAGTGTTACTAATGTTAACTCTTTGAAAAGTGTTCATTTAACACTTCACTAGTGGTTCCCATATAAACCCTGGGTGAGTGTTAATTTTAACTCTGAGGGTGTTAAATTAACGATTTAAAATTTGCAGTGGCTGTGAAATTGCTGTTATTTGCTCCCGATTGTTTATGACTCACTACATTTTATTTTTTTTTATCCTTTTGTCCCCACAAAGACCCTTTTCTCTTCTGACCTTGCCTCAAAAAAATCCATGTTTTTAATGTGGATGCACTCACACGGAGTGGGAGGCTTTAAGCATTTGAACTGTTTTCTCTGAGAAAAGCAGCTATGATGAGCTCCTCTCTTCACACCCTCGTCTTCTCCTCCTTCGCTCGGGTTTTCCATCATCTTCAGCCTGACCGAGGCAAATTGTGCAGAAACTTTAGACCGTCTGTCGCCTCGTCTCATCGCGGCTTTGTCACTCTCGTCAACGTTCTGTCACACAATGCAGTCGAATACAAAACAACACAATCCGAGCCTTAAAGACTTGCGGTTCGCCGAAGGCTGTGGGCGTCAGCCGGAGCACACGTGAACAATATAGCGTGTGAATACACATTTTTCTCTCAAGGTCACAGTCGAATCTCTCTGAGCTGCAGACGATTTCATAGACTGGATATTATGAAAATGAATGCCACAAGTAAATCTAGTCTTGACGGCGTGCCGTTTCTTCACTCGCGAATGTGCACGACCAATGAAAGTCTGTTTAATGCTTGATTTGTTCGAGCCGTGAGGCACAAATAAACCGTCTGTATGCAGTGATTTCCATGTTTTACCAAGCTTTTGGTGAACAAAGTGATGAAAAGTCATGTAAAATTGGACAAAAGCATCATGATCACTGGTGTTATCGGGATCTGGGAACCTCATGAGGCAAATTATATTTGCACATGATGACAACAAAAACTATATTCAGACAATTTCTAAAGTTGCAGCTTCAGGTATTTAAAAAAGCCTTTGTTTCATATGCTGATGAGAGAGGAAGTGTCTTCCAGCATCTGGCGTCACCTTGCTTATGGAGTCCACACCCGTTCTTCTATTTCTGCTGTCTAAAATGAGAACAAGTTAAAGCAGCTCCTGCTGAATCCTGCCGCTGACCGTTAAGAGTGGAACAGCGCTCCTCTGGGCTTTAGCGGGATCCTCATATCATCCAACGACAGTGGTATTGCAGCCTCAGTGGCGACACTTTAGGTGAAAGTCAGTTTTCTTGATTAAAACACATCAAACCCGTGCTTTAAGTGAAAAACAAATGAGTGCCGGTGGTGTGTATAGATATTTTGTACGGCAGGTGGTCAGTGTAATATAAAGGCATCTTATACAGCAAGTGGAGCCACCAGCTGCCTTATTATAGTAGTGTGAGATTAAAAAAAGAAAAATAAACACAAGTACATGTAAGTAGTTGGATATTTATTTAAATATTGGCAGAGTTTTAATAAGTCCACCCCAAAACAATAAAAGGAAAATAATAAGACAGCAATACTGTGTGAAAAAAGTGCTGCAGTGAATCCAATGGACAAAACAGGATCATGGGGCAGTTTGCTGAAAACCAATTGATTTGAGTTTTTAGGAAATGTTCATATACAGTACAAACACAAGTGAATTTCTGCAAAGATACACAAACACTGAGGGTTTCATCCAGTGGTGGAGCGGGATGGTTTTCTGCCCTGGGCAGCGGCCCACTTCGCCCATAGCAAAGTCCCCCACTGATGGTTGTTTTTGTAATAGAAACACACACACACACACACACACACACACACACACACACACACAAACGGACATTTGAAGCTAGTTTACATCACAAAGTTTGCAAAATATGTGGGGAATTACTCTTTTCTTTTTCTGATCACCATAAATGTCGAAAAATATTGTTTTTTTTAAGCTCATATACTTAACTACATTAAGTAATCTGATTACTTTCAATGTAACTCGTTACAAGTGAGAGAGAGCCCATGAAGCTACATAGGCCATCAAAGGCAAATTTGTCCTTTGATGCCCCTTGATCCAAAAATGTCCTTTGATCCTCCTGGCCGCCTATAAAAGGCAGCGCTTCAAATTTTCATTGTTCCTTCATCTTTGGTGTGTCGGAGTCTACCAGCGAACCTCAACTCTTAGCGACCCAGGATTTATTCACTGTTTTTTGGATATTTCTTGGATTTTCGACGACAACTACTGCAGCAATGAGACCATCTACCAACTCTCTTGGTGCAGCTAGGACGGAGAACCTCAAAAGCCAACAGGTGAGACAAGTTGATTAAATTTCTAGGATTTGAAGACTTAGAATTTAATACTTAGAATTTAATAATATTTAATAATTGCAACTTAGTAAATTCAACTTAGAACTACCATATCAGGTGTTGACAGAACGTAGATCAGTACTACCGTAATTGCCGGTGTCGCCGTCGGCTGTTCGCTTCACTACGTCACGTTCGACGCCCCCGCGGGTCGAGACGCTGCAGAAAATCGACAGAAAAGTGTGAATATAGTGGTGAAATCAGACATTGTAATGACGAGACACTGCCGCCATCTTGGTCCGGTCGCCGTTCTGCTCAAGCTGAGTGTGTTTGACGTCAGAGACGTTAATCAACACCAGATGGCGCACGACATTTATTTGAACACGTTCTAAAATAATATGAACGCATTATAAACCCATATGTAAGATACAAAACAGTAGGCAAGTTATCAATCAGAACAAACTAGATTCTTTTTTTTGTAGATATATTTAATATACATGTATAATATTTGGTCACACTTCACAGTGGTGCTGCTGTGTTGTGGAGATGATCAAACCTGCAACAGATGACTGAACATCTGCCTTTCTAGATTAAATGTCTATTCTTGGTCTTGGAATTGACTATATTGGCCAGTCTGGAAAATGTGTTCTAAATCCTCTAATACTTCAAGCTCCAACGTTTAATATATCACATGTGATATTTCTTATAATTAGCTGTAAGGTCTGTTCATACAGAAGAGTACTTGGGCCACTCAAGAAAACCAATACAGAAAGGTTCTTGCTCAAATAAACACATCTCAACATTGTTTTTATGTGAAGCACTTTGTGTCGCACGTATGTTTGTATGAAAAGCGCTCTATAAATAAAGTTTGATTTGATTAGATTAGGACATTTTTTCTGTAAGCTTGCAATGAAAAGAAAGCATCCACCTCCTATATTTTCCCTCCTCACCAGAGGGGCTAATACTCTCCTGTACCCTTATGTAGAGGAGAGTTCATTATATTATGACTTGAGGAATAAAAACAGGCATTTATTTCAAATTGGTTTGATTTTCCTGTTTTGTTTGTGCATACATTGAGTGTGTATTGTGTCTTCCTGTTGGCTCCACAGGAGGTGACTGTAGTCGCTCGACCGCCGAGGAGGATCGCGATCGACATGTCCGGTCGGGACATCAAACTCCAGACGGCTTCCAACGCCTGGAAGCCCGGGGCACGAAGGCCGGTCCCTGCGCTGGAGCCTGAAGCTCAAGCCACCGAGGTATTGACACAAGTTCACAAGAGAAACACACTAATATTCCTCAACACAATGTGACTGGATGTGCACGTGAGCAAGCCAGTTGATTGAGGATCTCAGTTATTAACCAGTATTTTCTAATCCATTTCCCCCCAGGAGCTTCTTGGGAAACTCCGGAGCATCCTTAACAAGATGACTCCGGAGAAGTACGAGTCCCTCTCGGCGCAGGTGACCGCACTGCCCATAACCAGCCTGGCGAGGCTTCAAGGGGTGGTGGAGCTGGTGCACGAGAAAGCCATCTCGGAGCCCAGCTTCGCCACCACCTACGCCACGCTGTGTGGCAGCCTTGCTGCTGTAAGTAGGATTGATTCATTTCTGGCTCAGAGGAAATGTCCACGTCCCTGTTGGTCTGCTCACTGTCTTTGTCCTGCATGAAGGACAAAATACAGTTTTAGCGGTCCACTTCTTCTCCTCACCTCCACCTCTGTCTGGTTCATAGATCACCGTCCAGACGGACGATGGGAGCGGCTCCACTGTCAGGTTCCGCACCCTCCTCCTGAAGAGGTGCAGGGAACTCTTTCAGGGGAAGAACAGTGGCGCTGCTGCGTCGGTACGCATTGATTAAACTTCACTTTTTTACTACAACTCTTGTAAAGACTTGTCTGAATGACTTCCCAAGGCTAATATTCATATCTGACTCATATTACTTCTTGTTGTCTTCAGTCCACGGAGCCTGAGGAGGCTCAGCAGAAGAACCGGAGACGAGCCCTGGGGAACCTCACCTTCATCGGTGAGCTCCTCAAGGCTGGGCTCCTGGGAGAGGCAGTTGTGGTCGGCTGCATGGACCGGCTCCTCCAAGACGCCACCGAGGAGTCTCTGGAGAGTCTGTGCAGGCTGACCACAACTGCCGGCCGGCACCTCGCCCAGAAGGCCAAGGTGAGACTGAACAAGTGGATTTGTGGATTCAGCACAGTTTGCAGAGACGTTGACGTTTCTCTTTTGTTGTTATGAAGCAGAGAAACAAAAATGAACGTACGTCTCAACTACTCTGTGTTTTTTTTCCATCAGACACAACTGGACGAGGTTTTTGAGGGCATCAACAACCTCCTCAAGACCAAAAAGATGTCCTCCAGGACCAAGTTCATGATCCAGGACCTGGTAGACCTCAGAAAGGTGAGCGTTTGTTTACATGTTTGCTGGAGTCTGAAGTCCTGCAAAGCTCATGCTTTACCCTCCATTGAGTCATTTTCTTGATTTCTTGAACTTCCTGAAACACAATATTTGTGTCCTGCTCACATCTTGATTGCTCGTCTACTTGAAGTCCAAGTCGTGTTTAATTCATGATGAAACAAAGTGTGATTGGAGTCGATGCAACGTAAAACTAAAAGAAACCCAAACAGTGTTTTTGTGACATTACAGTTGGAAATATTGACAAATATTGAAAAGTTGGGAACATTTTCAGTCCTTAGAATTCAAAAGTGTGATTTCAATAGAGACCCTGAAGTCTGAGCAACATGAGCTGAATGTGCTTTGGTATCTGAACTGAAACTGCAGAAAACGACGACTCATCCAAATCATTTGTTTTTCTCAGAACAACTGGGTCTCCAGGATCACCGAGCAGGGACCCAAAAAGATCTCCCAGGTCCACATGGCTGCTCGGAGGGAAGAGGAGGAGAGCCTCCAGAAAGCTCATCGACAGCTCCCCCCTGCCAGGGACATCCAGAGAGAGAGAGAGCAGAGGGAGAGGAGGGGGAGGAGGGAGAGAGAGCAGAGGGAGAGAGAGGAGAGAGAGCAGAGGGAGAGAGAGGAGAGGGAGGAGAGGGAGAGGAGGGAGAGACAGGAGCGGGAGAGACAGGAGAGAGAGAGACAGGAGAGAGAACAGCGAGACAGAGAGCAGAGATATAGAGCATGGAGAGAGAGAAGACAGAGAGACATAGAGCAGCGAGAGTGGAGGGAGCAACGGCAGAGAGAGATAGAGCAAAGAGAGAGAGAGCAGAGACAGACAGAGACAGAGCAAAGAGAGAGAGAGCAGAGAGAGAAGGCAGCGAGAGAGAGAGCTGAGAGAGCGAGGCCGTCCGTCCAACGAATGGAGCGAGAGAGAGGACTGAGAGCCAGAGCCATGATTCTACAAGTTCTGAGCGGCAGCAGAGAGAGAGAAGAACGAGAGCGGCAAGCAAGACAACAGAGAGACCAGCGTCTGAAGATTCAAAAACTGTGCTTGAGAAGCTAAATAAAGCTCTGACTTCTCAAAAATTCATGATTTCTTCTCTTGATCATTAGAAATGTGGTTTAAAGGAACATGTTGTGTTTGGTAAAGTGAGCTGGTGTTTCTGACTGGGACCTTCTTGTCCAGCGTCCAGGATCAGTTTTATTCTCGTCCCCACCAGCAGCACTGGTCAATAGAGGACGCTGAGTCTCTGATTATTAATCTGTCACCTCCAATTCACCATCTGAAAGGAGACATTTGGTTTATCTCTAAACATTCTAAAATGCTTTGAAAGCTGTATTGATGTGTTGTTTGAAAATATACCTGATATATCTTTTGTTTTTCTTAAACTCAGACTAACTGTCATTTCAAGTGAACCAGACCCAAAAAACATTCATTTTTCTAAAAGCATCTGTAGGTGTTTTGTTTACAAGCTGTCAGGGGGCGGAGTCACGAGACGGTGGGCGTGCCCCATATGAGTTTGTGCCCTGGGCTGCTGCCCATGTTGCCCATTACAACCCCCCCCCCCCCCCCCCCCCGGTTTTAAAAAAGCATTTGCTGACTGTGGTTAAAGCGAGAGGGCTGGTCAACCCCGTAGGGCAGAATTACGTGATGCACCTGAAGGCATCACCCTTATATCGTCGGCGTGCAGCTCGGTTACCTGTAGAAAATCCATAAATTTGCGTCATTTTATAAGCTGCTGAGTTCAAAGTGTGTGAATAAAGTCACGGCTGACCAGCCCAGACATTACGAAAGGTTCCGGTACGAGCCACACGGTAGAAAAAAAGCCCCGGTATTCTGAAAGGGAAACATTTAAAGTACTGCAGTACAGGCGCGTGCCGGCCACTTAAAGCACTGCGTCAAACAAACTCAGTCACGAGACACGAGACTTCTGACCCCCACAATGAACATTTAATGTCACGTTTCGTTTGAAAGACGACGGAATCTTCTACAAACAAAGACGTACAAGGAAGCGGAAAGGCTGAGGAATCAACTCTGACGTCCTCGTGAGTCTGCGGCAATGTTTACATTGTTTACATTGTTTTGCAATTGTTTGTGAGCTCTGTTGACAGGCGTTTTGATATTGTTGCTGCAAATGTTTGCAGCAACGGCCGTTTGTTTAAAAACAATGATTATAATAATCCATCACACGTATAAAGCGCTTTTTCTAAACTCACTCACGTTGACGAAACGCAACAAAAAAGGAATAATAAGGAAGTAAAGAGGTTGTCAAGAAATTAGGACGTGAGGAGGTTAAGGAAAGCCAAGGTTGACCAGGTGGGTTATGAGGAGTGTTTTACAGTCCAGACACCTGAAATTCATTGTTTACATGTCGGAAAAAAACACTAAATTCTTCCAATTTCGTCAAGACACTCATTGACTTCGTGCCTGTGTTTGTAGGTGTCGCTGCAACGTATGTGAAGAAAAAGGTTTTGTCAGTTTATCTATTTTTAATTGTAGTAATTATACCATCTGATTAAAAAAGACATTTCTTGATGTTCATGTAATAAGACTATGAGGAATAAACCCCAAAAAAGGCTTGAAACGTTCAAAATTTAAAGGTGTACAGGAGGATGTAATACTTCCGGGTGGATCATCAAGACTATTGGTCCTCCCAACTGTCAATCATTCTGGTGATATATTACGTCAGGCCGTCGTACGTGCTCGTCCCCAGGTAGCGTGGATCTATTAGTTTTCACTTTCTGTGCATGCGCGCTTTCAGGTGTCTATGGTGAGCTACACCTTCAGCTAGCTCACAGTTCTCACCGGGTACTTTGAAAATGGCAGAGGGTCGCAAGAGAAAACGTCTTGGAAGTGTATGAGAAGAAGAGAAAGGCTTGGGAAGAGAGAAACAAGACCAGAGTGTTTTTGGGGAGATTGTTTCACACGATGGCGCTGAAAGCCCAGGTTGGGCTTCCCACTGACGCTTCAGTCGCCAAGTTTCTACTCCACAGGGAAAGTTTGGCTTCTATTTGGAGAAATCCATTTCAAATCACTTCCAGTAAAGGTGATCTACGTCTAGATTGTAACTTTCCAGGGTTGATTAGTTTATTTTGTAATTTGCATCGTCAGTAGTTATTACGATGAGCTTGTGTGAGCGACGCCGACTTGTAAACAGAGTGAAGGAATATACAAGTTAAACATTTGATTTCTGTGAGACAACTGAACACATTGTATTGTTATCTTCCTACACACTGGGATTCCTCCCTGCTAAAGTTGGGAAAAACAAAACTATAAATTAATGTTCAGGGACATCCCAAGTTGGTTGGCGATGTCTCCTCAGTGCTCCATTCTGCACATTGTATGGTTAAGGTAAGGTTGGAACAGATAAGAGGTCAGAGGTCACTTTGGTCCCACGGAGCATCAAGCTCTGAGTAAAACCAGTTTTAAGCAGTTTTGGAGACAAAGGAATAACAACTTCACCATAGCAACGCATACATCACGAGGAACTGACCAATGTGAGGTTGAGGTGTCATATGCAAATGTATAAATATGAACCCCACGTTGCAACGGGGCCCTTCTTCACTGTAGATCCAGCCTATATACTTGGGTCTGCAAGGAAGAACGGTCCCAGCTCGTATAGATGTAATCTCTGATATATGGAATTTTGTAGCATTGTATAATCTGATATGCATTTTTGTAAACTCTTGTTTGTGTGATTATTAAATACATTATTGAAGAAATTAACGCTCTCTTTCTGCCTCTCCCGGATCAAACGAACATGCAGGAATTCAGGGGAACACAGGTAGGAATTCCAACAGTTTGGTGACCCCGACGTGATCCGACGAGAGGTTGTAGAGAGGTGGAGGATTCCAGTGGCCGGACTCAACAGTCGACACAATTGAAGGTAAGAAGACGCCTTTTGAAAAGTCTTCAATTTGAGTCCGGTTGTTTGAATTCTACACTGTAAAATAACTGTTAAATTTAACTCAGATTTAGAAGCTATATTTGCCATGAAATAAAATTGCATATACCAGAGACATTAAAAAGTGTTGGAGCACTATAAAGATAATTGATGTTGGATCGCCTTATAGTAGAAGGCTGGATCACATCAAAACGGGATGCGGACTCCCAGACTGGCATGTCAAAATATAGGTCCGGTGCTGGATCACCTGATTGCAACAGGCTGGAGCACACCAAAGAGTTAAAGATAATTGATGTTGGATCGCCTTATAGTAGAAGGCTGGATCACATCAAAACGGGATGCGGACTCCCAGACTGGCATGTCAAAATATAGGTCCGGTGCTGGATCACCTGATTGCAACAGGCTGGAGCACACCAAAGAGTTAAAGATAATTGGTGCTGGATTGCCTGGTAGTAACAGGCTGGAGCACACCAAAGAGTTAAAGATAATTGATGTTGGATCTCCTGGTAGTAACAGGCTGGAGCGCACCAAAGAGTTAAAGATAATTGATGCTGGATCTCCTGGTAGTAACAGGCTGGAGCGCACCAAAGAGTTAAAGATAATTGGTGCTGGATCTCCTGGTAGTAACAGGCTGGAGCGCACCAAAGAGTTAAAGATAATTGATGTTGGATCTCCTGGTAGTAACAGGTTGGAGCGCACCAAAGAGTTAAAGATAATTGATGTTGGATCTCCTGGTAGTAACAGGCTGGAGCGCACCAAAGAGTTAAAGATAATTGATGTTGGATCTCCTGGTAGTAACAGGTTGGAGCGCACCAAAGAGTTAAAGATAATTGATGTTGGATCTCCTGGTAGTAACAGGCTGGAGCGCACCAAAGAGTTAAAGATAATTGATGCTGGATCTCCTGGTAGTAACAGGTTGGAGCGCACCAAAGAGTTAAAGATAATTGATGTTGGATCTCCTGGTAGTAACAGGTTGGAGCGCACCAAAGAGTTAAAGATAATTGATGTTGGATCTCCTGGTAGTAACAGGTTGGAGCGCACCAAAGAGTTAAAGATAATTGGTGTTGGATCTCCTGGTAGTAACAGGTTGGAGCGCACCAAAGAGTTAAAGATAATTGGTGCTGGATCTCCTGGTAGTAACAGGCTGGAGCGCACCAAAGAGTTAAAGATAATTGGTGCTGGATCTCCTGGTAGTAACAGGCTGGAGCGCACCAAAGAGTGAAAGATAATTGATGCTGGATCGCCTGGTGGTAACAGGCTGGAGCGCACCAAAGAGTTAAAGATAATTGATGTTGGATCTCCTGGTAGTAACAGGTTGGAGCGCACCAAAGAGTTAAAGATAATTGATGTTGGATCTCCTGGTGGTAACAGGTTGGAGCGCACCAAAGAGTGAAAGATAATTGATGTTGGATCTCCTGGTGGTAACAGGTTGGAGCACACCAAAGAGTTAAAGATAATTGGTGTTGGATCTCCTGGTAGTAACAGGCTGGAGCGCACCAAAGAGTTAAAGATAATTGGTGCTGGATCTCCTGGTAGTAACAGGTTGGAGCGCACCAAAGAGTTAAAGATAATTGATGCTGGATCTCCTGGTAGTAACAGGCTGGAGCACACCAAAGAGTGAAAGATAATTGATGTTGGATCTCCTGGTAGTAACAGGTTGGAGCGCACCAAAGAGTTAAAGATAATTGATGTTGGATCTCCTGGTAGTAACAGGCTGGAGCGCACCAAAGAGTTAAAGATAATTGATGTTGGATCACCTGGTAGTCACAGGCTGGAGCGCACCAAAGAGTTAAAGATAATTGATGTTGGATCTCCTGGTAGTAACAGGCTGGAGCGCACCAAAGAGTTAAAGATAATTGATGTTGGATCTCCTGGTAGTAACAGGCTGGAGCGCACCAAAGAGTTAAAGATAATTGATGTTGGATCTCCTGGTAGTAACAGGCTGGAGCGCACCAAAGAGTTAAAGATAA